>NC_081408.1:739396180-739718962 GCF_030272615.1 Cryptomeria japonica
AAGGATAGAATCGGTAGCGTAGGGAAAGATCTTTTGGGATGTCCCCAGATTTCATACTAACTTAATTATATTACAGTCCATGCTTCACTGTAAGGCAGCCTTGAGACGTATGGTTGTTGGTGAGGAGTGGTCTTCCTCTTCCTATTTTGCTACCCCTGCAGGGACAGATATGGCAGATTGCATTTCTGATGAGGGAGGCTTTTGGAGTCCTTGTGATAAGATTGTGAAGGTAATTTTTTTATAAATTCTACAATTTAAGTTTTTGTTTTATAATTTATTCATCATTTTCTCTTATTTGCTCATTTTTCTAAATTACACAATATTTGCAATTTTGCAATTTGTTAAGCCCTTGGTGGTTCTCCTTGTTATGTTCTTTCAAAATTCTGTGATCAAAATAGAAGAGATGGAGATATGATCTGAAAATTGTATTTTATCTGCTATAGCGTGTTTTGAAGATGCACAACACTTATTAATTTCGGTGTCCATCCTCCTCAATGTAAGCATGCTATATAAGTGGATGAGGGGTTACGTAGTGAAGAGATATGTCTTCCCACGTGGGAAGACACATCTCTTCCCTACGTACCTCTCACCACAGTATATAAACTAGTCACCATTTGCTTACCCAATTGGAAGGAGTGCGACTTGTTTGAGAATCGCTTTACCACCCGATACCATGAACGGTGTAAAAATTAATATATATATCGGAAGCTTGAAATAGTACGACCGACGTTACAAAATTTAACACTCCCTCTTAACTAGGGAGGACACATTTCATGTTAGAGAAAACATCACAATTCATCCATTGATTGTGAAGAGGGAGATATCACACCATAGTGATATTCAGAGATATGGTTCAACAATGAATATCAAGTCTCATGATACTCACCATAACTCATAGTTATCAAGTAAGGTATGTCCACTGGCATCAAGTCACATGATGCCTACCATACTGATAATGATTTCATGGCATGTCCACGAATATTATGTTCATAATATTCACCATGAAGATCTCTATCATAATTATGGTTTATTTAATGATATCAACCAACAGATATCTACCATAACGTCTCAGAGATATATATACTATCATGACATATCCACAGATATCAAGTCACATGATATACATCAAGATAGTTAAATTGATAATTGTAAAATCATCACCTTACAATATCAATTTGAAACAAGTGTTCATTATTGAAAAGTCGTCACCCTTCAATTATGTTCACAGAAGGCCCATGCAGTCATGGAGTCACACACATGACAAATAAAAGAGTTTACACGCTAAACATCTTTAATATATTAGTATATCAGAATAAATGAGACTCTATCTCAAAATTAAATAACATTTTCAACCATACCAAGTTTATCTCTAAAGTGTTCAATCTTGATCTTGGAGAGAGGCTTGGTAAGAATGTCTGCAATCTAATCACCTGTACCAATATAATTCAGTCAGATCACATTCATTGAAAGCTTGATGCAACTCTGATTGTCACAGTAGATGACAGTAGGATTTAAGGGCTGACCAAACAGTCCTACAAGTAGTTTCTAAAGCCATACTGCTTCTCTTGCTCCCATGGAGGCTGCAATGTATTCAGCTTCTGTAGAACTTTGAGCAACTGAAGACTGTTTTCTACATATCAATGAGATCATTTCTGATCCTAAACTAAAGCAACATCCTGATGTGTTTTTCCTGTCGACTATGCTTCCAGCCCAATCAGAATCAATGAATCCATGTAGGTCAAGGTCTACATGTTTATACTTCAAACCAAAACCAATAGTTCCTCGAAGATATCTCAAAATGTATTTCCCTAGGTTCACACATGAACTAACTTAGTGCATTAACAACATAACATATATCAAGTCTTGTGTTTACCAAATACATCAGAGATCCAATAATCTATCTGTAGAGGGTAGGATCTACAAACTCTGATTCTGCAACTGCTTCCTTTAATTTGTACAGATTTGTCTCCATAGGTGTGGTCATGGATCTACAATCCATCATTCCAAATCTCTTGAGTATATCAATGGTGTATTTTCCTTGATTAAGGATTATACCATCTGCCTGCTGCCAAACTTCCAATCCAAGGAAGTAGTGAAGAATTCCTAAATCTTTCATATCAAACTCAGAGGCTAATTCTTTCTTACATTGAGAAATACAATTATCCTCTCCCGTGATTAGTAGATCATCAACATAAAGAATAAGAATTAATAATTCACCATTGATTACCTTGTAGTAGAGATTTGGATCTGCTTCATTCTTGGAAAACCCTAATTCCAAGAGGTAGTGATCAATTCTTTCATATCATGCTCTGGGGGCCTATTTCAGTCCATATAGAGCTTTCTTTAATCTGCAGACATGTGATTCAGCCTTACGAATCACAAAACCTTTAGGTTGCTCCAAATAAACATCTTCTTCAATCTTACCATTCAGAAAAGCGGTCTTAACATCCATTTGATGGACTTTCCAACCTTTAGATGCTGCAATAGACGAAACTGCTCGGACATAAGTGTAACTGGCAACAGGAGCAAATGTCTCTTCATAGTCAACACCTTCTTTCTGTGAGAAACCTCTAGCAACAAACCTTGCTTTGTGCTTCTCAATGCTGCCATCTACTGCATGTTTGATTTTGAAGAGCCATTTAGAAGATACCACAAATTTGCCTTTAGGCCTAGGCACAATATCCCAGACATCATTTTTCAGAATTGACTGATACTCTTCTGACATAGCATCTTTCCAAACTTGATGCTTGAGCGCATCTCCAACACAGGAAGGTTCTGCATCAATGATCTCACTCATCAAGGCAGTATAACTGGAAAATAGGTTAGGTCTTTTACCTTCTCTGAAGCTCCCCTTTGGGGCAGCATAATTTTCAGCTTCTTGAAGCATTCTTTTAGCCCAAAGTGGTCTCTTCCTAGTTTCGGAATAATTTACTTCTAAAGGTAAGCCTTGAACTTCATGCTCGGCATCTTCAGGGGTCTCCCTTTCAATCTCAAGGGTGGAATCCTCATCCAAGCTTGTAAGATGATCTTAGTGTTCTAATTCATTAGAGCTTTTGGACCTCCTGAATGCTATGTCTTCCTCAAAGATGACATCTCTGCTTAGTTCAATTTGTCTTTGACCGGGTATGTATATTTTGTAGGCTTTAGAGGTTTCACTGTACCCAACAAATACTCCTTTCTTTCCAGAAGGTTCTAACTTTGACCTCTTTTCTTTGGGGACATGAATATAGACTGGACACCCAAAGATCCGGAAATGACTTATGTCAGGTTTGTTGCCAGTAAAGGCTTCTTCAGGGGTTTTATTGTCAAGAAGAGAATGAGGACATCTATTTTGAATGTACACAGCTGTCCTAGATGCTTCAGCCCAAAATGAGGTTTCTATATTTTGGTCAAACAACATAGCCCTAGCAGCTTCTACTATAGTCCTATTCTTTCTTTCAGCTACCCCATTTTGTTGGGGGTTATAAGGTACAGTTAACTCCCTCTTAATCCCAACCTTTACACAATAATCTTTAAACATATCAGAAGTGTATTCCCCCCCATTGTCTGTTCTTAAGGTTATGATTTTCTTACCTGTCATATTTTCTGCAAGAGCTTTGAATTCCTTAAATTTAGAAAGGATTTCTTCAGACTCTTTGTACCTCAGAAAATATATCCAGGTCTTCGTAGAATAATCGTCTACAAATATTACATAATGTCATGTCCCCTCCTTGATCGTTATTTATAATCTAAATGAAACAATTATTATTATAAACTAATACAATCAACAAATGATTATTTGAAATTATTAATATTTAATTATTAAATATTATTATTAATACCTATTAATATTTAATTATTAAATATTATTATTATTATTCACAAATTAATATTGAAAATTATTATACAAAAATTATTTAGTAATATGTGAATCACATTTTATTATTAATAGAATTTAATATTGTTAATACAATTAATATTACTAATGCAATTAATATAATTTAATACTGTTAATACAACTTGCTTGCGCATATGTATATATAAAAGAGAGGCAATAATATAACCTTATCGCGGTGATGACCCTCGATTAGCACGACGTAATGAACATATAACCAATGATGCATATAAAAACCTCATTATTAACTTATTAATAATGCATTCAAATTTCTAACCGTAACAATATGATTAATAATATAAAGGCAACCAAGTCTGAATCGATGTCTTAGTCAACAGAGGCCATCGTGGTAAAATGTGAAACTATACTATGCAATCAATAATAATAATGAAACGATTATATTCGTTATATTGAAACCTTGTAATCATAATATAAATAGGTAATCTTAACCGATGGATTAAGTAAGTTATATGTACAAACACATAACCGTTGGTTATGAATAAACTTCCCCATGTTATCAAATAATAGTAATCTATATCTGAATATGCTCATGCATCAATTATTTAATTATAAGTTTATTATTCATTCAAATAGATTATTATATTACATATTTATCAATAAGTTTTTACATCTATCAAACTTAATTATTATCGAAGCACCGGTTCAAGTAAATGCATTGATATTTAAGTGCTTTGAAAGGAAACGATCCAAGGGGATGTCGTCCAAGGAGACATGTCCTCTTGGAAGGGACGGGCAGGTCAAAGGCCTTAAATACCATCGACCTCCTCCAGCATAGGGCACGGGAAAGACAGGAGAAAGGAATCGGGATGGAAAGAAAGGGAAAAAGATGGTCTGCGTCAGAGATTACCCCCCCAACATCAGACAATGATCATACTCCCAAATTAACTAATACGGAAATCATTTAAAGTAGCATCGTATCATATAATCCTATAGAGATAATAATTGAGGTATAAAGGAACTCTTTCTAGAAATAGGAAGAAAAAAGAATGCCACGACAGGAAAGGAGAAACACAAGAGGGAGTTCGAAGGCCTTGGCAAGGCATTCACACAGGCCATGAGAGGTAACTCCCTACCCGTAAGGGAGACAGCAGGTATGCACCACTACGCTGTAGGTTTACAGTATAAAGATAATAACTTTAATTAAATTCATAGTATTAATATGTGTTCACAGCATGATAATGATAACTTTAATCACTGTATGTTCACAGCACTAAAATAATAACTCTAATCAGATTTACAGAATCACAGCAAATTAATAAAACATCGTAAGATATGGGACTGAGCACAGTCTAAACATTGGGAACAATTAATCAGAATATAGATAGAGATTAATCCTAATTCATTGAAATTTCATTCATTAAGTATGCTTCATATATGAGGCCCGATAATGTTTGTATATAGAATTTAATAACAATATTAACATGGACTGTATAATAGCAATATTTAATTCCATAACAGTGGCAGACCAGATCTCTTATGCATCAGATCTGTCTGCCCTCTCACCAGCCCCTAGATATATTAATAACTAATATTTTCAAGTAGGGGTAGTAATTAATAATTTATAGAATTGGCAATTAATAAATACATAAATTATTGGTAACATTATTTAATTCATTTAGTATTATGTATACATATACTCATATCAGAATTAGGAATAATATTTGGGTTATAAATAGAGAGATTGATATGACAATAGATATTAATATAATAATTATAATTAATATCTTTTGGAAACTGATAATTCATATAACTAGTAGTTAATTAATATGTAAATGATTTATAAATGTATCTGAACAAGATTAATTATCAAGTAAGGTAAATTAGGAAGTACTTGATAGACTAAAGAAAGATAGAATATCACAGATTGGATTCATGTTAAGATAGATTTGATTCTTAATCAATCTAGTTTAAGGCATAAGAATATGGAAATAGATTAATTATGGTTAAATCAGGGCTAAACCTAGTAGGGGACATTACAAATGGTATCAGAGCAATGATCTTGCCATCCTGAAGGGTAAGATTGAATCAACGAATTATTCTAGTCAATGAACAGAGGCAAGTACCATGACCGATAAGCAACGAAGGTTGTATCTTGTAAGATGAATTTAAAATATATTATTATCAGCCAAATAGATATTGAATGGGTATGACTTCAGAGTAATTCAAATTAAAATAGTGGAATTGTCTCATTGATAACAGTATAATCTTAAAGAAATTTAGACTTCACATTCACCACTAGTGTGGGAGAGAGACAGAACAATGAGGTCAGCAGAAACTAGGCCTCCGTCAGGTAGCCCACCCACTGCAGTTGACAAAGAGCTTCTAGCAGGAGGGCCAAGGGGGTGTGTACCGTCCTTGGGCCTGATAAGCGCTACGGGCGTCTCGTTGTGTCTAAATCTCTTCTCTCTCATTAATGGCGAATAGGGAGTTAAGCATAGTCCATTTAATACTTGAGGAAAGTATCCAAACATTGTGCTATCTATCCTCTTTGTCGATATGGCTAATCAGACTCATTACATTTATTCCAATTGAAATTCTTAATAATATAAGTTACTACCAAGATAATGAATAAAACAATTGCATATCCAAACCCAGTGAGATAAATGAGGAATTGGGCAACCGGGATAGCAGGAACTAGGCCTCTGTCAGGTAGCCCACCCACTGCAGTTGACAAAGGGCTTCTAGCAGGAGGGCCAAGGGGGTATGTACCGTCCTTGGGCCTGATAAGCGCTACGGGCATCCTAAGGTAGCTTATCCCTTTTATCCCACTAGGAATTAAATATGGAATTGACTTATTGATAACAAATAAACTCAAATTAATGTAGACTTCAACTAGGAATTCTAGGGCAAATTGAGTAAAGTCCCAATAGGGGACATTACAAACTAGATTGGATGTTTATATTGTGCATCAGGCAAGTGTTGATTTGTGTTTCTACTCATAACAAGAAAGAAATTTCACAATGTGTGTATTCACATGTATACTCCGTGTTTGCATATATGTATGCTTCGTGTTTTCCATGTGTATGCTCTGTGCCTTCCACGTGTATGCTTCGTGTTTCCCATGTATATGCTTTGTGTTGTTTAAACTCACGTTGGTAGATGACTTAGTTGAGGAAATTAAAATAAACATTTGCTTGAGGACAAGCAAATTCGGGAAGGGCGGACTGTCATGTCCCCTCCTTGATCGTTATTTATAATCTAAATGAAACAATTATTATTATAAACTAATACAATCAACAAATGATTATTTGAAATTATTAATATTTAATTATTAAATATTATTATTAATACCTATTAATATTTAATTATTAAATATTATTATTATTATTCACAAATTAATATTGAAAATTATTATACAAAAATTATTTAGTAATATGTGAATCACATTTTATTATTAATAGAATTTAATATTGTTAATACAATTAATATTACTAATGCAATTAATATAATTTAATACTGTTAATACAACTTGCTTGCGCATATGTATATATAAAAGAGAGGCAATAATATAACCTTATCGCGGTGATGACCCTCGATTAGCACGACGTAATGAACATATAACCAATGATGCATATAAAAACCTCATTATTAACTTATTAATAATGCATTCAAATTTCTAACCGTAACAATATGATTAATAATATAAAGGCAACCAAGTCTGAATCGATGTCTTAGTCAACAGAGGCCATCGTGGTAAAATGTGAAACTATACTATGCAATCGATAATAATAATGACACGATTATATTCGTTATATTGAAACCTTGTAATCATAATATAAATAGGTAATCTTAACCGATGGATTAAGTAAGTTATATGTACAAACACATAACCGTTGGTTATGAATAAACTTCCCCATGTTATCAAATAATAGTAATCTATATCTGAATATGCTCATGCATCAATTATTTAATTATAAGTTTATTATTCATTCAAATAGATTATTATATTACATATTTATCAATATGTTTTTACATCTATCAAACTTAATTATTATCGAAGCACCGGTTCAAGTAAATGCATTGATATTTAAGTGCTTTGAAAGGAAACGATCCAAGGGGATGTCGTCCAAGGAGACATGTCCTCTTGGAAGGGACGGGCAGGTCAAAGGCCTTAAATACCATCGACCTCCTCCAGCATAGGGCACGGGAAAGACAGGAGAAAGGAATCGGGATGGAAAGAAAGGGAAAAAGATGGTCTGCGTCAGAGATTACCCCCCCAACATCAGACAATGATCATACTCCCAAATTAACTAATACGGAAATCATTTAAAGTAGCATCGTATCATATAATCCTATAGAGATAATAATTGAGGTATAAAGGAACTCTTTCTAGAAATAGGAAGAAAAAAGAATGCCACGACAGGAAAGGAGAAACACAAGAGGGAGTTCGAAGGCCTTGGCAAGGCATTCACACAGGCCATGAGAGGTAACTCCCTACCCGTAAGGGAGACAGCAGGTATGCACCACTACGCTGTAGGTTTACAGTATAAAGATAATAACTTTAATTAAATTCATAGTATTAATATGTGTTCACAGCATGATAATGATAACTTTAATCACTGTATGTTCACAGCACTAAAATAATAACTCTAATCAGATTTACAGAATCACAGCAAATTAATAAAACATCGTAAGATATGGGACTGAGCACAGTCTAAACATTGGGAACAATTAATCAGAATATAGATAGAGATTAATCCTAATTCATTGAAATTTCATTCATTAAGTATGCTTCATATATGAGGCCCGATAATGTTTGTATATAGAATTTAATAACAATATTAACATGGACTGTATAATAGCAATATTTAATTCCATAACAGTGGCAGACCAGATCTCTTATGCATCAGATCTGTCTGCCCTCTCACCAGCCCCTAGATATATTAATAACTAATATTTTCAAGTAGGGGTAGTAATTAATAATTTATAGAATTGGCAATTAATAAATACATAAATTATTGGTAACATTATTTAATTCATTTAGTATTATGTATACATATACTCATATCAGAATTAGGAATAATATTTGGGTTATAAATAGAGAGATTGATATGACAATAGATATTAATATAATAATTATAATTAATATCTTTTGGAAACTAATAATTCATATAACTAGTAGTTAATTAATATGTAAATGATTTATAAATGTATCTGAACAAGATTAATTATCAAGTAAGGTAAATTAGGAAGTACTTGATAGACTAAAGAAAGATAGAATATCACAGATTGGATTCATGTTAAGATAGATTTGATTCTTAATCAATCTAGTTTAAGGCATAAGAATATGGAAATAGATTAATTATGGTTAAATCAGGGCTAAACCTAGTAGGGGACATTACACATAATATAAAAATTCCCCTAATGAGGGTACAGACATGGGTCCACATAAATCAAAATGAACTAATTCTAATACATTTTTGGATTTACTGTTGCTAGAATTAAAAGACCCTTTCGTATTCTTTCCCAAGGCACACCCTTTGCAAGCTCCTTTAGATTTTTAACTTAGCTTGGGTAAGCCGATCACCATCTTCAATATCTTAGGTAGGGCATGGACATGAAGGTGCCCTAATCTTTTGTGCCAAAGTTCATTCGAATTTGGAATCTCATGAATCAAGGCTAGAGGTGGAGTGGTGCAAAGTCTGTAGAGGCTCCCTAGTCTTACTCCAATGGTGTGGGCTTTCTTGATGGTGGAGTTCTTTGGCCAAGCAAGTACCTTTCCTTCCATAAAGGTTAATCTGTAACCCTTATCTTCAAGTGCAGAAACGGAGACAAGGTTTCTCTTTATACCAAGCACAAATAGAACTCCAATCAGCTGTAGGGATATGCCTGACTTTAGGTTGATATTGCAGGTTCCTATTCCCATAACTAGATAATTTGAGTCATCACCAATTGTCACTTCTTCATTTGAACTTTCCACAAGTGTATCTAGGTGCTCACGAAATCCAGTGATGTGTCGAGATGCTCCACTGTCCATCACCCATGTGTTGAAACTGGAGGTGACTTGACTAGAGAAGGCTAAGTAGAAGACTAGCTTCTCGGAATTACTCCCTTTCTTAATTTCTGCCATTGAAGCTTGTTGTTTGATCATGTCTGGACACTTCATTGCATAGTGCCATATTGGTCACATCTAAAACATTGTACTTCAGAAATGTCTCTCTTCTTCTTTGAAGACCTCTTCCCATTTGAGTTGTTGTCCCTCTTTCTCTTAAAGTTCTTCTTCTTTCCTTTCTTGTGGGAATTAGAGTTTAGAACTTGAATGTCTTCATTACCATTGTTTTGTTTTATTCCTCTTGTGACAAGCCGAGATTCCTCTTGAATGCAATCGGTTTTCAATCTATCAAACTTGGGAAATTTAGAACAAGCACTAATTCCTTGAATGAACGATTCCCATGAGGTAGGAAGTCCATTTAAGGCCATCATAGCAAGTTCTTTGTTGTCTACTAGATGTCCAATAGTGGATAGTTGATCCCTAAGCTCAGTGATCCTCAAGAAATAGGATGTAACTGTTTCTCCTTTATTCATCTTTATATGGTGTAGTTGATTCTTTAGGGTGAGAGCCCTACTAGTGTTGTTGATTTCATAAATGTCAACTAGTGCTTTGAACATCTGAAAGGCCGTCTCATATTTAGAAATAACTGGTACACTGTGGTCTCTTACTGAATCCACAATTATCTTAAGAGCCTTCTCACTGTCCTTGCTCCACTGAATTTTCTCTGTATCATCAGAGGGTTCAGGAATTTCACTTTTGACATGGGAGTCAATTTTATTTTCTTTCAAAACAAGCATGATCCTGAATTTCCAAGATACAAAATTTGATGCTCCATCTAATCTATCTTCAAACCTAACTCCAGTTGCCATTAGGATTATGGGAATGTGATCTTAGTAAGAGCCTGGTGAAAGTTTATGAGATCATTACAGAATTTTAATATGATCTTCCTTAACTTGGCTCTGATACCATGTTAAGTTCTTTCAAAATTTTGTGATCAAAATAGAAGATGGAGATATGATCTGAAAGTTGTATTTTATCTGCTATAGCGTGTTTTGAAGATGCACAACACTTATTAATTTCGGTGTCCCCATCCTCCTCAATGTAAGCATGCTATATAAGTGGATGAGGGGTTACGTAGTGAAGAGATATGTCTTCCCCTACGTACCTCTCACCATAGTATATAAACTAGTCACCATTTACTTACCCGATCGAAAGGAGTACGACTTGTTTGAGAATCGCTTTACCACCCGATACCATGAACGGTGTAAAAATTAATTAATATATATATATATATATCGGAAGCATGAAATAGTACGACCAACGTTACAAAATTTAACACTCCTACGAGTTGCGGATGGAGAAAAGCCCGCAATGGGCTACATATATGAGTGCATGGATAGGGCCAAGGAGGCCGTCAAATCCGTCTATGCAAGAGATGAGAGCAGGTATCATCCCATTTGGGAAATCATTGATAGGAGATGGCATAACCGGCTTCACAGGCCCATCCATGCAGCACCATATTATTTGAATCCGACATTTCATTTCAGCCCTACTTTCAAGGTTAATGAAGAGGTTCTTAGTGGGTTGTACTCAATCATGGAGAGGATGGCACCTGATGGTTGTTCTCAAATCCAGCTTATGCAAGAGATACAGTTGTTTTGTAATGCTCAAGGGGAGAACTTCTCTTGTAGTATCTGCAAAGAAAGTAGGACATCTATGATGCCAGGTAAAAATTTAAAATACATTCTAAGGCATAATTTTTATTTTATTATATATTGTCAAATGAGAGCACTGATTTTTTTTATTTTTCTCATTTCAAATTCAGATAATTGGTGGAGCTTTTTTGGCCCAAAGACACCAAATCTTCAGAAGTTGGCCATTCGCATTTTGAGCCTACCATGCAGCGCATCTGGTTATGAGCGCAATTGGAGTATGTATGAGCATATACACTCCAAGAGGCACAATAGATTATTTGTGGAGAGGATGAATGATCTTATCTTTGCTCACTACAACCTCCGCCTCAAAATGAAAAGGAATGCATCGGCTGACAACTCCCCTATCATTCCAGCTGAGGTTTATCCTGAAGCCGAGTGGGCCACTAAGACAAAACCTATCTTTAGTGACAACGACATTGATTGGGTCGACCACGCAGATGCAGACGATGAGGTTGTAGCCATGGCAGAGGAGCAGAGAGCACGAGCAAAGAGAGGCACAGCAGAGCCAAAGGCAAACAGTGACATAGATATTCTTGATGTTGGTGAGGGTGGCATGGTGTCATGAGGAGAGGCTATGGCTACCCATTCATCCAGGACCTATCTTAGACGCGTTCGCAGTGGGGCCGAGGCCGGGGGATGCAGGCTCCTCTAAGGCTGCCGCTGAGCCATAGGCTTGTAGTTGTTTTTACTTTTGGTATTTGTTTGCCACATACGGGTAAACGATTAAATGCAGAAAGTAAATGCACAGAACATAATGAGAATATATTAAAGAACCAATCCCTGTATTAATTCAACAGTCCATGTACATCAAGTGCTTATAACATCATACCCGAATACGACAATCATGATGCTACTTCAAAGGAAAGGTATGCAATATATAATGCCCGAAAGGGTGCGACCAACCGTCGCGTCCAACTGCCCTTCGGGAAGACTAACTGACTGTTGTAACGCATAATTACCGACGACAACATAACATAATGATTATTCCCCACAACATCATCCCCCCCAAGAAAAGAAGTCATCTCCGGACAACTTAATACAAAATAGAGATGATGTTCATACATTAAACAAAACCAAGGTATAGAAGTGCGGATTTCACCATTATTGCTTCTACAAGGTCTTTTTTTTTTTTTTTGACATCACAATCCTCCTGTGCCTAACCCAAACTTGTCTACAAAACACGCTTTTCAGCCTCCACAAACTGCTACTCAAATGATACTGTCTCCCTAGCCAATTTATCCTCGATAGCCACCCGCGCTACCCTCTCAACATGCAACTCCTAGGTACGCTGAGCTAAGTCTCACGCTACTACTGCCTCCAACCTGGTGGTCATCTCCTCCCGAGCCCTCTGTGCATCCACCAAGGCAACCTCACGTCCACTCAAGACATACTCCGAGTTCCTCAAAGTGTACCATTCATGCCTGGAAGTGGCCACAACCTTCTAGCACAAAGGCTAGGAGACGCCTCAAATCCTCCATCACACTCCCCAAAGGCTGATAACCGAACTCAATAACTCCCTGGTGTCGTACGACTGCGCATTCTTACAATGCCTTCCCTCAAACTCTGTTTGTCCGCAATCTCCAAATTTGTCTCCCTCTACGGCTGATGGCTTCCCCGCCAATGCGTAGCTTCAGACTTCTTTCTCACAGTACGGAACAACCCCAACACTTACCGTGACTTCTCGGATGCCCTTCGCCCAGCTCGAAAAGTGTATTGTAGCTCAAAAATAATCTGGGGGTCTGGGGGCAGTACCCCCAGCGAGGTCGAGGGGCAGAGCCCCTCGAGGGGTCTGGGGGCAGCACATCATTTTTGTGATATTTTAAGATGCCAAAAACCAATTTACCACCTTCAAAACCACATGGAAGTCCACGGCGCACATCATTTTTGTGATATTATAAGATCCCAAAAACCTTCTTCTCCACTTTAATTTTTTCAACATCCCGACTCCAAACTCCATCGAATGATTTTTCAATCTAGTCGTCGTTTATGTTTATTCACGTGCCATCACCACTGTTTATCCCTGTCGTGTCGTGGTATTTTTCCTTTCACCCTCTTTTAAATTGTCGCCACCGTGCTCCTTCAGGCCTACAGACTGCAATGTCCCAAGCCCGTACACAGGTTATCTGTCATACGATGGAGTAGCATGTCGTACGGTGGAGTGAACCAATATGATGGCTGAGTCGTACGGCGGCTGGGGTCACCCGAAGCTTGGTGTCGTACGGTGATTGGTCTCCCGTACGGTGGCTGGGAAGGTCATATGGTGGATGAATACCCGCCGAGTTCCGCCCTCAAAGGCCGGTGACCTCCGTCGACGATGGCGCATCGTACGGTGTCCCACCGGACACCCCCACCGCACGATGGTCGACCGTGGTGGTTCCACCATACGGTGTTCCTGTTAGGATTCCCACAGATACTGAGAGGGGGGGGTGAATCAGTATCTGACCGGTTAGATGAATTTCTTAACTTAAAACATGTAGAGCAAATTAAAACTGTGTACCAATAAACAAAAAGTAATGCAATAAACAGAGATAGAAACAACCACATGAAAAACACACCATAACACAGTAGTTTAATGAGGAAACCCGGTGTGGGAAAAATCTCGATGGGATTTGTGACCCACAAAATTCACTTACTGGCCAATAAGAGAATATTACTGCTACAAGAGGAGCCTGCACATGCAGGAAGGCAAAGTGCCTAGAGCTCACTGCTCAAATACAAAGTGGGAAGTCTCACTGACTTACAAAATGGATTATATAAATCCAATGTGATGTACCGTTTCAAAATAGCATCTACTATGCCAGATCCAGTACCAGTTCATAGCTTTCCTTCTTACATAAACCCTTGACCTATAATTCGCATAATAGGTCTACCTTATTTCGCCTAATTACATTCCTCCATACTTTCATTATTCTACTTACAATGTTCTACAATGAACTCTCTTATATAAGAGTCATTTTACAACTTGCCAAGTCGGCTTACAATGATTTTACAATAATAAACAAAATAAACTATAAACAAAATAAATTATAAACAAAATCCATGTCGGCTTCTATGCCGATATGCTTCCTTTCACTGTCGATGTCGGTGTTTGTGTGTCGGTGTAGAATCTAATCTTGCTAGTGTCGGTGTAGAATCTAATCTTGCTAGTGTCGGTGAATTGCCTTGTCGGTGTCATAGGATTGTAAGGTTGCCATCAATGACAAAATCTTCAATCACCTACAATGTCTCATTGGAGTGTGCATTTGCCAACAATTCCCACCACCACTTGCAAAAAATATATATTTATTCATTTTATTTTTTCATTTTTTTCTTTGTTTTTTCAATTTTTTTTTCTAATCTAATTGTCAGAGTCTTTAGCTTGGGTCTCGTGCCTCTTGGATCGCCCTTTATCCTTCTCGGTTTTTCTCGCCCAAGAGTCTCCCGCTTTGGTCCTATGCCTCTCGAGTCGCCTGCCTGACCTCTCGGGTCCCCTTCCATCCTCTCAGGTCCCCCTCCGGACTCTCAGGTGTCCTTCTGACCTTTCGGGTCCCCTGCGTGCTTCTCGTGGTAGGGTTTAAATTTGGACCCATTGATGGCAGGTATCTTTTCAATGACCACCTAAAGAACTGGAACCATAAATTCTATAGGGACCACGGTCTCCTTCCCGTATATAAGAAGAAGAAGAATAAATATTTTGAAGGCTGCGGCCTTCCACACAGGGTTCCAATCGTTGCGGACACAAATGATCTTGGGATTATCTACATCACCAAGGTTTGTCTCCTTCAATTTTACCTCTTGATACCTGATGGGTTCTTGCTTCGAGAATTGGTGTGCGGTGTTATCAATCACACGGGTGTCTCCCTTCCAATATTCTCTATATTCCGGCAGGTACACCTCCTCTATTACTTGCTCTAGGTCCTCTACTCCAAGGCTGTAGCTCTGGAACATTTCGTAATCCTCCATCTGCCAGTGGAAGAGGCCATTCATGGAGTCCATGTCATCCCCCAAGCATGCTTCCAATTCTAATACCCCTCCGTCACTGGGCTCCATATGGCGTCCGTCTCCATCCTCACCCAACTGGTCTCCCTCAGATTCCAACTCCGAGGAGGATGCCAACTCACTCACCATTTGCGTACGGATATTGATCACGTACTTCCCGTGCTTTCCAAGGAAAGCGTATTCCACTTCCAATTATGGTTCGCCTTTGCTGCAATGAGCCACCCACGTCCGAGAATGGCGTCGTACCCTTTCTGCTTCAGTGGAATCACTACAAAATTTAGCACGAATGGTTGTGTGCCAATCATCACCCGCTGGCTCGTGAGGGTACCTGTTGGTGTCTGTTTTATCATCTACCAAACATTAGGATAGGATACCCGAAGGTATTCTATCCTCTCCTGAAAATTCACTACTCATTCCAAGGTCTATATGTGCGAACAAGCGACTTTAGTGGAATAGCTTCTTCAGTAGTACATGCTGAAATTTTCAAGGGGGACTTACGTTTGACAAGTATTCTTGAACTGCTGGACTTAGATGGATTTAGCAATTTTAGGCTCTTCTTCTTTTTCTTGGGGGGGATTTTCTCGGATTTAGACTTTCAAAAGAAAGGGAAAAAGAGATAGGGTTTAGGACAGCTAATCTAGTCCTACGAATTTCAAAGATGGTATCAACTGGGTGCTTTCAAGAAACCAAACCTTGCTTCGCCACACTAGGGACAACTACACAAGGCCGGTGCAATCTTCAATGGGTTGTGCTTATGATCGAGATGTTGGGATGCACAAAGGATGGGCTCAAACTAACTTCGCACCGTAAGATGGAAATCATCCATTTACCAAAAGTATGAGCGGAGACACACCATCAATCGACACTTATCAAATCCTTCATTCAAATTAACAACAATGAAAGCAAATCTAGATTAATTTTAACTTAAGTGTTGAGGCAATTCAAACCATACAAATCATTCAAATAATAGAGATTACAAAGCAACGCACATGCAATATATTATCTGGAAACGACCTTAAGCAACAATACACCAAAAACCTCACCCTTTTCAAATGAGAGAAGGCAACTTTATATAGTTTCTCAAAAATAAATGAATGGCCAAGATCAAACAGTGATCAAGGGCCAAGATTGAAAGTCCTAAACCCTAATTAGGGTTTCCCGAAATACTATTAGTTCAAGCAAATGAAAGAATGACAAGTAGCGCAGCTGCTAATTTTACTGAGGTGAGTGGCCACTTTCCTCTTTCAAAGATTCAACGTATCTGGACTCAATGAGCTTGACCTCCTCCATGGTGACACTTGGCAAACCACCAATCTAGAAGTCAATGAGGTCCACATCGTCGACGCATGTGGCAAGGATGCCTTCCCACCCCACTACTTGGGTGAGGAAGCTGTCATCAATGCAGAGGAAGTTTGCAATCTTCGAAAGGTCGCCTTTCTTAATCATCCCTAAATCTTGGAAGAAGCTCGCCTGAATCCTGGCTCTCAGGTTCCCTGCTTGTAAATGCTTCTCCCTTAGGCTTTCCTTCTTCCAGATCTCTGACGCCACACGGAATACCTTGCCCAGGATCTCTCTAACCCTTGCCACTGTCTCAAAACACTTGGTCTCGGATTTCTTCAGAACCTCAATCCGAGTGACCAGAGCATAGTACCACGTGCCGAAGTCGTACCTGTCTCCTGTCTGTATGATGCCTACATCCACTAAGCTCCTCTTTGACATGCCTCGAATAACCTTCAGGTGAGGGAGTATTTCATTCTGAATTTCATCCACTTCCTCCCAATTGGATGCTATATCCTGGATACAATCAATCAACAAAGAAGTTGCCTCATGTGCTGATACTAAGTTTTCTACCAGGGTGTCACCGCGTACCAAAGCGTCTGAAATCCACTCCTTCTCTTGAGTGTACGATCCCTTCATATCATCATAGTCCTTCATTGATCCCTGCTGAAGAGGTTGTGGTGGAGTAGTCGGGACTTCATGGTTGAGCAGGCTGGTAAGATGGAGAACATACTTCTTCCACTGTTGGTTTTCTTCTTCCACTTTTTTCCTCTTTTCCTTTTCATGAGCCAGCCTCGTCTTTAGAACATTGCAGGAGTCATCAAAATATTGGATCTCTTGGTCCTAGGTAGGCTTACCCATCTCTATGCTGGTAACCTTGTAATCATCTGCGGTGACATTGTCCCTAGTCTACCCTTCTTTGGGCACTGCTATCTGGACTGTCTTGAATCCGGCACTGTCTCTTTGAATCAGGGAAAACTTTCTGGCCGGTTTGGGCAGTTTAGTTATAGCGGGTTCATTCACCTTCTCCAGGAATGCTGCGGTGACCTCCTTGGGAACCTTGGCCTTTATCCTTGCTCTCAGCCAATCCGAAATGGTTGATTGTTCTACAGTGTTCCGAACAAACTCATCATCTGCCTCTCCTGGGTTCGCTGGTATGCCATTCAAGAAGATTGTAGGCACCTCAATTTGCCCCCTGTCTCGAGTACGGAAGACCTTCTCCACCACTTCCTCAACTGGCTGGGAAAGCACTCTTGCTTCATCATCAATCACAAAGATGTTCATCTCTTGCTCCCCGATTGTACTCTGATCAGGCGCAATGGAAGCAGCACTTAGGATGGAGTGACTTTCGTTGGATTCTCTTCTCTCACCTACAACCCTTTTCCCTGTGACCTTTGTGGAGCTTCCACCCAACTCCTTCCTCTTTCAAGACCCAACACTTTCTGGATTCCGAGCATCACCGGCGGAGGTACAACGATTGATGGACAGAGTATCATCTACTCAGATTAATTCATAAGTTAAAGCCACACCTTTGGCCTTCAACTGTTTTGTCTTTTCGGATGCCCACCACCTTGAGTACTCAACCACTAACCTCATGAGGTCTGCTAGATCTGATTTTTCTCCCACTGTCCAATCTATCAAGACTAAGGGTTCATTCTTCATCTTCTCAAAACTGGCTGCTGAAGTTCTAGGCCTTCTTCTACCTGATTGGCAACTTTGAATACTTCCGTTGCTCTCACCATACTCAGAGGAATTCTTGACCAGAACCTCTTCCGGATCTTGAAACTATCGGCTGCATTAGCCCAGTAGTCTTCTAGATCCAGTATGTGCTCAAACGTTGTCCCTTCGATCTTCTTTATCCTATGGAATGGATCGAAATCATTTCTTGCCTTGTATTGATAGAAGGGATACCAGGCCAGTTCTTTCTCAGCAGTGGCTGCAGCCTGTGATGATGGACATGTTTCCAACCCATTACCAATTGTAAGTGAGGACATCCTTGCCTTCTTATGCTTATCACTTTGAGTCACTATATACTCTTCCAATTGTCTCACAACCTCGAGCAACACCACTCGGTTGGTAGGGTAAGCTGGAAGCTTGTATGAAGCCCCAGAGAATCCCTGAATTCGGAGGTAACTAAACTTTGGATATTGCATGTACCAACACCCGAACCGACCGATGAAGTCCATAGACTCTTGAGAGAGCCTCTGGTGCAGGCCACCTTGAAGGGTTCAGGTAATGTTCATTAGGAAGGTATCATTCACCCTTTTGAAATGGAACTTCTCCTCCATGTGGAGCTGGGGATAGCAATCATATACTAGAAATTGGTTCTCCTTGTTCCCAACTTCTCCTTTACAAGTGAGACCTCTGTACCTGTAGGTCCTGGCCAAAGAATAGAACAAGTAAGAACTCATGAAGAAAGTTCTATTGTCCTCCAGATTCTTTGGCTGGCTGTCGCTGATCATACGGGCCCAGTCTATCATTTTTACTCCATTGATTATTTCATTAATGAAATAATACATCTAGGGTTCGAATGGAGCTCCCTGAGGATTTCCTATTATTCTATTGAGCAAGACAATCATGTCCCCAATGTCCTCCTTGAAGTATGCTCGCACTAGGCTCTTTCTCTGGAGTTTGGAGGCGCCCTTCCTCGGCTTGTCTAGATAGGAATGGTTAACTATGGCATCATATTCCTCCAGGTGGTCGTGGTACATACTGTCAGCTTCGTCCTTTGTCATATATACTGCGTTGTGGTACTCAGGGATCCTGAAGGCCTCTCTGATGGCCTCATCGCTGACATTCGCCAACAGTCTTCCATCAGGTGCAACAATATCCTTACTTATGGGGTTGTAGTGTTTGGCACATTCAACTACTAGTTCATTGCACTGCATGGTGGGGAGGAAGCCGGCACCGTGCACGATACCACTCTTCATCATTTTTCGCGCAATGGTGGTAAGCACAAGGTTGTCCAGACCAAACATTCGCTTCTTAAACTCCCTCAGATTGATGTGTCCGAGGTTGGTGTCGCTGATGTTCTTCCACTTTGAAGTCATCCTCGACTCTGGAGGAGCATCTTTGTCTACCTGGAATTTCATAATGTATAAGGCTTGCAGGCAAACAATGGAAATTTTAAAGTTAGAAAAGGATTTGCAAAGTTTGGAAAATAACGGGGCTGCGATATGGCAAAGTGTTGGAAAATTTTCTATTTTTTTTTTTTTTCATACTTAGCCATAAAAATCGACTTTTCACCTTAAAACCCTCAGGCTTAAGGTTGGTTATGGTTACCACCAAGTGTCAAAACTTTCAAAAAATTTCATACTTAACCAAAAAAAATGATTTTCTTCCTCCAAAATTTTTGAAAAAAATCATTTATTAAATTCTGGAAAATATTCAGAAAATTCACAATTTTAATTTCACCTCTGACTTGGATAGGAGTAAGGCTAGAATTTTCTCCAAAATATTCAGAAAAACTCGGACGATTCTTCTTCGTATTAGTTGCCTTTCTCCAGAAATTTGTAAACCTTCTGCCAAAAAATATTATCCCACTTCCACAATATCTAGAATTTTCTCCAAATGATCTTCAAACTGACATACTTTACTAAGCTCTCCTTAGTAATTTTGGACTTCTTGGTGTAATAATGAAGTTGATAATGAAGTATTTGTAGACAAGGTTAAGCAAAACCCCTAAAATCATCCAACTCATACTTCTAATTCTAAAAAAAACTTTCCATTTTGATTTAAGTTTGAAGATATTCATCAATCCTCCAATATTCCCTTTAAAAAAAAAAACTTTCCATTTTGAATTAATATCTCAATAATTTTTTAATATTCTCTCAATATTCTCAAAAAAAACCTTTCCATTTTGGATTTATTTTGAGGATTTTTAGATATTTCTTAAATATTTTCTTAATTTTGGATTTAATTTTGAAATCTCTGTGGATTTTGTGACATCATGTTGACTTTTCAATGCATAGGTGGACTTTGGAATTTATCTCCATCTTTTCCAAGGTATGGTGGACTTAGGAGACCTCTCCTCTTGGCCCTCTTCAAGGCAAAATTTTGGCTAAGGCATTGGGCGGACTTCAGGCTTTGCTCCTTCATGGCCTCATAACCCTTGGCAGACTTTGAACACATCTCCAGTATGGCCTAGGGCAGAGTTTAGACATCTATCCCACCTTGGGCGGACTTTGGTGACTTCTCCTCAAGACCCTCCTAGCCTATGGCAGACTTTAGACTTGGCCCCACATGACCCCTTAAGCCCTTGGGCGGACTTTGAGGTGTGCTCCTTCATGGCCTCCATCAAGGTGAAAATTTGGCTAAGGCATTGGGGCGGACATTGAAGGTCCCTCTTCATGACTCTCCTAAGGCATGGCGGACTTTGGCCTTAGCTCCCACATTACCTCTCTAGCCCTTGGGCGGACTTTAAGCATCCCTCCTCTTGCTTGGGCGGACTTTGGTGGTGCTGGCCATCATGGCCTCTCTAGGGTGTAGCGGACTTTAGGCAAGGCTCCTCTTGCTTGACTTAGCATCTTGGGCGGACTTCTAGCAAGGTTTCCACATGACTATGGCGGACTTTGGTGTCTTCTCCATCTTGGGTGGACTTGTAGTGCTTCTCCTCATTGGGCAGACTTTGATCACTCCTCCTCCTTAGCCTCCCAACCTTCGGCGGACTTTGGAGAGTGCTCCCACATGGCCTCCTTCAAACTCATGGCGGACTTTGGTGAGAGTTCCTTCATGGCCCCCCAGAGGTGTGGCGGACTTTAAGGATAGCTCCTCCATCACTTGGGCGGACTTTAGCCTTCCCTCCTCTTGCTTGGGCGAACTTTGGAAGGCTCTCCACATTGACCTCTTAGACCTTGGCGAACTTTACAATGAGGACCTTCATGGCCCTTTTACCCTTGGCGAACTTCAGAGTGTGCTCCCATGTGACCTCCCCAAACATGGCAGACTTCAGGGTGAGCACCCACACAGCCTCCTAAGGCATGGCGGACTTCAGGCAAGGCTCCTTCATGGCCTCTCTTGCATCCTGGTGGGGTTTGAACCTGCAAAAATACTTCAAAACCCTTGTTAGCCAGACTTAGAATAATTTTCAGAGGAATTTCAAAATTTCACAGTTTAGTTTAATTTAATCGGATTAACTTGAAATTTGAAATCCATGCCTAGGTGGATCATCTAAAGTAGCAAAAAGCCTAAAATCTAGGGATTTATCTTTTTAGGTCGAAACTTGGATTTTTTGAGTTCCAGTCGAAGCTGGTCAGTGGTACAAGTGTAAACCCTAGGTTTGCACCCCGAAAAAAAGCAAAAAAAAGCCTAAAATCTAGGGATTTAGCTTTTTTAGGTCAAAACTTGGAATTTTCGAGTTCCGGTCGAAGTTGGTCAATGGTACAAGTGTAAACCCTAGGTTTGCATCTCGAAAAACCTAAAAGCCTAAAATCTAGGGATTTAGCTTTTTTAGGTCAAAACTTGGAATTTTTGAGTTCCGATCGAAGTAGGTCAGTGGTGCAAGTGTAAACCCTAGGTTTGCATCCCAAAAAAGCAAAAAGCAGACATCCCTAAAAAATAGGAAAAACTTTCTAAAAATAGCCATACTGGGGATCGGGTTGGAAATGCCAAAAACGAAACTTCCTAAAAAATAGGAAAAAGCAAAAAAAGCAAACTTTCTAAAAATAGAAATTTGTCCAAATTCATCCAAATCGATTGCGATCTTCGTCCTTTGGCCTTTCTAAACACTTTGGTGGTGTTCACACTTCGGAATCACATAACTTGCGAAAACTAACTTTCAATCGTCAGGGCATGAAATGCTCTAAAGAGGACAAGGCTTGGTGAATTGCAGCAAAAGGTCACAGGACGCTAACAAAACCCTAGAAAGCAGGAAAATCAGAGGGTCCCCAGTAGCAATGGAGTGATGTGTGGAAAAAGGTCACAACAGTACCGAGGGGTTTAATCCCGTGTTGATTTGCTCCTAGCAAATTGAACGTGGGGGGCCACAACATAGGCTTTCCTAGTTTTTTCCATGTCTCTTCTGGGAGCACATTTACTCCTAACCCTCCGTCCACAATGGTGTCTGTCAAGGTAGTCCCCAGGATGCCCATTTCTACCACCGCCGATTGGCGTCCGTTGTTGACTACTAATGACATAGGGTCGACTGTGGGGCTTACGACCTCCCTCGTTTTGGCTTGTGTGGGTACGGAGCTTAAGATAGTCGTTTTCAACTGTGGCATGGTTTCAAGGAGGTCTTGAATCTTCACAGGTACCTCTATTTGCAATATTTGCCATAGGATTCTCTCTTCTCCCTTCATCCATGACGAGATTGTGGCCTCGTGGCTACTTTGTCCTTGTGCAGCCATTTCCTTTGTGATCTCGACCCTTGCTTCCCGCACTCTCTCGGTCTCTGTGCGAGGATCGGGGTATGTGGCCTTTTTGGCCTATGCCCTTGTGATTGCCAACACTTCTGCCTTTGTAGATTCGATGTTCACAAGGTTTACTCCTGGCTTCCGACAATTTGCATCCTCATGGTTGCCTGGCCCACAGCAGCGGCAAAGGTGCTGAGGGGTGGCTTCCTTCGTGCAATCCCGAGCAAAGTGCCCCCACTGATTGCAAGCCCTACATTGGATCATTGGTCGGCCCTTGGCGTCATACTGGACACGGCTTCGGTTATTGTTATTGTTGTTATTCCTTCCTTCCGCCGCCGCGTTTATTGTCCCGGTAACCTCCAGATGATGTTGTTGTGATGGTTTGTTGGGTCGTACCCGCTTGTGCCGATGTTGTGGCCTGGTCGGTGAACAGCACTTGCGTATTTCGGGTCTTCATATTGTATGGGCACTCCTTGATGGAGTGTCCGATTACTTGGCAAAATTCGCAAAAGGCCTTCTTCGGGCATGTACCCTTCGCATGTCCTTCCTCCTTGCAGCCCGTGCATCACACGTCTCCTTCGGTCCGGCTTGTAGAGCCTTTCATTCCTTTAAATTCCCTCATCATACGCTCCATGTCCCTCTGCAGGGCGGTCACTTTCTTTTTCGACTCCTCGTTACCACTCTCCTCAATGGAAGAGTCATTTTCCTCCGAGTACTTCCCCTTTTTCTTGGACGTTTTGTATTCACTTTCTAAGTCCATAGCCCTATTGTATGCATCATCGTATGACGAAGGAGGGACTATCTTCATTTTCTTCTTCAAACTGGGTTTTAGGCCTTCTACGAACCACCTCTTCTTGAGTCTGTCAGTCGGCTGACTCTCCATTTTCCCAATTAGCTCCTTTAGGTGCCTTCTGTAGGCACGAACTGATTCCTTTTGTCCTTGTTTCGTACTGTATATCTCTATCACTATTTCATTATCATATCGGAGTAGGCAGAACTCCTTCTCGAAGGCTTCCCACAGCGTGTCCCATGTGGCCACTGTAGTTTTATCAATATCCGAGTACTAGTCGATGGCAACTTCTCGTAATGTCGCTGGGAATTGCGTAGTCCATTCATCCTAGTTGGTGACACCATTGGCCGCCCATATGGTTTCGCAGGTTCTAAAGTGCCTTACGGGATCCTCCTTCCCGTCGCCGGTGAATTTCGACAGCTTCTACCTATTGGCCATTGATGGGGGTCGTGTCCCCAGAGGTGGCTGTGTCTGTCGTGCACCCGCGCCACTCCCTCCCGCACCGGTGGTGTTTCCTGTTTGAGTGAATGCGCGTACGGTGTTTTGTACCCACGTGCTTGGTGTCCACGTGCTTGGTGTGATGGGTCCCAAGAGGGGGTCCTGTCTGTCATGTGCCTGTGCCTTCTCCGCACCTACGGTCGTACGGTTGCCTTCTCCCCCGTTCTCACCCTCATCCTCTGTTCGCTCCCTTCGATGGTCCTCCGTGCACGGCATAAGGGATAAGTTCTTGAACTGATCCCTGGTCTCTCGACCAGATTTCTTCGTAGCCTAGTTTCCTCCAAAAACTCTTCTTGGCTTCTCACCCTACGGTGTTCTGGCGACGCCTAGAAATCTCCTTCGGCTTCTGCAACCCCCATGACATCTCCTTGGTTCCCTTTGGGCAACCCTTCGACAGGTCGTCCTTCGACAAGATGCCGCAGCCTCTGTCCACGTTCTATTTGTTGTCCAGAATCAAAGCCCTCTGTGCGGCCTCCCACTCCTCACTTTGTGCCTTCTTATTTATGTCCTTATTTAATAAGTTGGGCATTAATTCCCGTACATCTTCATAAATAGCAACAACACATAAAAATAGGACACTTCTTTATTAATTCATCCCGTCGGATACAATTTGTGTCAATAGTACGACACTATTATTATAATATAGAATGTTCTTTATTCCTCCTGGAGGTTCAGGGTTCAATTTCCCCTTGGCCTTTAGCCATCACGCTTCGCTTCCCAGTGATGACTGTTTTCTTCGTACTGTTGGAGGACCTGTTGGCGTCGCTCCTCACGAGCAATCTCCTCTACGCGAGTTCGTTGTGCCAGTGATGCTTGTGCAAGCAACCGGGGGAGGTGGTTCATCAATCAATTCGTTGCGGGGCTAACTTCCAGTGCGGTCCACATAGCACTTGTTGGGACATCAACCTTCGTGGCCTCTCTTCGGACGTAGGTCTCGATGGCCACCTGAAGCAGGATTGAGAATTCCCTCGTTGCAGTGTCTTCTCCGTCGTAGAGCTCCGTTTGCGCGTCGTCGGCCTTTGGGTGAATCTCACCAACGGGTAGGCCCATCGTGTCCGTACGCCATCCACTCCTTCCTTTCCCGAGTATGTCTAGGCAACGGCGCCAGATGTTTGCCACATACGGGTAAACGATTAAATGGAGAAAGTAAATGCACAGAACATAATGAGAATATATTAAAGAACCAATCCCTGTATTAATTCAACAGTCCATGTACATCCTTATTTAATTCAACAGTCCATGTACATCAAGTGCTTATAACATCACACCTAGATACGACTATCATGATGCTACTTCGAAGGAAAGGTATGCAATATATAATACCCAAAGGGGTGCAACCAACCGTCGCGTCCAACTGCCCTTCGGGAAGACTAACTGACCACCATAACCCATAATTACCGACAACAACATAACATAATGATTATTCCCGACAACAATATTTGTATGGAACATTTGATCAGATGATGACATGGATTTTTTATTTCATAAGTTTTGTAATATTGTATACATTTGACAATATTTATATATCTATGTTTGTTATTTCCTTCAGCTACAATTTGTGTTTATGCTTATGTGATTGATGTATACTTGTGTATGTAATCAAATTAGCTTCTATTTGATGACGTTATTGTGTCTTTAAGGTGTATTTAATAAAGGGTGCATGAAACAAGTTTTAAATCCTTAAAAATCTCTAAATTTCTTGAGTTTTTCACTTTGCCGAGTCCAACCGAGTTTCGACTCCGTGTCCTGAGCCCCAAGACAAGTAGGCCTTTTCGAGTCGGTCCGAGTCTCGAGTCCCATTTGTTTGCTCTAGACTACTTCACAAAAGGGAGCATTACAGCCCTCTCTTCCCAAAATTGCTTCCCTTCAAACAAATGCAGATTTGTTCACCCTCCCAAGTGGCATCCTCCATGGGCAAGTCTCTCCATCTAATAAGATACTCCTTGATTATTTTGCTCCTCAATCTCCTCTCTCTAACATCCAAAATATCATTAGGAACCAAAACTAATTTTCCCTCTTCATCTAAAGGGTGGAAGCTCTAATGAAGATGTAATATGCTGCCCTAGTGCATTTTTGAGGGCCAATACATGAAACACATTATTCTGCTATTCTCTGACAGCTCAAGCTCTTATGCTACTTCTCTCACTCTTTGAGCAATCCTGTAAGGGCCATAGAGACAAGGTTTTAATTTTTCTACACCACTTTTCTTCAAGGAAGACTTCCTGTAGGGCTGTAGGCACAAGAAAAACAAGTCTCCCACCCCAAAGCTTCGCTCTACTTTGTACTTGTTTACATATAATTTTTGCTGATACTGAGCATTCTAAAGGTTATCAGTAAGTTTCTTAAGGATGTCCTAACTCTCTTGGATCCAATCTTTAGCTTTGGGAGCCCTGCTATCACCAAAAGCTAGATCCAAAAATAATGGAGCATCATATCCATACAAGTCTATGAAAGTAGTCATCTTAATCGACAAGTGAGATGGTTGATATTGTAATAGTGTTCACCCAAATGCAGCCACCTAATCCAAGCCTTCTTCTACCCCGCTACATAGATACACAAGTATCCCTCAACCCATGTGTTCACAATCTTTGTTGGCCATCACTTTGAAGGTGGTAACTAATACTGGGATCATCTCGATGCTAGCTAACTTGAATAGCTCTTGCCAAAAAGCACTGAGAAACCTGCTATCCCTATCACTGATTATATTTCTCAACAACCCATCAAACCTTTCTAAGTATCAAGTTCATTGGAATGATTGTCCCCCAAAAGATGCTATATGGGAAAAAGAGTAGATTCTTCAACACTTGGATCTGCAATTGCAATTTTGAGGAGGAAGGACTATAATGTCCCCTTCTTCAACCTAGGTGCTCAAAAAGGACCCCTTAGCCTATTTCATTTACATAGCCTAATTCGGGGCTTGGTGAGGGACTATTAATAATTAATTAAATTTAAGTTGTCTCACATTATTAATTTTTAGACAACTTTAGTCTAATTATTTTATTTAAAAGATGACCATGTGCATTAAAAGTGATTTTTCAAGGACCCAAAATGAATTAAAAGGGTCACTTCATGTAATTTTAAAATAAAAGTTCCCAAAAGTTCGTAGGCCGGATAAAGGAGTTGTAAAAGGAAAAAAGAACATCTTTGGTCATTTTTATTTCTTTCATTGTTAAGTTTGGACTGTGTTCAACTCAAAAAAATGCAAGCAATCAAACAGCTAAGGCCCAAAATCAGCACCAAGGCTAGCAGATAAAGGCAAAATATCAGACCATTTAGAGTGCCATATTATCCCAGTCCGCATATATTATAAGGAAAAGTAGAAGTTAAGGCCGAAAAGTGTTTTTTAGGACGTTTTAAGTGACTTATTTCCTCTTTAGAAATCAAAAAAATCGATTAGTGTTGCTTTAAAATACATTTTTTTTAATTAGTTTCCCTTTAAAGCTATCTTGGAGATGGTTATATAAAGAGATCTTAAAGACATTGTGAAAAAAATGACAGAATAGTTGACGTTAAACTTACAGTGTAGAGATTATCATCCGAATGTTAAAGTTAAGTCATTGTGCTTATGTACAGCAAAGGATGGTGAATGTAAAGTTTATGCTACAAAAAAAATTCAGTTGTTATTCTTATTCAGTAATTGTTAAACTTATGTTCATGATTCCAACAATTAGATTGAATTGGCTAACCTTGTCAAGCTTTTGTATTGATGCTGTGAATATTACTTTAGCAATTTATCTTCTTGAACTGTGTGTTATTTGTCCATTTAATCATTTCCTACTAATGTAAAATATTGGTCTAAGATTTAGCCAATAGATGGCATCTACTATTTTTTTTGTTTAAATCTTCATTCATAGCCAAATACTGGTTTCTGCTCTTAACTAGCAGAAGATTATGCTTGTTTATTCTCAATAGTACACAAATCTTACTGCAAGTTTTATTGTTGACAATCCGGAGCTGCATCTGGGCCAAAAACATAGTCAATCAGTCAATAAGATATTTACGTTTGGTGTGAAGTCCACAATAAAATCTTGTATAGTGTGCATATTTGTAAATTGTAATTCTAACAAGCTTGAAATTGAATATCTTCAAAAACAATGCAAAGATTAGCTCATAAACTAGTTTTTATACCCGAAAGATCATTCCACCATACCTTGGAACATCCAATAAAACTCCCAAGGGAAAATTCCACTACAAAGGCTCCCAAAAAAGGAAAACAAGAAAACCTAGAATATACCAAAAATATCAAATTATGGAAATCTTCATAACTGTCAGCTAGATGGTCAAAACTGCTCCCCAAATCAAAGAGAGAACAAACTGAAAACTCCTAAGGGCTCTTGTCCAATAATATGGTCCTCTTAAAACCGATTTTTGAAAGCTATACAAGGAGGTTTACTTAATGCCTTGTTGGTGAACTACAAATATTTGCTGCATGGATTTTAAAATGATTATGAACCGATTCACATAAAGAATATTAAATGCAATTTACTAAAGATGGTTAACACAAAATAATAAAAAGCCAAATCAACCAAAATATGAGGCTCAGAATTTCAAGCAGGATTATTTTTTTAAACCTTACTTTACCCACATTTTTATCATAATTGGTCATATTTATGCTTCAAAACTGCAAACCATGCAAAAGAAAGTCGTGAGTAAAATATAATTTTAACTCATGACTTGCTTGTTTGTGTTTGAACTGTTTATTCTCTATAGTATGAAAATCTTTCTGCAAGTCTTGCCTGTTGACAGTCTGGTGCTGCATCTGGGGAAAAAACATGGTCCATTAGATAGTTATATTTAGAGAAAATTTCCCATTCAAATCTCTCACAGGATGCATATTTGTAAATTCTAATTATTCTAAGTTTAGTTATGTCTCGAGGAACTTTCACTTGTGATTTGAAGTATAATTCTACTGCACACACCATTCCATTTTGTATAGTCTTGAAATAGACAAATTATAACACTAACAGGCTTGATATTAAAACTTTTCAAATGCAATGCAAAGGTAAGGTCATAAACTAGTTTTGATACCCCCAAAGGTAGTTCCACCATCTTCGGGGAACATCCAAACAAGCTCCCAAAGGCAAATTCCACTACAAAGGCCTTCAAAAATGCAAAATAAGAAAACCAAGAATATACCAAAAATATCAAACATTGGAAAATTTCAGAATTTTGACCACAACTGCCACCTAGATGGCCAAAACTGCTCTCTGAATCAAAGAGACGCCAAACTGAAAACTCCTAAGAGCTCTTGTTCAATGATACAGACCTCTTGAAATCAAAATTTGAACACTATACCGGAGGTTTAAATTATGCCTTGTTGGTGAACTACAAATATTTGCTGGATGGATTTTAAAATTATTACAAACTAGTTCACATGAAGGCTATCAAATTCAATTTACTAAAGATGGTTAACACAAAAAAATAAAAAGCCAAACCAACCAGAATAAGAGGCCTAGAATGTCAAGCAGCATTATTTGTTTAAACCTTAAATAACAAACTTTTTCATCATAATTGGTCAAATTTATACTCCAAAACTGCAAATCATGCAAAAGCAAGTCATGAGTTAAATAGGATTTAACAAGATCAGTTTTTTAAACAAAATTGGAAGTTTATATGAACATAAACTAATAAAGCTATAGCAAAGAACAACACAGGTGAAATTAGTTTTAAACTTTTAACCATACCAAGGGCATCCAGAAGCAAAGTATACATTTAAAAAGCTACTACCTCAGATTCTTTACCTGGTCATCAAGAAAATCCGTGCACCTATAACATATCCTCATTCCATTACTAAGCACCAATTCCGTAGCCCCAAATTCTGGAAAATCTGTTTCCGAAGCAATGTTCCTGTAATGTAAAAGGACAGTACAGTTAGGACAGTTATAACCTTCAAATTAAAATTTTAAGATGGCTAACATGTGAATTCCAAACTAGGACATATGTTGCCACCTCTTATTTGCATACGGTGTACCCAATTTCAAAGAGCACAAGACTCAAAACTCAAAAGTAATGGAAGATTAAGAAAATAATCCAACAATTTTACCAATAGGATTTATGACAGTTTTCAACCATATGAATTGAAAGCTATAAATATTATGAAGGCAAGTTGTATGCCAATATGTAGTCAGTTTATCACAGAATTTCTATATAAGAATGATCACCACGAAATTAAGTGACAATTAAGTTATTAAACAGAAACATTACTTGGGAGAAACCCCACAAAGTTACTAGAAAAAACGGTGCTTTGCTTATCCATCAATATACATGGACCCCTATGTCAAATGGAATGAGCTCAACGTGGTAAATAGTTGAGACTTTAATAATGGTGACAATTGTTCAAATCCCTAGGAGTCATGTTAGATTTTACATCCAATTATGTGTACCATAACCAAATGCACATGAACAGGTGTGTGTGTCCAGGCTGAATTTGACAAAAGAGGTACCAGTCAATCATGTCATCTAAGACGAAGGGAACCCACAAGCAGAATTTACTTGTGTGTGTGTGTGTATGAGCATGTTTGCTCTTAAAAGTAAACTCGCAAATTGCTTACTGAAAAGGTAAATTAGATGGTCCCAAAAAAACAGGCTTCTAATGAAAAAGTAAATTAATACATCATACTTTTTCTAATCTAAAAATATATATGAATACCTTAATTTTAAAAAAATACTCATGATCAATGGTAGCTTAATGGAATAATGTAAAGGCAATTACACTCAAAACCAAAGGGTTCTAATGAAAAACATAGCTAAGGTAGCCTACAACGGTTTTTTGTTCTATAAATATTGTTATGATAGTAGTCACAAAATGCGACCTCTTAAAAATAGTCTACTGGTCAACTATTGTCGTGTTACCTTTTCTAAATGATTTAATAATAAAAAGAGCAACTTTTTATTTTATTTTAAAAAGTAGTTTAAACACTTTGGAAGGAAATGTGTTTTTTAAACAACTGGAGAGAAAAGTGTATTTAAATACTTTAAGGGAAATTCAAATTGTGGGCCCAAAAGAAATTTATAAACAGAGAGTGAATTGGTCAGTTGCATTATCAATTGCCATTATAATGATTCCTTTTTCAGAATTTGAGCACTTGAGGATGGAAACACTTGGTGTAGAAGATCAGAAGAATAAAAACCCTCTCGGTTTCATTGTTGGATTCGAAGATGAAAAAACTCTTGTCCAACTGAGATTACTCCATCCGGCACTCATGATTGTGCTGATTATTGAGGTTTATGTGAAGATTTCAATTCGTGAAGGTCGGATCAGTCATTATTTATAGGAAAAACAAGTTACATTCCATCATTGGTTTGCAAGGAAATTTCAAGGCATATTCAACCACCATCTAGCCGCCATAAAAAAGATAGCAGTTGCCACCTCACAATCTTTTCTGACTGCCCAATGCATATCAGCAAAAAAGATACTCAGGTCTGGTCACTATACTTTTCTGCAAACCCGTTGCCATCTTCCCAGCCACTGTACTAGTTACTAGCAACCATACAACAGAAAACAACAACAAACACCAACAGAAAATTTGCTTTCAACAGCCATACAATAAGGTTTGAGTTTTCATTTATTCCCAATTCAGTCTAAATTGTTCCCAGCAGAAGACTCGCAGTTCATATAGTAGTATGACAGCTTGTGAATGGATATTTATTGTTGTAATATAAGAAAAAATGTTTCCCAATTTAGTTTATCAGTCTTGTATGTAACTTTTCAACTAATGTAACGAATTGAAAGGTTAGATCTGAGGGCTTCATCATTTGATTCCATTTTGTGGCTATTCAATATTGGTTTAAAATCTGTGTTGCCAAATCATCCCTATTCTCCACCAATTTTGGTATGGTACAGCCTAGAATTAGGTACCATTAAAAACCCAAGCAAAATCAAGAGAAGTTCATAACTTTCCAACCAGATATGTTTTTCAACCTGCCAAGCGATTCCAAACTGTATTGAGATTTTTCATAGAATCCAATGCAATTCCAAGACTTGAGGTGACTTTAATGAATTTATTTGCTTTTTAATTTAGAAAACCTTATAGCTGAGCAGAAAAAGTGTCAACTATCCATAAACGAAAAGCACACCTTTTTTCATCATTTGTGTACTGGGAAAGGCAAAAATAGCTTTGTTGTTTCACTCACTTGGTCCTCAACTATTCGTTATTTGTGTGTTGCTCATGCATTCTCACAATCCTTACTTGTGGATCCACATAAAGTAAGTCGCGGTTTATTTTAAAACTTTAATATTATATTTCTTTGTTTTTATTTTTGATTATTTTTAAAAACATTCCAAAACATCGTCAAGTATAGAAAATACCAAAAAGCTCCCTTCTAGTAGACCACAGAAAGTCTAATATAAAACAAGTATAATTAAATTTAATAAATTTTAAAATGCTGTACTCCAATATATTACGCTGTTGTACTCTAATATATTATACTATATATTTTTAAATTTAACATGGTACATAGAGGGGTAATTTAATTTAATTTAATTTATACAAATTTAAATATTTTACATTTGCTATTCAATTTTCTTTTTCCTTTTTAATTTCCTGTTGCAAAAAAGACATTGGTGCAATGGAAGTGTAATTCCCCTCCTTCATTCCCTCCTATTGAAATTTCTAAATATTCTATCCTATCATCCCTTTTTGCCAAACCCCACTTCTTCCCTTAGCTTTGTTGATGAGTTGAACTTCCTCTTACTAGTCTGTCTCACTCTTAGGAACTACCTTATCCACTTTAGGAACTGCGACTCTCAATGTGCAAGACCCAGAGTCATCTCTTATGATCTTGGAGAATTTCCAAGCTTTCTTCTCCTCTACAGGTTGGCTTATCCTTGCTAAAAATTTATCTACATCATCTGTTGATTGTACTTCTACCACTGCTTTCTTCTTCATTCTTTCCTTCAACTATTCAGGTATGGTAGGCTGCTCAATGCCTCCATCTGATTGTTCAACCTCTTGAAGTTCCTTGAGTGCTGAAATCATTCCTTCATCAAAAACTGTATTTGGAATGGGAATGTTTGGCTCTCCCAAATCCTCAACTGCTACTATTCCTGGTTTGATGAGGCAATCCTCAATATGAAGGTCAATGTTGTGTGGAAATTCTTGTTCTTGCTTTCCTTGCTGAACGGATTCTAAAGATGCATTCACATTTTGATCTTCACCAATTGGAGATATTATCTCAAGCTCTTTTCGTATTTCATTCTCAGCTACTGCTGTCCCATCCTTGTCCCCAAATGAATCCACCTCTCTTACCACTGAGGTACTAGTAGAAGAATGAGTCACACTAGTTCTTTGTTTCTTCTGCCTTGACTCTTCACTTGCTCCCTTCATTTCCTTTACTTTTCTCACTTGAGAGCTTTCTGCTGTATCTTTCCTTTTCATTAAACTTTCACCTTCTTGCCTACTATAATCTCTCTTTGTGCTCTCAGTCATTTCTTCATCATTGGATGAATGTAGATAAATCTGATAGTTTAGGATCAGACAAATTAACTAGAGGAAGCAGCTTACTCTTTTCCTTTTCAAAGTGGACTTGAACATAATTTCCATTATCTTCAAGTTGATTGGGCATGGGGAAAAGTTTACATGTTCAAATGAAACTTACTGACAATCTTGACCACATCCTTTCTTGATCTCAAACTCATCCACCGCATTGGCCCAATAATCCTCAAGACCAACTCTATGCTTATACTTCCTTCCATTTATCGTTTTGATCCAATGATACGGATCAAAATTAAATCTTGACCTATATAGGGAAAGAGGGTAAAATCGTATTTCTTCATCTAATTTTTCAGCTGCCTGCACTGAAAGACATGACTCAATCATCTTCCCAATAGTGAGAGGAGAAGTTACTCCAGCTCTATACTTGCTCCTTTGAATTTTGTAATATGTGGACAACTGCCTTGTGAGCTCCAGCAATATCATCTTATCAGTCGGATACCTTGGAAGTTTGTAAGGACATCCTGCAAATCCTTGGACTCAAATATATGTGAACTTAGGAAATTGAATATACTATGAGCCGAATTTCTTCATCAAGTCCTTAGCTTCTTGAGTTAGTCTTTGGTGAGTACCTTTGGTAATATAAATTGAAAAGGCATTGTTTGCTCTCTTGTATTGAGATTTCTCATGTAAGTGCAATTGTGGGTAGCAATCCTACACCTTAGCTTGATATTTCTTATTTCCCATTATCCCTTTGCATTTCAGTCCTGAATACTTGTAACTTCTTGCCAATGAATAAACAACATACGAACTCATATAGAAAGACTGAGTTCATTCCACATTCCTCAATTGTTCATCTACATTATCACTAATAATCTTAGCCCAACCTATCATCTTTAGTCTTGTTGTAATTTCCTCGATGAAATAAAACATCCATGGCTCTAAATTAGAAACTTGAGTCATTCCCATGAGTCGGTTTAGTAGAAGGACGAGGTTTCCATAATCTTCTTTAAAATCAATGCACAAGAAGCTTCTTTGGCATCCTTGAGCAATGACCTCTAAGGCTTCTCCAACCATTGACTATTGATCATCTCTACACAAACCTCAATCTTTGCCTCATATATTTTCATTGCATCCTCCTTTGTCTTATAAATTGTGGAGTTATAATCAGGAATTGCAAATGATTCCTTGATTGTGACTTCTCCTAGATATCCTAGCACTCTTCCATCAGCAGCCTATATTAGTCTTTCTTGACGATCATAATGCCTTGCGCATTCCACCATCAGTTTGTTGCATTGGATTGCCAAAGGAAAACCAGCAGCTTGAACAATCCCATTACGCATCATCTTCCTTGTGATGGTTGATGGTAAGCGCCCATCAAATCATACATTCGCTTCGTGAAATCTCCCATATCTATATGTCCAAGGTTGGCATCTCCAACCTTCTTCCATTCCAAGCTACTCTTGGAGTCAAGTAGCACTGCCTTGTAGTCGTACTTCATTTGAGCCTTTCGAGAGATTCCTCCAAGAACTGACATCTACCCTTGAAAATTTTAAACACCTTAAGTCACAAGGATGCAATGATGTAAAAACAAACTTAGAAAGATATCGATACAATGTAAGACAAAGGCTTTTGAAATCATAAGACAATTGATGAATTCCCTAGATTAGGACTAAACAAGCTTGTCAACCACATCACAAAGATGATGAATATTTCAAGTAGAGAGAATCAGAAAATAAGGATAAAATGCTTGAAATTCAAATACATTCCCCTTGAAAATTACTTTCCATACCCTCACAAGTTGTCCTAATAATTGTGTTTCACCTGATTGCAATAATAGTCAAAATCGCTGAATCTAAGCCAAATAATCTCTTCCTTTGGCTGGAAACCTGTCTGCTTTAAGTTTGATTCTGGAAATCAGAACTAAGCCAATAAGAAGTTCGCTCATATAGGAGGCAAATTTACACCAATTGAAGGCCTAAAATGGGAAATATTTACCTACAACTCAGCCTTCACCCAAATTCGCAGCAGGTCTGGTCACAAGTTAATTTTAGTCTGGTCTGAAAACAGACAAAGTTAACCTTAAACTTGCCTCAACTTGCCTTTAACAAAAATTGCATCAACCTCAATTGTAAATTGGATCAATGGAATGATCAAATTGGCTTGAAGAAATCGCTGGTTTGGCTTGATATAATTAGCACTCTTCTGCACTCAAATCAAATTACCTGGAATTATTTTGAATTGGTTGAAATGAAATCAGGTTTCCTTTGTTATACATATAGAAGCTGACCCTAAAGTTGCACCCCTTCACCTCCTAAGCCGACCTTGTATATACAATGTTTCATGTTTTTATTTTTGAATTTAAATCGCTGTGTTTCATATCAAGTCCAGCAGTCCTTTTGATTGGATTGATAGCGGAATCTCTATGTTCATCACAAATCTTGCATTCATTATTGAATCTTTAGTGGCGAGGTTGAATGATGATTACGCATAGCCTTGTTTGTGTGGCGGACCTGTTCATATTCCAGCATTGCCTTACTAATGCGTGGCAGAGTTCATATTAAGTTTTGCAATTTTATATCGTCTGTTGTCTTTGTTTTTCACTTAAGTAGCGAAGTTCATGGCAAGTTACACATTCATTGTTCTTCACTCGACAATTCAATCACTCCTTTTGAATGGTGGATTTAGTGATAAGTGCGGCATTGAAACATGAAAAATCCTTTTGCCTTTAATGCAAGTTTTGAGAGGGAAGAATCATGGCGGACTTGATATGAAGTCTGGCATGATACCTGACTTAGTGTGATTTCTAATCCATCAAATTTTGCATTCATCACTCTTAAATTATCGACTTTGTTTACTAGTCATGTTTTACCCTTTGCTTTTGCGGCAGACTTCACCTCAACTTTTGCATTGTTTCTTGCAGATTGCTTTGATAAAGCTTGGTCATTTTAGTCTTTGCACCTTGGGGAAATTTCACGTTTGATCAGTGATTCTTATTCATCATCCACATTGAATGGTGGAGTTAGGGACAGGTCCAACATGCTTTTTGCCATAGCATATTTAACATGCTTCCTTGGCCAGCAATTTTTGTAACCATTCTTGCATTGTTTATATTTTATCAGTGACGGGGCTTACACTAAGTTTTGCATTCATTGCAATCGTCCACCTTGAATGGTGGAGCTAGCATCAAGTTTGCCATGGATTCCAACTTAGAAAATTCTTTAGAATCAATGCACAAGGTGGAGTTTGGTGATGATCTCGCATTAATCCCCTTGTGTGGCGGACTTTGTACCAAGTCCTGCATTCAATCTTTACAATGCACCACAGGGTTGTGGCAGACTTTGACTCAAGTCTGACATAGCTCTTTACTTAGCAAAATTTTCTTATCTATCCTTGGCGAGGTGAAACTTAGTATAGCAGCCACACATCACACTTAATGCTCAACTCATGGAAGGAAATGCAACCACCTAGAAACTTTGACAATCATGACATTTCAAATAATACTTTGCAATTTGACAACCTAATTGTCATACTCGACCATCCTATGCACTCTTACAACCTTGAAAACATTTTGACAATAGTGACAACATTTGACAAAATGGTCAATATTGCATATTTGCCTCTATCCCTTCAATCACGAGACCCCTCATCAAAGCTGGCTCAAATCAAACACTTACCAAATTTTGAACATGAATTACTTCCAGAGATTAAGAACTATCGCCAAACTAAAAAACCCTAGAAAACAACTAGACACCTAGGCAAAAAGGAGGGGGTCCCCATTTGCAATGGGGCGATTTGTGAAACACAAATTTACTAAATAGCACATTGGATGAATCATATGCACTAGAAATAGGTCTTGACAATTTCACCAAGAAAACAAGGGCAATATTCGATGCAAAATACACTATGCATAATGACAGAGTAGCTAAATTAATCTCTTTCCAATGGCCTCTAGAGCAAATGTATGCAGGATGGATAGAAAAGTATAATGAATAATGTGTATTTGCATTCCAATCAATCAAGGTTCTATGATCAGCATTCTAGTTAGCAAATGACATAATTCTGAAGTCTTCAGCGATTGTCTAATGGTGTAATGATTTTTGGCCTAGTTCTTGGCTTTTGTGGCGCAGTCAACATCAACCTCAATCCACTTCAGCGGTTTTAGCTGCCTTGCAAATTTATTCAAAAAAGGAATCATATCTTGTAACAGCCTCACTTGCAATTGTTTTTAACTGAGTATGAAAAGTGCAAAGTAATTGTAAACAAACACACGAATTGTGTGACTTCATTCTGGAGCCTGCATGCTCACTTTCTATATAAAGGATTTTTGTTTCTTTGTGAATAATTCTAAATCTGGGAATTGTATTTTTGGATGGTTAGGTCAGTTGTTTTGGTAGTCCTTAGTAGTTCAGAAAGAAAATTTTGTAACCTTCTCTGAAGTAATAGCATACAATTCTATTGTGGCATATATGAATAGCATGTCACAGTATTATTGTCTCCTGCAGTGTAATACAGTGTTCTTTTCATCAATATAGTCAAGAATTATTAAGGTTTTCATTGCACATTTGCTGTAATGATGTTTAATTGATAGCTTCTATTCAAGAAACAGGGTAATTCTACTTTCAATTAAATATTGAGAATATTGTTGTTATATTAAGGATTTGTAAGAAGAATAACACCGTTAGCCATTAGCAGGTTACATTATTGTAATGCAATAATGCATAATTAACCATTGAATTAGAGTTTAGGTTGTTATCGAGAGGAGTTGCAAGATTCAAGACTCCGTAATGGATAAGGCATTGGTCTAGTTGAATTTTATGTTCAAACCTCGGAAAGCATCATCAAAATTGGAAATCTGAAGTCTATTAAAAAAAAAGAAATTTAAGCTTCCTTGCAGGATTTTGTTATCAAATTTTCTCATTTTCTAACCTCATTCACAGAATACTAACTCTTTTTTTAATATCTATTGATCTATTTCAATCTTTGTTTGTGCTTATTTCAGCCTGGTTTACTTTACATCATAAATCTTACATTTTTTGTGTATCTAGAAACCATTTCGTTTTCAGTAGCTCTTGAGTGCGTCTATAAGTCTTGTCTGCAATTCTGGGTAAGCTTGGCTTGCATTCTTGTGTGGGTTAAGTTTGGGTTAAATTTCTGTCCCCGGTTCACGTTCTAACGTCACCCATCAAATTCAGGTCATACTCATCTGTCTGCCTCTCAGACTCTTATTTCCGCTACAGGTGTTTCACTGTTTATATTGATCTTGCTATCCTGTGTGTCTCTAGCTGAACAAGGTGTCGAACCTTCAACTCTCGGGTGCTATCTCAGATCACTAACTTTTTATGGATAGATATCCCCGTGCAGCAACACTCCCCTTTGTCGCCTTCAAATAGCTTTGGCGTTTGTGTAAACTTGGAATAATTGTTGTAAACTGGCATTGCATACCAATAAGTGATTTCATAGCCTTCGCTTTTGGCATTTGAGATTTGCTGTTTAAAAATTTCTGCTACTTCGGCACTCAGTGCTCAGTACTCAGTGCTGCTGTTTTAGTGCCATATCCTTGGCTGTAAAGAATTCCATACCCACAAGCCCCACCCATAGTTCCAGTTGCGTCGTTGCCTCCATAAAAGGTAGCGTGGGCGTTAGTCCAGCCCGAACCATAAACAACATGACCCCTACTGAAAATGCCTAACACAACAGCAAGCCCTAAAACTACCAGCGCCGCCATTATCTTCTCTCTAAAGTGTAGAAAGATAAACGCACCCTGCACTTCGCCCTTCACCCGCACATTCAGATTTGGCTGAGGCTAGTGACGAACTCGAGCTCATTTTGAGAGCTCCTGTGCACCGCCAAACTATCCCCGCATTCCATCATCAGAATCGAGACCACCCTCCATCATCTTCTGCTTCTCTCGCTGATCCTCTCTTCTTTTACGGTTTCAAGATTTAAAATCCATCATCTGATTCAGGTGATTGCATAGACTACTTGTTTAAACGTCTCCCTGCACTGTAGATTCTCTGCAAAATAACGTTTCTGTCATCTTTCACCTACCTCAAATTTTGCAGCACCGTTTCTTGTTTATTCATATTCTTTATCGGTTTCCTTGCAGATATTCTGATAACTTATTTCTGCTCTATATAACAGTTTATGCCGGTTTCATGCAAGCTTTATGACTTTACTCATTCAAATTTGACTAAAACGTCAAGTTTAGCCTTTTAATTTATAAAGTTTTAAAACGTTTCTTTATAAAGTTTAAAATAAAGTTTTAATATATATAAAAATATATAAAAAAGTTTTCAAAAGTTTATAGTTTGTTTTAAGTGTTAATATATATATTTTTATAAAACGTTTTTAATATAAAATTGTTTTATTAATATTTAAAGTTTTTTAATATAAAGTTTGTTTAAATAAAATTAAAGTTTTTAAAATAGTTAAAATTTATTATTAATGATTTAAAAAAAAAAAACATACTTTTCGATCTATAATATTGGTTATTTTAATTAAGGAGGTTATTTTTTTTTATTCAAGTGGTTTTTTTTTTAATAAAAGGGGCATTTTTTTATTTCGAATCATTAGTTAACTATCATGTCTACATTAATTCTGGAAATTAAATTAAATAGTTCCAATTATCATTCATGGAAAACACATCTCTCGTTTATTTTTCGTTTCAAACACCTTTTGGATGTTGCGACTGATAAAACCTTTGAACCCGCTACATCTGCTCCTCAAGCCGACCTAGATAGATGAAAGGCTCAAAATGAGGAAGCACTTGGTTTAATTGGTATTTCAATGGTTCCTGATTTGTATGTTTTAATTGGAAATTGTACAAAAGCGCATGAAGCTTGGGAAATTTTAAAAACAACTTATGATAGCTCAAATGAATCCCGAAAAATTCAACTTCAAGATCAACTTGAAGATCTAAGGTATACGGATTTTAAAACTATGGATGAATTCTTATTAAAGTTTGATTCTGTTAATAGTCAATTAACTGGTTTAGGAGTTACTCTAGCTGATTTACGTTTAATTCATCTTATTCTTAAAAAATGTCTTCCTCGTCAATTTCAACAATTTATTGCGAATATTCATGCTCAACTTGCTATTCCTAGCTTAGCTACTCAATTAACATATGATATTTTTCGTAATTTATTGCGTCAAGAGGAAGCTAAATTAATTCAATTTGGTACTCTTAAAAGTAGTGAACATGCTTTTATGTCTAAAAATCAAAATCATAATAATACTTTTAGATCCAATAATAATAAACATAATCATAATCATAATAATAATCATAATAATAATCACAAATCTTCTAATTATCAATCTCATTCTAAATCCTATCATAACAATTCTCATAATAATAATCATAATAATACGTACAATAATCAAAGGAATAATTCTCAAACAAGACCCCATTGCACATATTGTGGGAAAGATGGACATATTACTAATAATTGTTTTAAGAAACAAAATGGTAAAAAGCCCATGAATCAAAATAATCAAAATAATCAACATAAACCTCATTATAAGAAAGGTAATAATAATGGTAATTCATCTCGTCATGCATTTACATGTACTTATAATGTTTCTCAACCACTTGAGTGGATTATTGATTCTGGTGCATCTCAACATGTTACTTCTCATAAAGAATGTTTTGAATCTTTGCATCCCGATACTTCTAATATTCCTGTTCAATTAGCTAATAATCATAGTTGTAAAGTTGAAGCTATTGGTGATGTGAATGTTCCTAATGGGAAATTACATGATGTTCTTTATGTTCCTGAATTAAAATCAAATTTGATTTCAGTTCCTAAACTTTGTCAAGATTATAAAATCAACTTTTATAGGGGCATATGTTATATCATTGATCCAAACACTAATCATGTTATTGCTACTGCTAAAATGGATAGTGATAACTTATTCAAGTTCTATGAATTTGCTCCTCCAAAGTATTCTTTGCTTACTACTGTTGATTTTACTATATGGCATGAAAGACTTGGCCATCTCAATTCTGATTATATTTCATTGATACAAAAAGCAAATATGGTTGATGGATTGCCTAGTATTGTTCCTTCTCAAATTGTTTGCAATGGTTGCATGAGTGGTAAGATGCATAGGGAACCCTTTCCTCATGGTCAATCTTGGAGGGCATATACTAAATTGCATCTAGTTCATAGTGATCTCTTGGGTCCCATGGAGAATCCCTCCATCCAAGGTTCAAGGTATGCACTTACCTTTGTTGATGATTTTTCAAGGAGAACATGGATATATTTCCTTCATAGTAAGGATCAAGTGCTTGATGTGTTTATTGAATTTCATATGTTTGTAGAAAGGCAATCTGGTTCTAAAATTAAGATTCTTCGTACTGACAATGGAAGAGAATATGTCAATAATGCATTTAATGCTTATTTGAAATCTTTTGGAATTAAACATGAGCTTACCGTTCCTTATACACCACAACAAAATGGTGTGGCAGAACGGAAGCATAGGACAATTGTTGAAATGGCTAGATGTTTATTGCATGCTAAAAATATGGATTACAAGTTTTAGGCTGAAGCTATGGCTTGTGCAACTTATTTAATTAATAGAACACCTACCAAAGCCTTAAAGGATAAAACTCCTGAAGAAGCTTGGTCTGGTAGAAAGCCTAATTTGCAGAATTTAAGAATTTTTGGTTCCATAGCTTATGTTCACAAACCTAAGGAGAAAAGAAAAAAATTAGATGCTAAATCTTCTCCTTTTATTTTTGTTGGTTATGATGAAAATACTAAAGGTTATAGAGTTTACAATCCTATTACTAACAAGGTAAAAGTTGCAAGAGATGTTTGTATTGCAGAAAAAGGCATTCATGATTGTTCTAAAGTGGAGGATGATGAACTTGGTCAAACCAAAGTTGTGCTTGTGGAGGACCAACCTCCTTCTCTTAACCCTACTCCTAATGCATCTCTTTCTATTCCTTCTAGTGATAGTGATGATGATAATAATAACTCTACTCCTCATGACTCTTCTTCTAGTGATGAATCCATTACTTCTAAAAGAAGACCTAAATGGTTTAAATCTTTAATTCAAGATAGTGATAAATACTTAGCTAGAATGGATAAACTTCAAGCTAGGAGAGTTAATTATTGTAATTATGCTTTAATGACTACTATTATGAATTCTAATGATCCTAAAACATTTGATCAAGCTAAAAATCAACCGCATTGGCAAAAAGCAATGAAGGAAGAATATGATACTCTAATCTCTAACCAAACTTGGAATTTAGTTCCCTTGCCTCATGGTAAAAATCTTGTTTCTTGCAAGTGGCTTTATAAAACCAAATTGAATGCTAATAATCAAGTTAGTAAATTTAAAGCTAGATTAGTTGCTAGAGGTTTTTCTCAAATTGAAGGCTTAGATTATACTGAAACTTTTGCTCCTGTTGCTAAAATGCCTACAATTAAACTTGTGCTTGCTTTAGCTTCTAGAATGAATTGGCCTATTCACCAAATGGATGTTAAAAGTGCTTTTCTTAATGGTGATTTACATGAGGAAATTTATATGTCTCAACCTCCTGGTTTTATTAAAGAAGGTAATGCACACTTAGTTTGTAAATTAAAAAAATCAATTTATGGATTAAAGCAATCTCCTAGGGAGTGGTATTCCAAGATTAATGAATTCTTTCTTTCTCAAGGCTTTATTAGAAGTAAAAATGATCCTAACTTGTATATTAAACATAGTGAAGATGATATTATAATTATTATCTTGTATGTAGATGATTTGATTCTTACTTCAAGTTCCAATACTTTGATTTCTGATATTAAGTTTCAACTTAATCAAAAATTTCAAATGACTGATCTAGGTCTTCTACATTATTTCTTAGGAATGCAAATTTGGCAAACCTCTAAAGGAATTTTCTTATCTCAAAGTAAATATGCTCAAGATCTCATAGATAAGTTTAAAATGAATGATGCTCATCATGTTTCAATTCCTATTGAATTAGGCACTAAGTTAATGCTTGATATGCAAACTCCTCTTGTTGATCCTACTTTGTATAGACAATTAGTTGGAAGTTTAAATTATTTAACTCTTACTAGGCCAGATATTGCTTATAGTGTTGGTTTGGTTTCAAGATTCATGTCTAAACCTCAACAAACACACTTTAAAGTTGCTAAAAGAATTTTAAGATATATTAAAGGAACCATTAATGTAGGTTTGTTTTATGATGCAAATTCTGACTTTACTTTAAAAGGTTTTACTGATTCCGATCTAGGTGGAGATCCCAATGATGGGAAATCTACTTGTGGTTATTGTTTTTTTGTTGGTTCAGGAGCAATTTCTTGGAATAGTAAAAAGCAACAATCTACCTCTCTTGGATTTACTGAAGCTGAGTACAAAGGATGCACTAATGCTTCCAAAGAAGTCTTGTGGCTTAGAAGACTACTTGAAGATTTGGGTCTACCTCAACACGAACCAACTCCATTGTATTGTGACAACCAAAGTGCCATTGCCTTGGCTAAAAATCCAGTTTTCCATGCAAGGACAAAACACATTGCTCTCCAACACCACTTTATTAGAGAACAAATTGAAGCCAAGCAAGTTTCACTCCTCTATTGCAAGGGGGAAGACCAAGTTGCAGATATTTTGACCAAGCCACTTTGTAAAGAAAAGTTCCAATTTCATTGTAAAAATCTTGGATTACAACCCATTGAAGGGTTTGATGTAAGCTCCCCAAGTAAAACTTAAGGGGGGGTGTTAGAATATTTAATCTTTACTTAGCTTAGGTTTATTTGTATTTAGTTTAGGATATTCCTTTGGAATTCCTACATGTAATTTGTCCTCTAGTACATGTGTGAGGACAAGTCATTTCTTTTATTTTCCTTTATTAAGGAATATTAGATTTCCTCCATAAGAGGATGTGGACACATGGCACACACATTTTATGAATGGTGGCATTCATAGATTTGGGAGTTACTTTGTAACTCCTCTCCTCATCTCTATTTAAGAGATGTCTCCTCTCTCATTTCTTCTTAATGACAATATTGTAAAGAGCTTCTTGCTCTCTCTCTCTCTCTCTCATTTTAGGCATTGCCTCATTCATAATATCACAAGGGGTTTTTCTTTGCTTTTCCCCTTTCAAAAGTTCTTGTGCCTCCTTCTTCACATTTGGGTGATGCTCCAAGGTTTTTTGCTTTTCTCTTGGTAACAATTACTTCATCATAAACTTTCTTGGATTTTATTTTCCTTTCCTTGCTCTTTTATTTCCTTTCACTATTTAGTTCTTTTGCATTTCACACCAAAATTAAAAGGATCTTAGAGGGTTTTTCAGAAGTTAACTTGTATCTTATCAATCCTCACCTTTTTGTGTGAAATTGCCATCTGCTTTTGCATAATTTGTAAATTGAAGTATCTCAAAATGACATTATGTAAAGGGAAACCCATCTTGGTTTTGCATAGCCTAAAGTGCAGAGAGAATTTAAAGAAAATTCTCTGTTGAGATGGTCACTGTCATGATCTTGATTATAAGAAGCAGCTTACCTTCAGAGAAGCCCAGGGAAGCAGCTGGAAAAGAAACCAGCAATGTGGAAGTAAACAGTCTTCATATTAAAGCCAACAGTCAATTCAAGCAGCAGCAACATGAGGATAGTGCAATACTGGATCACCCAAAAAGAACTATTTATTTACAAGCACATGCAGGTGGAACAAAGTGTCATTTTTTTATCAAGGGTCTCTTTTTACATGAATAAAGGTGAAGAGTCTTGTGTGGAGGCAAACAGTCATCATACGGAAGCAAACTGTCAGCCAAAATGTGTAGAGACAACAGTGCAAATAGTCAGCCAGAATGTGCAGAGACCAGAATACAAACAGTCACCTTGAGTGTGAAGAAACATAAAAATGAGCATTGGAAAACTAATTGTTAAATTGGCTTTTAAATAACAAGCTAATGCAGGGGTTTTTCTTTTCGCTAGAGTACTCTTGGAGAAAGAGGAAAAAATCAGTTTGCATTTTGTTAAAAAGAGATGTAGTAAATAAAAAAAGTTTTTGAGGGCCTCTCATCAATTTTTTAGTGTTTTTTCCCTTGTGGTTCATTTTTGTTATTAAATCTGAATAAAAACCATAGAATTTTGTCTTCATGGTGCATCAGGAATGTGTATAAGTCTAGGTTTTGGCTGCAAGAAGAAGGATACCACTAATTTGGCAACCTATCCATGACTGTGTCAATGGCATCAAAAATATTTATGTGGTGCATAAGGATAGCAAAAGGCATATATTGAAATCTGTGAAGGATGATGAGAACTTTGGCATTGTTGCTTTCTTTCTTTTCTCACTGCAATTGAATCTTACTGAAAAAGGATATTTCCTACCGAATCCAAGAATGGAAATGGAGCAAGATTAACTTCAGAATTTAGAAAAGCCCAAGGTTATCCTTATAGAAGCAAACTACCAACCCTAAAAAAATTAGACATCAGCAGAAAAGTTAGCATTAATTATGAAAGGTGCAGAAACACAGGACTATAAATTTCCAAAGATGAGATTTTAAGGTGAAGGAAAAGGACAACTCACAGGCTTTATACTGGCAGAACTAATTTTCACAACCATGAAACCTTCAACCATCAAATCAGTAGAAAAGCAGAAAGCTCTATATGACAGTTGGGTAATAAAGTTAATATCAAACCAAAAAGAAAAAGATAAAAAGTATAAGGAATTCGAAGGAAATCTATGCAATAATGCAAAGTTGGATGAATTACTCTAGGTAACAAATTTAATCAGGATAAATTATCCTCATAGATAAATAATTCCTCACACTAATCTCCATATCAAGAAATTGGGTCCAGTTGCACTATTGCTAACCCAGGATACAAATGAAGGGGTCAATAAGAAATCAACTACTATGCATTTAGAATTGTAGATTAAGAAAGGACGCATAATTGCAAATAAGGCAGGGTGAATAACTCAAATGATACTCACCTAAATTTTAACAAATGGTCAATGCCTTTATCTCCATTTAAGAATACTTAAAATAACATTCATTGTGAGTATTTCACAAGTCACAACGACCATTTCAACTGTTAGGAATCAATATTCAGAATTTATGTTTTAGGCAATATAGTAAAAGAGCTCACCCAGGATCTGGCTTCCTTGTCACAATTTCATCAGGAATGTGTTCTTCATCCCATAGTGAAATGTATCCATTGCTTTCATTATCTTCAACTTTTGAGACAGTGGCCCTCACTTCATCTATTGTAGCACATGCCAAGGGTTCAACAGTCTTAATCACACAGCTACAAGTTGTTCGAAAAAAATTTGCAAATTTTGACACCTCTGCTACTGAAATATCTGTTGGCAAAAAGTTTCATATGTTAAAATTACAATTTGATTGGTTTGTAAATAGTATTATATATAATTGCTAAATCATACCACCAAGAAATTGCTCGAACACCTGATAAAGCAGCAAATTTTTGCCACCACAAACATCTGATTATTCTTAACTTCTAAACAATGTTTTAAGTTTCAGCCTAGTGACCAATTATCAAGAAATCTAAATATCTAAGATATACAAGTGAATTAAAAATCCATCTACTGATTCTCAGAACTAGAAGATGAACACACAGAATCTAGCGAAAAGCTGAAGAAGGCATTCTAAGCAGAGTTTAAACTCCTACGAGATGATAAGGAAATTGTTGCTGAAATCTATACTACCAAACAAGGGAAGCATGAGAACATACAAGCATACAATCGTAGGCTCAAGGAGTTGCTGAGTAAGATGGAGAACCAGCCAAATGATGGGTTCACGAGGTGGTTCATCAAGGGACTGATCCCTTCGCTGCGCAAGATGATGAAAGTAGTGCCCCCATCTTCATATGTCAATGCCTACAATAGGGCGATGGACATCGAGAGTGAAAACAAAACATCCTCCTAAAGGAAGAGGAAGACTGACCATGACGAGAGAACTGAAGGTAGTAGTGATGAAGAATCCAAAACGGTTGAAGCCCTATGACGAGATATGATGAGAATGATGAAAGAATTGAAGGTGGAGAAAGGAACCAGTGAATAAAATAATAAACTATGGTATACTAAGTGCAAAATTGAGGGGCACACGAAAGGCAATTGTCCTAGAAAGATGTTTTGTGAGGTTTGCCAAGTTATGGATCATTAAATAAAGGAGCCTCCATATAATTTGAAGACTAGAAGTATGCAAGTGCTCTTCGTGCAGGAAGAGTTTACTCAATTGAAACCACAGAATGTATCACCAGACGGTTGTGGAAGTCAACAAGGGCAAAATCAAATACAGTACAACTCTAGAGGATGTCCTATCATACAATGTCGATAATGGAGTGAATGGAACACTTTGCAAGAGACTACCATAATAAGAAAGACAACGTACAATTATTGTGCAAATGGTGTTGACCAAGTGACCATGAAGACACTAACTACCCGAATCAGAAGGGTATTAATATGATGGACATGGACAAACAAAACAAGGCAATTCTAGCAATCACAAGAGCACAAATGAAGAAGGCAGTGTACCTTGACTCTTAAAGGGGAAAGGAACGACTTTGAGAAGCCAGAGAAGTAGAACAATTGCTAGCGAAGGTTTCAAGTACATCATTCCCTTCCCAATAGACTTGCAATTGCAATTAAAAAGCTGCGATTGGAGTCAAAGAAGAACATAGTTCAATAGGTGCTATAGACAATCGTACCCATCAAGTGACAAACCTTCTTCAAAGTATGCCATGACTGAGAGTGGCAATTACCAACACAGTCAATAAAAACACAATTGACCAAGACCAATGTAAGCCACAAGGGGAACCGACACTGAAACCACCACCCCAAAGCAACCAGGCCATTGATCCCATGTTGTTGACTGTGAGCATTGGGAGGAAGGTTGTCATCGTTGAGATGGAAATAATGGGGAAGAATCTGACAAACATCATCATCAATGGAGGCTCGAGAGTAAACATACTGCCAGAAGATACTTGGGAATGCCTCGAAAGACCAACATTATGGCTGCCAAGCTTCCACGTGGTAGGTGCCGACTAGTATGTCATCACGCCATTGGGAACATTGATGGCACAAAAAGTAACGATCAGGACACAACAATTTCTTTTGGACTTCGTAATCATCCCCTCGTAGAAGAAGACTCCTCGAGAGGGATTGGTTGATCACTGTCAACACGAACAACAACTCGAAGCGAAACACTCTCAATCAAGAGTGAAGAAAGGAAGTACCTCATCAACCTGAGAAATCAAGCGGTGAGGAGTTTGCATCCTCTGAATCAAAGTTGAGTATGGAAAAAGGAAGAAAAGGCATGGAACCAAATGACGAAGGGATGCTCGAGGTGGAAGATTGTTCTGAAGATGAGATGAGTTCCATGAAATGGACTATTCCACTAGAAAATGGAGGACCATGAGGTATTTCCATTGTGTAATTTTTGGAAGCTACAACTCTCAGAGAAGAGCAACGGATGGAAGCATGTAAAATTATGGAGGATACATTTGATAGTATGAAGAGCAAAATATCTAATGTGGTGCATATAAATAACTGTCAAAGGAAATCAACTTAACCGAAAATATCGAGGAAAAGAAAGAGGGAATTAGGAAAGATGGAAAATGGAATGACAAAAGTAATCGAGTCAGAAAAATTTTAAAAAGTTTAAATTCGAGCCGACTAGTGAGGAAAATTTAAAAGTAGTCATTAAAGTATTAGAGTCAAAGGACATAATAAAGTGCAATGGCCGATTTACGAGAAAAGCAATTATTGAAGAGGCCGAATTAAATACTATAAAGTATGAAGGAAAAATAAAGAGACAATATAAGGCCGAAAATATAAAGATGAGAACTGAAAAGTTATTAAAGTTGGGGACATATTCATTCCGGGCGATATCATTGTAGGTGACATAATATTTCACTCAGCAGCATTAATTCCAAGTGTACAACCCTCTTCACTCTCAGCAGGCAACAACATACAACATCAAAAAAAGACTTTGGTCATATGGCCCTCTCACTGTCAATGGCATTCAATTCCAAGTGCTCTGCCCAGACAAGTTCCTTGGAGCGTACGACCTTTTCAACAAGTGCACGTCATATGGTGGCTTGGCAGAATCATCCATACCATACAACCTCTAATTCCTTGTGTACATCGGTTTGAATTTTCCATCAAACAGAGTGATTTCCTTTACACAATACGACATTCTTCTATTGACAATGTAGTACAACATCCTTCTATTGACAACATACGACTTGACATGATCTTAAGTGTACGACATTCAAATATTCATTGTTGGCTGGTCTCACACTTTATTTTTGCAGTATGGACTCTCAACAATGTCGTACGACTCATTCATTGTGACCACGTACGACACTTGCATTGTGCCATCATTCAATAGGAACAACATGTTCTCAACGTAAAGACTTTTTTTAGTCGGCAAAAACTGCACCATGTATATGATGACTCTTGACATTGTTTCTTGGGGTACGAACATTCGTTATCAACGATGTATGACATCCAATCTTTCACACCGGACAAAAGCACCTTCATCCTATACAAAAACTCCATCACATCAACACCGTATGGCAACAACTTCCCCTCATACAACAATTCTTTCACATCATACGACAACAACATTCCATCATACAACATCCAAAGCCAAACCTCATACAACCCTTGCAAATAAGAGTACAACGCCCAGTCAATGCATAGCAAAATATGTCCTTTGGTGCACATGCCTCACAATGGCGATTTGACACCCTTTGTGCATAAGGCATTCCTAGCTAGGGCACATTCTCGATACATTTCTCAACATACGACCAATTTTGAAGTGGAGAGGACAAATTGATCAAAATTTTGAGATGGAATCGACCCCGCAAGGGGCATTGCCCCTTGACTCTATTGGGGGCATTGCTCCTAGAACCCCATTTGATTTGTCAAATACACTACAAGTTGGGGTTGCCCAGTACAAGTCATTATCTATACTCTTGTCATTAGTCTTCCCAAATATTACTTAACGTTTACTTGTCATTTGGCAGACAACTTTTTCTTTTGGGGGCGATGATGTAGTCAGCGTACAATGTTTATTGTTATGTTTGATAACATTGGTTATCCGACAATGTACTAATTGTTTGTATTAAGTTGTTTTTCACTCTTGGGTGGTTATAAGTGTTGGTTGGTTGACAGCTATGTTCCTCTTGGCAACCGTTGAGTCCTTAAAATATGTTGTGAATCGTCAAGGAAAGGAGTATGATAGAGTCAGATCACTATAATCCTTAACTGACCATATCTGATCTTCTTCTTTGTAAAAATTTCATGTGCGAATAAAGATATATTTTAAACCCGTATCTGGTATGCATTGGCATCTTTATTGTTACTTCATGTATTTAATTTATCAAATATAGCAATAGACATCTTCTTTGCCAATGGCATTCCATTCCATGTGGCTCTCTCATGTCAAAGATAATAAAGGTAAGGCCATATGTGCCACCATTGTAGACTAAATTGAGGACAACAATCTTGGATCATAAATATTCCAAGATTATTATTTTGATAACCTGGGTCACAATTGGATGCACCATAGTCATGGATGGATGGATGGATGGACATTAGGCATCGTTCACTCATCAAAATCATAGATACATCTACAGCGGGTCCTTATTTCCTTAGGGCAATTGATTGTTTAGGGCATCGCAAGGATGCTCATTTTTAGTTCCCGATCCTTAAAGTTGCTATAGAGGACGTTTGGCCACAAAATGTGGTGCAGGCAATGACATGTGGTCTCTGCGTGCAAAGCTACAAGGAAGTCGATTGAGGCAATCTATAGATATATTTGTTGGACTCGTTGTTGTGTGCATGCCATGAATAAAGCACTCAAGGACATGGGTAAGATCAAATTGGATAAAAACAATTGTCAGTGATGCTAGAGATGTGTATATGTTTTATCTACAAACACCACACTTCACATGTACTCTCTAGGTCCTCCTCCAAGAAGGGATTCTTGAAACCTGTAGAAACATGGTCTGCATCATACTTTATTCTGTTGGAGAGAATGCTTGGGTTGCAAGAGGCATTGCAACTAATGGTTATGACACAATGGAATCAGTGGCCTGAGTTGAAGACACAACAAGGGTTGAGGGTGAAGGAGGTGGTGAATAATAATACCTTTTGGGCTCATGCCAAATATATTGTCTCCATCATTACTCTAGTCTTCAAAGCTATTATTTATAAGGACCTGTTGTGACCATTTCACACATCGCCCCATACCAAATGGGGACCCCCTCTTTTTGCTTGTTTTTCGCTCGTTTTCGCTTTCGTTTTTAGGGTTTTGTTAGTCAGTTAGTCGTCTGGATTTAGGGCCAAGCCTTAGGGTTTTAAATTTTGCCTTTTCAAGCCAAAATCCAGTCATTTTTGAGAGCTTTTGAGCTTCTTTTCTAGAATGCAAATTTTGAATGCAATGAATTCGCCAAATTGGTCTAATTTTCAATTGGAATGTTCATGCAGAACTTAAACTTGTCTAAGTGTTGACCGTCAATATGAATTTTTGTTTGATTGAATATTTTGACCAAATTTTGACCTTTTTGAATTTTGATCCTGGGCATTGGAATTGATTTGTTTTCGCCTCGTGAAGTGTTAAAATGTGAAAAATCTTGTTATTTTGGCCTGTAGGAGCAAAATCGCTCCTGTCCCTCAGTGAAGGACGGGAGCTCAATTTCAAATATCTCATCATCCTTGCAGAGTCCAGACAAATTTTACGTTTGAAGTGATGAAGAACGACGAGATCTTTCCATTGAATATAAATTGAAGATTTTCATGAGCACAGAAAGGCCTCCAGAAGGAAAATCGCTCCTGTCCCTCAGTGAAGGACCGGAGCTACAAATCAAATTTCGCCTCGTCCTTGCAAGATTTTAATGACTTAGCAATTTGAGGACGTCCAAAGGAAGATGCTTTGCCAAATGAATATAATTTGAGATGCAAAAAACGAAGGAAAATGACCTATATTGACTAAATCGCTCCTGTCCCTCTCCAAGGGACCAGGGCGAGGTACCTTGTAGCTCTCGTCCCTCTCCCAGGGACCAGAGCGATTTCCTCCATTTTGCAAAATCCAGACAAGGGTCAAGGCAAGTTTACGTTCAAAAACAAGGGAAAACATGAGATGAACGCATTGAATATAATTTGAAGATTTTTTGGACGTCCATACCAGTGCTAAATGCCTAGTTCGCTCCTGTCCCTCAGGAAGGGACCAGAGCGATTTTTGATATAATTGTTTTTCTTGCAAAGTTACAAATGATGTCAAGGCATGAATGAATAGAGGGAAGAAGGACGAGTCCGTTGAATATAAACTTGGAACCAGGCAAAGTGAGATAGTGGCCACAAGGGAAGGATCGCTCCTGTCCCTCTCCAAGGGACCAGGGCGATGATGATGATAATACTCTTTACGCGAGTTCAAGGTCGTCCCTCCAAGGTTCAAGACCGATCCAAGTCAAGACGAAGGGTGGCGAAGACATTTTCAAGGCTTTTCCATCAAGCGCAAGGTTGTAAAGGTCATCACATGGAAGGATTTGCGCTCTAAAGACCCAGATCGCTCCTGTCCCTTGGGAAGGGACCAGAGCGATATCTACATAATGGCGTAGATTTCAAAAGGCAAACAAGTTTCGAGCAACCGAGAAGGTCGAAAGGACGTCATTCCACGCAATGAAGTTGATTGCAAGTTGGTACAAACAAGAACAAGCACAAAATGATGGACATCGCTCCTGTCCCTCTCCAAGGGACCAGAGCGATATTAGATGTATTGATCATTTCATACAAAATTCACGTAAGGACAATATATTGCAATGTTCTGGAGGGTCCATGGTATGACAACAAGGTGATAAACAAGAGTTTCGAACGTCCAAACATCGCCAAATCGTGTAAAGGCCCCACATCGCTCCTGTCCTTTGGACAAGGACCAAGGCGATACTACCAAAACACTCACGTTCCTTCAAAGATCAAGGCGAAGCGAGGTTAGGAAGTGCGAAGGACGACGTTTGAAGGACATTGCAAAGGAGATCGAAGTTTAAAAATCGCCAAGATCAAGGAGAAATAATGGATCGCTCCTGTCCCTCTCCAAGGGACAAGGGCGATGGTCCCTTTAATGCATCCAGACACATAATAAAAGCAAATGGGAATAAGCGCAAAAGAACACAAACATTGATATTTCGAAGGTCAAAGATACAAGATGAACATGAAGACATGGAGATCGCTCCTGTCCCTCTCCAAGGGACCAGGGCGATGATGGTCATAAGATGCATTTGCTCGCACAAGAAAGGCATTCAAATTCGAAAGGACCACCAGATGATCAATTTGGGATGTGGAAATGAAGGAGTTGAACGTTAAAAACGCAAGAATCATGCCAAAGATGGTGAATCGCTCCTGTCCCTCTCCAAGGGACCAGAGCGATGAGGTACGTCCCTTTATTTTCATATTTGTGGCGCCAAATTAAACAATTCGAATTTCCTTAAATGCTAAATCGATTTTAAAATTGAAAATCTTATTTAAATTGGCATTTAATATGGCGTTAGACATTTATTAATTATTTTGCCTTTATTTAAAATCGAAATTCTCAAATAAAAAACGCAAGGCATTAAATAATTAATTAATTAATTAATAAAAAATCAATTGGAGCGCTCATATATGGAGGTCGGCCTTGTCATGTTATTGCAAATCATTTAAAAATCATTTAAAATGGTTTTATTTTTGTTAAGTCGGCCTAAGGGGTGAAGGATGAATGCGCTATATAAGGGGGTAGAATTATCATTTTCTACATCATTATTTTACCTTCCTTCATGCGAATTGAGAAGAGGCGAATGTAGTGCGAGTTTCATTCATCCAAAGGTGGTGCGATTTCAAACCAAGGTGGCGTAAGCAATCAAAAGGTGATGCGAATTTGAAGATCCATCTAAGACCACGCCAAAGGGGAATTTGCTAAGGACTTGGAGATTTGTTGGTGCGAATTTGAAGATCCATTTGAGACCACGTCCAAGGCGATAAGTGAAGATCACATTCTATCCAGAGGTGGCGAAGTCAAATTTGAGGGGATCATATTGAAGATTATCTTCATACCCCAAATTTTGCCTAGGCAAATTTTGTTTTTTGCATTCTAGAATTAGCTCTCTATCGAGGTATGGCGATTTAATTGTTATTGCTTTATTCATTTATCGTCATATTTCAAATTTTGAAATTTTGATTCTTGAATATCTCTTGGCTCAATCATTGTATTTTAGGAAATGATAACTCTAGAGACTTATCATGAGGTTTCCTAAAATTTATCTCTCTTATTTACGTTATCCATTGCAAAATCTATTTCTTATAATGAATTGTTGTGTAGGTATGGCGACCCCAAAGGCGGGAGCATCCACCAGTCGCTCGGCTCTCATGAAAGAAGATCAGAAGACTGAAGAAGTGGAGACCAAGATCGTGTCCAAGTGGAGCAACATTGGAGATACCAACTTGGGGAACTTTAGCACGAAGAAGTTCCGAGAGGTCCCTTACATCGGCAAGCCATCACCTGTCGCCCGGAGAATAATAGAGAGTGGCATCATTAAGGCAGCCGGTTTTCCTCCAGCCATTCAGTGCCACGAGTTGATGATCGAGTGTGCCCGTCATTACAATCCACAGTCCAGGACAATTGTGTCCAACGAAGGAAACACTTTGGCGTACCTTTCAGAGGAAGCCATAAGTGAAGCCTTCCATCTTCCAGAGCACAGGGACATGATATACAAGAGCATTGAAGGAGCCAGATCAGTGTACGATGATGATCCAGATGCTTGCCTAAGCATAATCAACAAGAACTGGCTACTTAAGAGTCGTCCCCGTCTGAGCAAAGTACCGAACACACCACACAGGATTGATTTCCAAGAGGAGTACAGAGATTTAATCACCATGCTCAACAGAGTTACAGGAGCACCTCATGCCTTCTATTTTGAGAAATGGATGTTTTACTTCATCCAGGTGATTGTTCAAGGAAAGGGTACAATACATTGGGCTAGGATAATTAGCCATTGCTTAGACGTACAGTTGAGAAGACTCAGGGCTACTAAGTCCTTCCACATGAGTTCATACGTCATCTATGCCTTAATCAGGAGCGTTGAGTACGCAGGACTACCTCACAGAGGAGTGATTGGAAGAGGACCCGGCGAGGTCAGAGTTTGTGAATCCTATACCTACTTGCATCATCCACCAGGGAAGAACTACAAGTTAATCAATGATACTTTCACGATGAACATCACAAGGACGTTGCAAGGAGGGATCCACAACAGATTATCTCAGGATGCCCAGGAATTCATCAAGAGGTACGGTGCTTGGTTCATTCAGTTTCCCAAGTTCACTTACATTAGAGTGTATGGATGTCCTTTACCTCCATACATGTTGCCGAGGTACCCGACAGACAGAATTGTGTTACTTGAAGTAACAAGGCAGTTGGCAGCATATGTGAAGGCATTCAGACACAGACATCAGAATGGAGTTCAGGTACCTATTATTTTGGGTAATTCAGTTGAGGTATGTCCTAATGTCTTAGCCATGGATGACGCAGAGAAGGAGTTAGCCTTGTATCCTTTTTCATCTTTTGCTTGGAGGAATAGTTTTGATCCACATGGACATTTAGAGGAGACGGTCGGTAGAAGATTTAGACATGAGTACCAAATTGAAGATTTTATGATGAATCTCCTAGATGATCTCGAAGTGAAACGAAAGATACATTCTAGATTGCCTTTGGATTTCATCAGGAAATGTAAGATTTACAGAATAGCCGACCAAGCTCAGGACAACGGCAGGCACATCCAATCTTCATATGATAGAGAAAGCAAAACAACAAGTTTGAATTGGAATGAGCCCGAGGCCGTGGATTTAGATGAATTGATGGCACCAGTCTTGTCTTGTACTCGCAGATGGGTAGACGTTCAGCATCAGAAGTTGAGAGAACAAGGCATAGCCATGTCTTTTACTTTGGAAGAAAAGCCAGCCGGAGGTGGAGCCAGTGTTAGTGAAGGCAATCCTAATCCTAGGAATTCAGGTGAAGGTAACCTTCGATGTGCCAGTGAGGGCAATCTCCATTCGAGAGGTTCGAAGAGAAAGGAAAGATCAGAAAAGAAAGAGCCTTCCAAGAAAAAGCAAGGTGCTAACAAAGATCAAACACCAGGTACTTCTTCCAGGCCAGAGGATAGAACAGTTCGAGTGGAAGAATCCATGGAATCGATGGTACAGAATGACAGACAGGAAGAAGAACAGGCACAGCATGTTTCATCCGATGGATCTCTCCAAGACTATGATTTAGATAATGATAATGAAGTAACATCTCCTCCCAGACAAGAAGAAATGGTACATAAAGAGATTCAAGTTCAAGAGACAAGATCAAATATCCCAGATTGGTTGAAGGAAAGATTGACTAAGGTGATCGTAATTGAGGACGAGGACAGTGCAATTGATTTAGAGAGCCTTGTTGGACGCTCACATATGACAACAGAGAAAAAGAAGGCTACAAAGATGTCCAAGATGATTCGAGATGAGACTGGATCAAGAAAACTGCAGATAGCTACACCGGCAGCAGACAAATATGAGGGTGAGATCCTAGCAGAGGACTATCATATACAGACTATTGAGTTAGGACCTTCCACAGCAGAGCAGACTTTAGATGATGCCACCGACACATTTGAGGCATTGAAGGACAAGTTTAGAGAAGAAGTAGAAAAGAATAGAAAGCTTGAGAAAGAGGTCGGTGCATGGAGGACATATTTCAGTCACATCAATGAACCTTTGGGACGTCAGGACCCAATTAGATCACCATTGCAGGCATTGCCCCTTCAATCAATCAATGAAGCAGAAAGATTCAGGAATATGGTCCAGCGTACATGTAGTTGGATGGATAGATCTCACACAGTGGCCATTGAGTTTGTTACAAGGATGTCGAAGATCACCCATCAGGCTATCCAAGTTCTTGAGATTATTCACAGATTGATGGCAACAGTAGCTGCATTTGCCCATACCAAGGACGTTGTCATCCCTGTCTTGAAAGTTATAAGACATACATCCAGAAGAATTTTAGCACAAGAGAGGATCTTAGAAGGTGATTCTCACAGTTTGTTTCAGTGGTCAACCTTACTCCATATAAAGAGTGTTCTTTTTGAGGACATCAGTGTTAGATGTGGTCAAGTTGAGGAGGTGATCAATCCGATCCAGGACAGAGTATTTGAGGTACTTCGTACCATTCTTGGCAGAAGGATCGAGGTCGAGACAGATGTGGATTTACAAGAATTTGAAGATAGAATCAAGATCATCTTTCGCAAGGACGCAGATGTTACAGATGAGTAGTATGATCAGATGTATGCTACCATGCTCCTGATTGATAGAACGAAGGAACTTGAACCTACTTGGGACACAGCTCTTCTAGATGCATTTGATCAGGTTATCCACTTAGAAGAGAGTATCAAGAATCTTCCCGAGATTCCAAGCACAGAAATCGAAGGAATCGTGACAAAATTCATTGCATATGCTAAGAAAGAGAATTGGAAAGGGAATAAGATTCTAGATGAAAGGTCGTTACAGATGACATGACATCTTATTTCTCATTGGTTGATACCTCCTAGATTTTTGTGCCAAATTTAATATTTGGCTATGTATTTAATATTGTTCAGTAAAAAGGAGGTCATTTGTAACAAACCCTAATTAGGGTTTAGGTGTCATGATCTTGTCCATTGATTTACTTTCAATCTGGACCTTTCATTGTAACTGGGGATGCTATTTATACCCCCATTTTTCATTTCATTTGTAATAGAGTTAAGAGTGAAATAGAGAGATTAGAGTTGTAAGCAATTTTTATTTTGTAGCAAGATTGAGTCTTGAAGAGAGAAATTCAAGCAATTGTTGTATATGATGACTTGGAAATCAATAAAATATTGAAGTTATGGTGTTTTGTTGCAAATTTCTTAAGTTATCTTCATGGTTGTTGGATGTACTTGAATCACGCTCAATCGAAGTAGTTTGTTAATTCGAAAGGCTAAGTGTGAGATTTGATATTTGGTAGGATTCGCTATCCAAACCACTAGCTTCTTGCTGATTGTAGGAACGCCTTGCGTGGTCGACTGGAAAACATTTTGAGTCCTTAACCTTCAAGCATTTTCGCATCTAGGATATGTACCTTCGTAGTAGTGTCCTTGGTCTTTGATGCATTGAATACCATTATTACCTTAGAAGATCGCACTAATTTTAATTGAGTTGTTATCTTATGGCAAAATTGAAGTTAGTTGAGTCTTGCCAAATCTCATTCATGCTAAGTCGTTCATAGGGTTAGGCTAGATTAGACTTCCTTAAACCCTGTCCTTTTTCCATTTTTTTTTTAAAGTTCCTTTTAGACTAGTAAAATCTTCGAGCTTTGAATACGTAAGACGCCTTGGAGGAAATAGCAAATCACATCATACTACTAAAAAGCTTGTCCACACGTGGAGACCCCACTAAAAGAACCTTGGAGTCCATCTAACTGATCCTTTTTGCAGATCTTCAGCAGTTAGAGACTATTTTCTCAAGAGAGGATAAGATGCCTGTCGGTATTTTATTCTGTGTATGATTGTGTACAAAATACACGTCAACAGGACCCTAATGCACCTTCCTTTGGAATAGTGTATGAGTGCATTGGTTCTATAGTTGATCAAATGAATGAAGGCTATTGTGCGAGAGAAGGATCCCACATTGCAATTCTACACTTAACATATTAAGCCAATCATTCAATATAGATGCGAGAAGCTCAACACTCCCGTACACGTGGCTACCTATGAATTGAACCCGAAGTAGTACATGCAAAGGTCCGACGGAATTACACCTATAGAGGATGCTGAGGTGAAGGAAGGGTTCATGAAGGCCATTGAGAAAATTGATGATCCCATAGAGGCCAGCTTGATTTGTACTGAGTGGACAAAACTTGCCACTCTTTGGGGATATTCAGAGGCAGACAAGATAGATCTAGAGATTATGTCACAGGAGGGCCCCAAGTTGTGGTGGACTATGCTTCGACCTAGATCTTTGACTATTACTCTAGCATATTCATTTGCTGTCCCAAGTTTCTAGTTCTTTTGTTGTTGAGAGGAATTGGTCTACTTATATAGCTTCATCCAATCCATTAAGAGTACCAGGCTTACTTCTAGGAGGGTAAAGAAGCTTGTGGTTGTACATAGTGCCTTGCATCTCATTAACCACAACACACTTACATACAAAGAGGGTCCAGCATCCAAATGGGATGTAGAGCCAGAAGAGCCAGCACAAATTGATGATGATGGTACACAGACCAGGCTGGTTGGTATTGGTGTAGATGAGCTTGGGCATGCGGGGTCCAACAACTCCAGTGATGAGGAGTTTAACGAGGAGCTTGGAGTTGGGGATGATTAGAGGAATCCGGCCATTGAGTCATGAGTCATTAGTATTACTATCTAGTATTTACTATTTTGTTTTTGAAGTTTGAAGTTTGAACATTGTTGATTTTAATCATGAATCATCATTATGAAATTTTGAAAATTGTCGTTTCAATGTCAATATTTTGATTTTCACTATTAAAAACTACTGCTAATTAAATGTTGATAGCTTAATTGTTAATAATAATAGGTTACTACTTACTAGTTTATAACTTAATGTTCAAAGTTCAATACAATCATCTTAAGATTCAGGGCAATTTTTATATTCAATAATTCAGGCAATTTTTCAGACATGTGCAGGCACAGTGTTCACACCCTATTGACATCATACTGTATCTATGATCATATCAAGTATGTGAGTATGCATACAAAGGTAGGGAGGGTGGCATATCCTAGAATGCTACTTTTTGGATAACTTAAATTAAATTCTTAAACTATTCCCTTGCACAACCCCTTTTAGCCTATAGGAAACTAAATTATTGGAATGAGTCTTCAATAAGTTATGCTTGGAAAGGGGACATGACAGTAAATTTTTCAACCTCATTATTTCGTGTAGATTCTGTGAACCCTCTCAAAGGCAGTTCACAAAACCAGTTGTCTCTGTAGTTTTGTGATACTAGAAATTAACACTACTAGCAAGTTGTTGATGTGTCTAAAGTCGCATTGCTGCAAACTCCATACGGCCAACGCAGAATAGAAAAAACTTGTTGAGTATCCTATCCACTCTTGAGATAAGGAAATCCCTAGTGCTATTTTCTACGTTTGATCAAAGGGGACAACCTCAAGGTTTCGTTTGTCAAGTCTTGACTACAGGATTACTCAGTGGTTTGATGTGTTTTTGCTAGAAACACAAGGGGACTTACGGTAAAATAGGCAATTGCTGGATGAGTTCCCTAGAACTTTAATAGTCTTGCTTATCGAATGGTTTCAATTGGGTTGATATTGCTTTCAGCAGGACTGCAGATTCTCTTGGTAAAAAAAAGGGGAAAAAAGAGGGATAGAGAGAGATAGAGAGATACAAAAAGTATAAATTTTAACTAAGATAGCAGATTCAGTAAACAGACAGACACCTCCAAATAACTAGATTAAGCATTACCAGCCATTTAAGCACAATACTTGCATCAATCTAGTGCGATCTTCAAGGGAAAACTGAATTTTCATGCTATTAAATGCAACATCAGAACTTTGACATTCATTCAGTGAGCATTCAATAACCGAACTAAGCATATGAAAGGTTCAAATTAACCATGCAGAAGGAAAGACAATCAGCCATTCCCTAACGGTATGAACAGCGAGGATTCTATTAGATGTTCACTTAGAAAATACTATATAAAGGAAAGAAACATAACTGAAAATTCTAGATTAATGAAGAAGGAGACCATGCACTCACAAGGAAACTTGAAACGGTCTTAACTTTGCATTAAATCCTGTAAATTTCGCCAGAGCTTCAACAACAATCCAAGAACTTCTTACAAAATGAGGGAAAACCAGTCCCTTAAATAGGCTTCAAAAATGGATGAATGGCCAAGATTTAATCTAAACAAATGGCCTGGATTCATCCATAAAACATGGCTGCCCATACCCATAAATGGGAGGCAAATATCAGCAACTACCCCAAAAGGAGCAATAACTACCCAAAAAGGTAATTAAAACTTATCCAAAAAAAAAATCCAAAAAGGGCTTACACATAAAGTTTTACATTTAGTTGACTTGGAAGTCAAACATGACCCTTTGGCCAAAAAGTGCCCTTTTCAAAATTAAAAAAGGAAAAAACACTTTAGGAGAGCACTTTTCCTTTTCCAGCTCTAGATTCTTCGGTGATGAACTCGACTTCGTCCTGCAAATATTCTCCCCAGATATCCCAATCAACTACACGTTCTACCTGAACGTAGTCCTGAAATCTCAAGCATAACTTGAATAATTCGGTTGTTGGCCGCATAGGTGGATTAAACATTTTGTAACGGATACCTTGTAGGAGGCCATCTAAATTCTCCAGTTCCTCTCTCCAGTATGACTTGTGATTCTCGAAACATGATATGTTTGCTTGAAGCTCAGAAGGAAAATCTAGATCCCCTAGGGAGTATGTGATTTTGGGAATGAGCAGGTCCTCCCACTGCGGCTACACCTCACTATCCTCCGTGTTGTTCTTCCAACCAGGAACCATGGACTTGAGGATCCTCTCACCAAGGTCCTTCACATTTGATAAAGTGTCATCGCACTTATCATGCATTTTATTGATACTATCCCTCATGTCGTCCTTCATGTTGAGGGTCCAGTACCAGTCTTTGAAGGTACTGACGCTATAAAGATTTAGGATAGCGTCAACAACAGGGATTTGAGAACACGTCCAGAATAGAGCTCTAACAAGGGGCAAAGTCTTGGCCATTGCCTCATGAATGTTATAGCATTCTTTCTTTAGTTTACACATTTTGATAACAATAGTTTCCCTATGGAGGGCTATTTCGCGCAGATCCTCAAAGATTCACTCCCCTCTCTCTTTAATGCCATGCATCCATTCCCTGACGGCCTTTGTAGTATCTCGTACTCCTTCAAATCCTGTTGTGGTCCTCTGTGCCAATCCCATCGGGGGAATGTGGGATTCGGATGCATTGTGTAATGGTCTCAGGAGTTGATCGATGTACCCTTCGGCCTGTTCAACACGAGCTCGATACATGTTATTTTCAGTTGTTATTTCTTCAAGTTGCCTGAGTATGTTCTGTACTGAATCCTTGAATTCCTCCTTTTCCTATTCCTTAGTGGCTCGTCCGATAGGGACGGTTGTGATGCTATAGTCTGCCAGTGTGATCTAATCTGTTGGCTTGTCTACAGGCGGGGTGGCGATGTGAAGAGTGCGGTTCCTTTGCTCATCTCTGGTCATCCTGGAATATGCCTTGGGCTTTTTCTTCCCCTTGGCTTTAGCTTGATCTATACGTGAGAAGATATCCTCCAAATCGACGGTTGGCTTTGTGGCGGCCTTGCGCTGAGCTCGGGCAATTAACCATTCTTGAGGTACAGCCTAGGCTGATGCTATGGTTAAATTTGCACTCTGTTCTTTGATGTTTTCAGCCGACTCATCACAAATTTGCAGCTGCTCGGTTACGGGAGGAGTGGAGGAGGTGTCAAGTTGTTTGCTCGCAACAGAGTTTTCTCCCACTTCACTGAACAATTGTCTGGTGCCTTCGTGTGATGGTTTCTCTTCATCTTTTCGAGCTCACGAGTCTCCTCTGTTCTTTGCTCTCCTTCAACGGTAGAGTCATCTTTGGTAGTATTATGGAGCCGCAATTCATGGCGGCTCTATTGGGTGGGTTCATGCACTTCAATCCCCTGGATGGATGGAATTTCTCCTTCCTCAATTTGGTTACCCGGCTCGGCTGATTCAATAGCTCTTAGCTCAGCGTCTAGCATGTCGAGTGCGGGAGGGTCATCAACTCCAAATGCATCAATGTCACTCTGGGAAGGCAGAGTAGGTATATAGTCTAGTTCTACTACATCGTCGGACGAACTAGGGTCCTTTGACGATGAAGTGACCTTTGGTCTCCTAACAGGAATCTTCTCCCTTCTTGTTCTCTTGCATGTCCAAGTTCCTCTACTGGCTTTAGCCTTCTTCCTTTTCTCAGGCTTTTCAATTTCTTCCCTAGGTGCACTGGAAGTTCCCTCATCTTCAGAGGACTGAGAATCAAGGCTACCCATTAAGTGGTAAGTGAATTGGACTCCTTCATGAATTAGTCGCTCAATCTGCTGATACAGCCATTGGTCTGTCTATCTTCCTGGGGCTGCCATGACTGCTTCAAAATCAGTAATTGGGTCTTGCGACCAATCAACGCCTGGTAAAAGATGCCTTACTGCCTCAAATTCCCGGACCTGCAGACAATTTCTTGAATCTGTGAGTTGATCTGGGACCCGACGATACTCATAGAGTCACATTTGTCGCACACTCAGCCTTGAATATTCACGCCTCCGGACCTCATAGTCATCAAAGCAATTTTTCCAATAATCTTCAACTGATTCCTTTGCTCTATACCACCTACTATAGGCTCTCTTTGCCAGATTGTCGTGATCGAAGCATTTCCTTGGAAAATGCTCCTGTAGGCCATAGGAGGCCAACTCTGCTAAGGATTCCTCCGCCTGGGATGGGGTCTTTAGATGGACATCTTTGGTTGACTATAATCATGGGGAATGCGAATCCAGCCTACTTGTTGTCTCTGAGTAAGCGGTCGGCTGGATGTGACTGCCTTGCGAGCTCCATAAGAACTATCTTGTCGATTGGGTACCGTGGAAGCCGGAGAGGGGCACCATGAAAGCCAGCTATCCGGATATAGGAGAACCTTGGGAACTAGATGAACCAGGCTCCGTATCTCTGTACTAGAATAGTAGCTTGCTCTGAGAACCTTATGTGCAATCCTCCCTGCATAAGCCTGACCTAGCGCATTGTGAAGGTGTCATTGACGCACTCATACTAGCCAACTGCATAAGCCGAGCTGTTCTTTTCTCTCTGAGCTATATCCTGATAGTGAAGCTGTGGGTAACAATCATATACCTTTACTTGGTTAGGTCCATTCCCAATTTCACCTTTCATTATTAATCCTGACAGTGGTTGGTTCCTGGCGAACATATAGACCAAATAGGAGGTCATAGTGAAGTACTTCTTTGTCTCGAGTTCGATTAGCTAAGTGTGGATGTTGTCGCTTATAATCTAGGCCCAGTCAAACTTGGACTTCCCAGCAAAGACTTGCTCTGTGAAATAAAACATCACCTCTTCAAAGTAGTTGGATTTGGGAAGTCCCATAACCCTGCTGAGCAATCTGACCATGTCTCCATGCTCATTGTGAAAGTCACTTCTTGGGTCTTTTTCCCAATTCTGACGCTTGGAGGTCTTCTCTCCCTGTACCACTCTTCATTAATCGGTGTTCTGCATCTGGCAAGGTTCATATCATACGCCCCCTGCGTTTCATCTATGGTCGTGGCTGTGGGATTGTTTGGGAAGGGAATGTTGAATGCATCGCCAATGGCTTCAGGAGTGAAATTAGCGAGGACCATGTCCTCGAGGAGCACCAATCTAGAATCGGGTTGGTAATATCGGGCAGCCTCCACTACTAGCTCATAGTTTTGCACTGCTAGGGGAAATCGTGTTGCTTGGGTGATGCCACTTTCCATCATTTGTTTAGGCCTGCTGTAGACATTAGGGGAGAAGACTCGGCTTCTGAAATCTTGGATATCGATATGGCCAAGTTCAGTATCACCGACATTGTCCCAGACACTCTGAACTTTTGACTCCCTCAGTCCCCCTCTTTGATACTGGTACTTCATCCTTTCGACTCGACGAGGGATATCTGATTTGGATGCTCGTGATGTCTCGGTTGTGGCAGGTGTCTTTGATGATTCTATTGCTGATTTAGGCATTTATCCTGCACAGTCGGACGCGGATTACGAGGAGATAAAAAGGAAGTAAAGCGGGTTAGATAAAGAATATGCCAGCATTCAAGGATTAATTCAAAAATTGAATTGGAAACAACATGATATTGTTCGCTAAAAGCTTGATTGATTTAAACATGAATAGTTATGAAGCTTTCGACTGCGGATTTATACTTAGGCATTTTCAGGATCGATTTTCAAAATTGGACAAAGCTTGAGAAATTTTCCTAAGTTTGAAAATGCAATTTCTGGTTAAATCTTAGGAGTAAATTCTGATTTCGATTGCTTTGCATGACGCCTTATAAATGGAAAAATGCGACTTGAAGACTTAAGCATTTTAATCAATTTTTGCACAGACATCCATCCAATTTGTAAATATTTCAGACAATTGAAAGAGGTAGAGCACACTTACCTAGTGAAAATGGATGGCGAGAATTTGCACGATTTGCCCTGCAAGAATGAATTCCAAATTTTGAATGGGAGGGTCTGCGATTATGAATTTCAACGGTCAACTTTCTAATTCAAATTTTCACGGCTATGGTTTGAAAAGAATTTGCAATCTTTTATTTTGAATTTGGATTTGAGACTTAGCGATTTTAATTACCTTGGCGATATGGGCGATTTGCTTCTGTGATTTGCAACCTTGGGCGTTTTGCATGTTTAACCCGGGTAACTTAGTTGAAACGTGATTTTGAAAAGGGGCTGCGGATGGAAAACTTCGGTGAATCGGAGAGTTTTGAAAACCATTTAACACTTTAAACCCTCTTTCGTATTTACCCTAAATCGTGGTTTTCGGCATCCATAGGCATTTCACCAATTTTCCTTTCACACACTCTCACCCTATAATGCGATTTTCGGCGCTTTGTTAAACTTCGGCGGATTGGGGCTATTTTCAACTTTCAAACACTTTGCATTTACCCTTGGTCACGCGAAGTTCGGCGCTTGGGCATGGTTCGTCAAACTTCAAACTTTTCTCTCCTATCCCCTAGAATGCGGATTTCGGCGATAATAAGCATTTTGCAAACTTCGGTAGATTTAGGAGCTATGCTAACTTCGGCAATTTTTATTTGTTTGAAAACCTGAGACCTTTGGTGGCCTTTGCCAATTCTATCCCTTTCGCGTTTTTTATTAGAAAGTGCGAACTTCGGCAATTTTAGCCCTTTTCGCGAACTTCAGATTTCTTACATTTTGGCCCAAAGGTCCGAAATTCGGCCGTTTTGGCCATTTTGGCAACCTTTTTAATTTTCTGGAATTTCAGCCCAAAAGTCCGAAATTCGCCCCTTTTGGGCATTTTGGCGACTTTTTAACTTTTCCTCATTTCGGCCTTGTTGACGTGTTTTTTGTACACAATCATACACAGAATAAAATACCCAAAGGCATCTTATCCTCTCTTGAATAAAGTCTCTAACTGCTGAAGATATCGCAAGAAGGATCAGTTAGGGTGACTCCAATGTTCTTGTAAGTAGGGTCTCTACGTGTGGATAAGCACCAGTGGTCGTTGTGATTGCTGTGTCATCAAGGGGCCTTACATTTCCGAAGAATTTCCTAAACTAAACAAGCTCTCAAAAAATATCAAAAGAGTAGGGTTTGCAAGAGATCTAGTCTAGTCTAACCCTAAGAATGACTCAATGTGGACGAGACTTGGCGAGATTCTACCAACTTCAATATTGCCATAAATTAACAACTCAATTGAAATTGATGCGATCTTCTAAGGTAACAAATGATTTTCAATACATCAAGGATCAAGGACACTACCATGAAGGCACATATCCAAGATACAACAACGATTGAAGGTTTAAGTGATTCAAGTATCTCCAGTTGACCACGCAAGGCGTTCCTACAATCAGCAAGAAGCTAGTGGTTTGGAAAGTGAAGCTCACCAAAGATCAAATCCAACACTTTGTCCTTCAAACTAAAACTACTTTGATTGAGAATGATTCAAGAAAATGAACAACCATGAAGATGACTACAAGAATTGCAATAAAACACCATAACTTCAATATTTTATTGATCTCAAAGCCATCATGTACAACAATTGTTTGAAATTCCTTCCTCAAAGCTCAATCTTGCTACAAAAGTAACTTGCTTCTAAACTCTAATATCTCTCTAATTCTCTAATACATCATTATTACAAAATGAAAGAAGTGAGGGTATAAATAGCATCCTCAATTACAATGAACGGTCCAGATCGAAAGAAGATCAATGGCCAAGATTGTGACACCTAAACCCTAATTAGGGTTTATTACAAATAGCCCCCTTTTTACTGAACAATATTAAATGCATAGCCAAATATTAAATTTGGCACAAAAATCTAGGAGACATAGACCAATGACAATTAAGGTGCCATGTCATCTATAACAACCTCTCATCTAGAATCTTATTCCCTTTCCAATGCTCCTTTTTAGCATATGCAATGAATCTTGATACGATTCCTTCGATCTCAGCAATTGGAATCTCGGGAAGATTCCTCATTCTTTCTTCCAAGTGGATGACTTGATCAAATGCCTTGAGAAGAGCAGCGTCCCATTCAGGTTCAAGTTCTTTGGTCTTCTCAATCAGGAGCATGATAGCAAACATCTGGTCCCGTTGCTCATCAGTGATAACATTAGCATCCTTGCAAAAGATGACCTTGACCCTTTCCTCCAATTCCTGCAAATCCACATCTGTCTCAACTTCGATCCTCCTGCCAAGAATGGTACGTAGTACCTCAAATACTCTGTCCTGGATTGGGTGGATAACCTCCTCAACATGACTGCATCTAGTACTGATATCCTCGAAGAGAACTTCCTTCATCTGGAGTAAGGTTGACCACTGAAGTAAACTATGAGGTCCTCCATCCATTATCTTTTCCTGCACTAGGACCTTCCTTGATGTTTGTCTGATTACTTGCAAGACAGGAATGATAACATCTTTAGTATGAGCAAAGGCAGCTACCGTTATCATCAAGTTGTGGATGATCTCAAGAACCTGGATAGCCCTATGAATAGTCTGCATCATCCTTGTTGCAAATTCCATAGCAACTGTATGAGATTTGTCAATCCATGAGCTCATAAGCTGGACCAAACTCCTGACTCTCTCTGCCTCACCAATTGATTGAAGGGGAAGTGCCTGCACAGGAGATCTTGCTGGATCCTGACGTCCCAAAGGCTGATTGAGATGGCTGAAATATGTTCTCCATGCACCGACCTCTCTCTAAAGCTTTCTATTTTACTCCATTTCTTCCCTAAGCTTGTCCTTCAATGCCTCAAATGAATCGGTGGCATCATCTAATGTCTGCTCGGCTGTGAGTGGACCAAGCTCAAATGTTTCTACATCATATTCCTCTGCAAGGATCTCACCTTCATACTTGTCTACTGCCGGTGTAGCTATCTGCAATTTCCTAGATCCAGTCTCATCTCGGATCATCTTGGACATCCTAGTAGCCTTCCTCTTCTCTGTCACTTCCTGGGAATGTCCAACAAGGCTCTCTAAATCAATCACATTGTCCTCATCTTCAATCACAATCACCCTTGTTAGTCTTTCCTTTAACCAATCTGGGATGGCAGATCTTGTTTCTTTAACCTGTATCTCCTTAGGCATTATTTATTCTTCTCTGGGAGGAGATGTTACTTCGTTATCTTCTTTATCTTCATGCAACTCATTATCTTGGAGAGATCTACCTGGTGACCTTCGAGGTGCCTGTCCTTCTTTATCATTTTGCACCATTGATTCCATAGACTCTTCTATCTCAAATGTCCTCTTCTCTTGTCGAGAAGATGTGCCGGATGAACGATCTCGGTTGGCCTCTTGCTTCTTCTTGGAAGATTCTCTTTTTTCAGGTCTCTCTTTCCTCTTCGAGCCTCTTGGATGGAGATTGCCTTCGCTTACACTTCGAAGGTTGCCTTCACTTGCATTTCTGGGATTAGGATTACCTTCGCTTACACTTGCTCCTTGTCTTCCAAAATCGCATGTGAAAAGATGATAAAATGATGATTAAAAATGCAATAACTCACCTCCCCTTTATAGGCGCTCACCTCCTTAATTACCTCTAGGCCGACTTTTGGAAATAAGGCAAAATAAAAACAAAAAATTAAATAAAAATCAAGGCCGACTTTGTTAAAATATGGAAAATAAAACCCAAGCACCCCAATTTATTTATTTAAAATAATAATTAATTAATTAATTGCCTTCGTAATTAATAGTTCGATTTTTAAAAGGCAAAATTAATTAATTAAATGTTTTGTGCGCAATTTTAAATGCTAATTTTAATTGAATATTTCAAATTTTATTGATTTTTAGCATTTAATGTAATTTGAAAATTTTATTGGCGCCAAAACATGGGAGATGTATGGGATACAAACCATATCGCTCTGGTCCCTGGGAGAGGGACAGGAGTGATTTAGCATTTTGCTCTTGAATTTCTCGCCTTTTACGTTCAAAACCACATCTCTTACGTTGAAACTGGCATCTTCATTGGGAATCCTGAACTTGATTGATTCAATGTTGTAAATGAATGCCCCTTAGATCATTTTCGCTCTGGTCCCTGTCTGAGGGACAGGAGCGAACTTGACATTCTAGCTCAAATTTGTCACCTTTTAATCTTAACTCCTTGTTCATTACCTTTCAAATGACGTTTTCAACCTTGTGTAACTTTGATTTGATGTGATCTTTCGGAAAGAATGATTGATTTTATGAATATCGCCTTGGTCCTTGACTGAAGGACAGGAGCGAACTTGCCTCTTTGCTCAAGTTGGTCATCTTTTGACGTTTGGTTCCTTGCTTATCATCTTCTCAAAAACATTTTTGACCTTGTGCGACCTTGCCTTGACGTGGTTTTTGAAAGAAATGACCAATCCAGTGAATATCGCCCTGGTCCTTGACTGAAGGACAGGAGCGAACTTTATTCTATGGTGCAAATCCTCCATCATATTGATATCAAATTGTCTTCAAGGCGTAAAATGATGTCCTTTATTCCTTCTTGAACGTATGAAATGGGAGTGACATTCAACATTTAAGCACATTTAGACATTTCGCTCTGGTCCCTAGGAGAGGGACAGGAGCGATCTTGAGTAATTTCATTACTTTTCATTGTCTTTGCAACTTTGTTTCTCTCGAAGTACCTTCAAAACATCATTGCCCCCATGTACCTTGGCTTGGAGTGGTTTAAACTTGGAGGGAAGGCAAAATAACCAAGATTTCGCCCTGGTCTCTGGCTAAGGGACAGGAACGAACTTGCACTTGTAGGCTCATTCTTGCTTTGCCAACGCTTAAAACTATCTTCAACGGACTCGTCATGTTCCCTTTCACTTATCTTTGACACGAAATTCACTTTAACTTGGCGAGAAATTTGTCTAAGGAAGAAATCGCTCTGGTCCCTGGCAGAGGGACAGGAGCGCCTAGGACAATATGAGCTTCTCTTGGCGTTTTGTAATCTTCAAATTATCTTCAATGGATTCGTTACGCCTCCTTTGCTTGCCTCAAACTTAACACTCACTTGATCTTCGCCCAAAAACTTGTCTTATAAGGAAAATCGCTTTGGTCCCTGAGAGAGGGACGGGAGCTACCATTAAAATTCGCCCTGGTCCCTGGCAGAGGGACAGGAGCGATTTTGCTTCTAGGGCCAATTTTCCTCACGATGGCACTTTTAAGTTATATTCAACCGATAAAATGTACCTCCTTTGTTCTTCTCAAATCGTGAAATCGTTCAAATCTTTCAAGGACAAGGCAATTTTGGATTTCAAGGTCCGGTCCTTCAGTGAGGGACAGGAGCGATTTTTGTTCCTGGCACATTTCCTTGTTTGCGAATTTCTTCAAATTATATTCAATGGAAAGAACATGCCCCCCTTTATCTCTTCCAATCCAAAAATCGTCTTGATCCTGCAAGGACAGTGAAATTTTGAGAAACAAGCTCCGGTCCTTCAGTGAGGGACAGGAGCGATTTTTGTCCTTGAGGGCAAATGTTCAACTTTTCTTGCAAACGATTAAGTCTGGAGGCCTCATCATGTTGATTTCACCTTTCATTATGTCCTTAGCGCTTTAGTTTGATCAAAATGAGGTCAAAATGATCCAAGCAAGACATTTCGCCCTGGTCCCTGACTGAGGGACAGGAGCGATTTGGCCTAAAACTCCAAAAATTTGCCATTTTCGAATCTCAAAATCTTCAAAGCTTTCAATTTACGTTCAACCGCATCTCCTGGCAACCCTGGACAAGACAAATGAAACAAATTAATAACCAGGATGCATAAAATATCATTTTCGCCCTGGTCCCTGGCTGAGGGACAGGAGCGAACTTGCTTCCCTAGGCCAAAATATCATGATTTTAAGACCTCAAATACTTCACAAGGCAAAAATAAGACTTTTCCAATGCCCGGAATCAATTATCAAAATTTTCAAAACTTGGTCACAAATCACCGGACAAAAGTTCACAATTCCATCATTAACACTTAGGCAAAATTTGGACTCGCATTCGAAATTCCGACTGAACCTAGACAGACTCACTTGACCTCCGACGAATTCACCCTATTTCAAAATTGCATCTTACGGGAGGAAGCTCAACAATAGCTCTCAAAATTGACTAGACTCTGGCTTGAAAACACTAAAACGGAAACCCTAAGGCTTGACCTTAGTCCAGACGACTGACTCACTAACCCAAAACCCTAAAAAGCAGAGAGAAAAACAGGCAAAACGAGCAAAAAGAGGGGATCCCCATTTTAATGGGACGATGTGTGAAATGGTCACAACAGGCCCTAAGGTCCAAATTTCGGCCCTTTTGGCCATTGTGCAAAGGTTTCTAATTTTCTGGCATTTTAACCTGAAGGTTCGAAATTTTGCCCCTTTTGGGCATTTTGACAACTTTGGCACCTTGAGGCACTTTAAAGATTTCGCCCTTCTTTTGCCTTTCAACTGGCGAGAATCGCCATTCATTCGAATCTCGTGGATTTGTAAAAACAAACATCATGTAACCTCTCTCATTCTTATACAAAAATCGGCAACTTTGGGTCCTCGTGCGACCTTCAGACGCGCTGTTCTTTACTTGGCGAACTTCGCCAGTCTCCATCCTACGCCCATTTAAGGCGTCTTTACAAGCTTAAACAATCTCTTGGAATTCGTGCCTGAGGGCTCGACTGACCATACAGATCACCAGCTCCTTCGCACAACATCATCATCTTACGGACTGATCGCGGGCTCGCTCAAAAGGACGCGAGAGGCTTTGCGAGGAACTCAACAGGGCGAAGACGGAAAGGCCCAAAAAAGGAAGGGGGACCCTGTCGGCGACAGGGAGCGTGTGCAACGCACAACACAAGCACATTAGAAACTAATGACCTAAAAATGGGGTGTAGGAAATGATACCATACAATTTTAGCCTATTCTAATCAAGCACAAGAACACTAGACAAAATGCAAGACCAGCTTATGAACACAGTCACATTTAGATTCATGAATAGGTGTAGTGCTTAGATATAAGTTTGATAATCAATTTCATAAGATAGTTGAACAGCCTAAATACAGTCTAAATTTCTTAATAAGCATTATAGAATCACCCCCAACAAATGGATGGTTCCTTTATTTACAGATATCACAATGTTTTCCAGACACAAGTTAGACAACTTCACAGTACCCCACAACTAAAGCCTCTTTAGTAAACATCACAGCACACTTTCTTCTTTAAGCAGAGTCTCAACTGCTATTAAAAAAGGAAACCAGGGAAAATGAAAAATAACGTACAAGGTGGCCTTTTATATACATTATACTTACGGGGTAGAAGAGTTTTTTGTAGCTGTGCCTCATAGTCAATCCCCACGACAGGTTCTCCACGAAAAAAATGCTGCAATATACTACAAAAGTCAGAAAAAAGATTGTATAGCTAAAACTAAAAAACTCGATACATATATCATCTATAAGCATAAAAAACAGCAGTCAAAAAGTTATTAAAACATTTGGCTGCAACCAGTAACAGTAACAGAAAATGGTATCATGTCTCTGCCTTCTTCTAACCATATGTACTCCACTTAAAGCTTGAGTAAAACCTCTTCATTATTCATAAAATTGTCACTTATATTCAATAATAAACAAATTAATCACATATACTCACAGAATACATCCCTATCATAAATAAATAGCCCATATGTGCATATTAAATACATACAAAACAACAACAATGGCTTACTTGTCATATATTAATACATTTATATTTGTGATATTTGGCTCTAGCAAAACATGGTTCAGCCTAACCTGAACAAATTTTAAGACAGCAATCAAACAGAAATTATCTCTAAATCCCTCCGAACCACAGTGTTTAAGGAGCTAGTCTAAAATGATCTTCAATCTTCACCAAAGTATCCTTTCAGGAGATGCTGCTTCAATTTTTCAATGTCTTAAATCTCCCTCCAATGGTAATATGTCCTTAACATGCTAGTCCAATGCATGATGTTCTCTATTATAATGGTCTTGCGTACACTGTAAAATGTTATTGTTAATGCATGCATTGTGCAGAGTCACTAATGTTGTTATCAGTGTTGACTCGGATAGTGAAAATTGTAAGGTTGTTATAAAAAGATAGACCAACAGTTGTGTCTGAACCAAAAAAAGTTGTTCCTTGAAATAGCACTTCTGTCAAGGAATGAATGCTCATTTTATGACAGTCCTTGTATTGCTAAGCATTGTGTTGAGTGCTGCCAACAAAGTAAAACCATCATTCTATATATTTGTAATGTCCTCTTCTCAATCCTAGTCAATATGGTGACCTTTAGCCTATTTACTGAGTTCTCGTAGGCTAATTGGTATTGGTAAGCAGACTCCAAGGATCTTCGAGAGCACAGGTTCAGTCTGTTCTAGTTTTTCTTGTTGGCATTGAGCTCAGTTGGCATTATGGATTGCAATGACACCTTCAAAAGCGTTTTTCAGCTCCTGGAGTTTTCTTTCAAACTACCTTGAGAGCACGTCTATTTTTAGTAAGTCTCTGAGCTGCCACTAATCACCATCCTACTACTTCAATTACTTCATGGCATGATAAGAATAGGATTCTGAAAACTTAAGTACAACTCGGGTTTTGTAATGTCCCTAGATAGTTCTCTAAGTATTCTTGCCTATTATTGTTCAAACTCTGTAGTCAATTTGTTAGCACAAATGTGTCAATTGTGATTATTTTGTCAAGGCCTTGATTGAAACGATACAAGTGAAAGAACAAGTCATACAATTTCTCTCTCATATAAGATATCTGACAAAAACCTATAAAGATTACTGAATCGATGTATTCCCTTTTTTAATTATTACAAGTGTTAGGAATATTCATAGAGTTGGTAGACCTGAGTTGCTGATATATAAAGTATTTGCAATCAGTTAAAGCGGTTACTGATCTGCTCAAAATATTTGTCAGAATCTGATCACTCTTCCTAAATACTTCCATATGACCATGCATTTTGAGCAGCTACGGATCAGGTTGTTACACCCGATCGCTCTGCCTATATTATTCCCTTATAACCCTGCGATGTCTGGGCGCTGTCTCTGCTTCAATTGACTCTTTACTTATGCATCCTGAGTTTGTAAATGGGTGGATAAATACCACCTTACTCGGCTGCTTAATGGCTCTCTGAGCACTTCAAATATGAATTAAATATACGAAAAACAAATCTTCAATCCTTATGGAAGAACTTGTGATTACCTTTAAATACTCCACGATAAGCATGATATGAGAAGTTGTGTCTGACTTCCACATCCCTTTGCAATAATTAACTAATTTGTGCTCCTTCATTATAACTTAATTTGTCATTAGTTCATTAATTAATGCAGATCGGACTTATCCTTCTTGAAAAGTGATAAGGTGGAGCATAATCTCTTCTTTGGGGCTCAATTTATATTACTTCTTTGACAACGATTAAGTAATAGACTATTTGATTGTTCATGTGATTTGTAGTGTCTTCTTTGACAGTGGTTATGTGTAAGATGATCCATGCCTAGAATTGACCTGTTTATTCCCTCCCTTAGTAGTGTTGTGGCGTTTTCACACATCGCCCCATTGCAAATCGGGACCCCCACTTTTTGCTTTCTGGGGTTAGCCCTTTTGGTTTTGTTCTTAGTCGTTTTAGTGTCTTAGCCTTTGTATTGAATGGATTGAGTCAGGTGGATCTCCTCAAGAGGTAAGGTCAATTGAGTGATTAGGGGTTGTTTAGATCATTCCTAGGGTGTTTTTTGTGTACTATCCGGTCGCACTTCAAGTTGCTAAATCAAACCTTGGTTGAATGCATAATGTCCTCCTAGGTCCCATCCCTTACATGAAGGACAGAGAGAAATCGCCATAAGGAGTCTAGAATGTCATCTTGATCCTCAAATGTCCTGAAATTTGCCTACGTCTGGAATGTCATCTTGATCCTGAAATTTGACTAAGTCTGGAAAATTGAAGAATCCTCCAAAAACTAGATTTTGCATTATAACTCCTGGAGGTCTGAAACCACTCTCAAACATCCTGATATGTACTTGCCCTTGAAAAGTGATTTGAGGCAATGAAATGATAGAATTGAAGCTAAATCACAAATTTCACTCCTGACCCTTCCAAAGGGTCCAAAGCGAAATTCCTTATAGGTCCTGTCCTTGGCCAAGGCCCAAAGCGAAATCCTTTAGGCCTTTTTGGGGGTCAAATCAATGATGTCTTCAGGAGAGAGGGATTGAAAGGTCAAGTCTAAGACAAGGCTAAGTGAAAAGGAGTATGAATTGAGCCTAGACGATCAAATTCGCTCCTGACCCTTCCAAAGGTACAGGGGCGAATTCTCTACATCCCACCTCCAGTTTGGGTAGAATCCTTGGTTCAAGAGCTTTGCATAAGGAAGAATGACCTCATCCAAGCCTTAAGGACCTATAATCATGGTTTGAGCTAGTAGAAATGAGTAAACTTGATGAATTTGAACACAAATGTCAAATTCACTCCTGACCCTCTCTAAGGTACAGAAGCGAATTTCTTCTAAAAGTGTGTCTTTTCCTCCTAGCTTGAAGGGAAATTAATTCAAATATCTTCTTATTGATGATTTAAGGTGGAAAATATCATGTTAGAATAAATATACCATGTATTCTTAATCGTCCTTTTTTTGTTTTGCAGGTTAACAAAATTAAGATGGAGAAGGATCAGGGCATGACAATGGCGACCTATTCCAGCTCCATCATCATTAAGGACCCCTCAAATGCATGGAGAATTCAAAGTGTTTCAAAGTTGGAAGACCGCAAGTGTTCAAAGAGTTGTACGTAATAGACCAAGCTATCCTCAAGATCTTCATTCTAGCACACAAAGAAACCAAAAGATATCCGAAGAAAGAACTTACAAACACTTCAAGGCGAGGTGAGCTACCAAAGGAGGAGTGATCTGACCATAGGGAGGCTTCATCAAACATATGAGAGTCAAGGGGTTACATCATTCACTAAGTACCTCAAGGATGAAGGAAGATCAATTAAGGTCAATGCAAGGGCAAATGCAAGACAAGGTGGCATCCCAATCACTGTTCTTCCAGTCAGATAGCTCCACCTCAGCATGTCCAGATTCAATGTACCCGACTCACCAGTCATAGCACAAACTTCGAGGCACCTACCCCTGACATCTATTGGTCCTCATTCATGGAATGTAATTTTCTCATTGGCTAAAGGAGTTTGTTATAACAAACCCTAATTAGGGTTTCTATCTTGTAATCCTAGCCATTCATTCTAAATCAATCAAAGCCATTGAAATGTAAGGAGCTCTCTATATAAAGCTTTGGCTCTTCATTTGTAAAAGTTAATAGTTAGTTCATAGAGGTTAGAATAGCTAATGATTAATAGCAAATAGAATAGCAATTAGAGTAGATTAGGAGGAGAAGGCAAGAAATTGTTGCCTAAATTGTAAATGAACTCCATTTTCATTGAAGTTAAGGTGAAATGTGTTCTTTCTTGCAATATGCATGGTTTCTTGTTGAATCTTCAATTTTAGATGGTAGATAATTAGATTGAATGGAGAAAAATAGTTGAATGCACTCACGTGGAATCCGGCTAGTCCAAACCATTAGCCTCTTGCTGATTGTAAGTGCGCCTTGTGTAGTCAACTAGCATGAATGAGTTTAATCTTGAGTCGTTACGCGTCTATTGTTCATGCATTAACTTGAATGGTGATCAGTGTCCGATGGTGTAACGATTTGAACATCTTCAAAATTCCCTTAGAAGATCGCACTGAGTTGGTGTCGGATTGTTCAACCTAATGGTGAGACCCAACCGAGTAGGACTCCACCTAGTTGTTCATCCATCTTCTTGCATTCTAGTTTCTAGAATAGATTCTCTAAACCCTATGCTTTTGATATTTCTTTATCTTCCAGCTAGTAGATAGGATTCAAGTTCCAGCAGATCAAATGCTCAGACAGTCGAATATAAGTCCCCTTGTGATTCCAGCATAATCACATCATACCACAAGAGCTTATCCACAAATAGAGAACCTACATATTAGAACCTTGGAGTTGCTACGGTCGATCCTTAGGCGAAATCTTCAGCATTCAGGGAAACTTTGTTCAAGAGAGGATAAGATACCTTGTTATTTTATTATGTGTTCACATGTGCATGAAAAACACATCAACAGGACCCCCTACTTTTTAGGCCCTCTCGGTCTTTTGTTTTTTTGTTGTTGGGTCTTTTCACGGCAGTCTCATCAGTTTCCTCAGTTTGTGAGTGTTTGGGGGTCATTTTGATTAAGTTTGTTTTTCATTTGAGCAAATTTGGCTAAGTCTAGGGCTTGTTTTGTCAATTTTAGGGTTTCTGCCTTTAGTCCTTGATTTTAGGGTTTTCGAAAAACTGAACATATCACTGGAATCAGGACCCCTCAAGGAACCTCCCAGTAAAATTTGAGCCAAAACAGAGCAACTTTCTATTTTTAGAAAGTTCCTATTTTTTAAGGATTTTACGAAGCCCCGGAATGTATTCATTTTACCAAAAATCAAACTTACTATTTTTAGTAATTTCTATTTTTAGTAAGTTTCTATTTATAGTAAGTCACTCTTGTGTCCTGTTTTGGGGTCTAATGCTGACATTCTGAAAGTCTATTTTTGGAAAGTTTATTTCTAACAGGACCATTCAAGCAAGCAATGAAGATCACGCATTCACGACTACTTCTAAATACGAAAGGTTTGAAAAGCAGCTATCAATCAAAATTGGCTCTAAGTATTGGAAGCCCATCCCTGAAGTGGAAAGCTCGAGAAATTTGTCTCTGTCCAAGAAATCACCTCAAATCCATATACGGTAGCCAGATCCGAAAGAAGCTCAGAAATTCACCTAAGTTAGGAAGAAGAAAGGAAATCACGAATTCCTCCACACATGCAAAAATCCACCCTACTCCTCAGGAGGGCGCCAAAGTGGAGTGGTCAGGGAAGGATAGAAAAGTTGTGAATTCCTTGGCTTAGGTAGATTTGCGCCCTAGCAAGTAGGAGGGCGCCAAAACAAGGGAGACAAGGAAAAGATTGCAAAACAAGTGAATTCCTTCCCCAGTGACAAATGTCGCCTAGGAATGATGGAGGGCGCCAAAGTGGAGTGGTCAAGGAAGAATTGAAAGAATCATGAATTCCTCCACCTATGTAAAAATCCGCCCATGAGTGAGTTAAGGCACCAAAATGAAGAATGCATGGAAAGTGTGAAAGATGATGAATTCCTCCACTTGTGCAAAATTCCGCCCTAGCATTGTGGAAGGTGCCAAATCCAAGGAATGAAGGAAAGTTCAATAAATCATGAATTCCTCCCCTTATGCAAAAATCCGCCCTACTCCTCAAGAGGGCGCCAAAATGGAGAAGTCAGGGAGGAATGGAAAAAGTGTGAATTCCTCCTTCATGGTCAAAATCCGCCCAAGCACTATGAAGGGGTGCCAAAATGAAGAAGACGTGGAAAATATAAAAAATCATGAATTCCTTCCTCAGGGAAAAATTGCGCCCAAGAAGAAGAAATTCCAAGAAAGTGGAAAAATTGACTAAGTGCTGGAAATTCCTTCCTTCAGGACAGAATTCCAAGAAAGTAGAAAAGTTGACTAAGTATTGGAAATTCCTTCCTTCACTTCAAAATTCTTGGAAAAAGTGAAAATTTGGCTGTGTTGGAAATACCTTCCTTCAAGATAGAATTCCAAGAAAGGCAAAAAATTGACTAAGTGCTGGAAATTCCTTCCTTCAGGATGAAACTCCAAGCAAGGAAGAAATCACACCCAAGGATGAATTAAAGATAAAATTTCTACGGCAAGGAAGGAATCAAGGATGAACTGAACAAGAAATCTCACCCCGCCAAGAAAAAATTTGGAAAATCCATTTTCGAGCATCAAGAATCATCTGAATTTCAAAATGATGGTAGATTTGGATTCGTGAGAGAATTCTCTCCCACCTGGACCTGAAGCCCTAATTTGTGGAAAATCGCTAAAAAATAGGAGATGGTGAAAATTGATGGTAAACCTTCTTCAAGCAAGGAAAGTTGAAGAGACTTCAAGAAAATTCTTCCTGAATCGGATTTTCTCTCTCCAACAATTCCAGATGAGCAGGAGCGGATATACGATGGCGGGGTCCACTTGCATAGCGAGGTGTAATATCCCACTAATTTTTTTTGTTTTTTAGGCCAATAACAATTCATCCACAACAAATAACCCGTTAAGGTTAGAGGAATAAACCAAACAACTGAAAGGGAACCCTTCCACCTTTTGTTCACGGAGAGCCCAGACTGGGAGGGTGAGAGCATACGGTATTCAGGGGATCGTCAACAACAATAATCAAACTGAAAATTACAATGCATGGGCGGCAAGCCAGCCCCTTCTGCTTATCCAACAGGATAGAAACCAAACTCTTGGCGGTAAACCGACCACGGGGAAATCACAAGGAATTGAAGTACAATCACTCTACCGCGTATTTCAGCGGGAGGACATTACATTAAACAATCACTCTACCGCATATTTCAGCGGGAGGACATTACATTAAACAATCACTCTACCGCATATTTCAGCGAGAGGACCATAGCATTGAACTTATCACTCGACCACTTATTCAGCGGGAGGACTGATTACAAAAAACTGAATTACAAAACTTAGAAGGCGGCAAGCCAGCCTCTTCCACTTATGCAGTGGGGATTACAAATGAAAGCAGAAAGAAGGGATGATCAGTACTACTGAAACAACCTTACAATATAGAGATGAGATGAGAAGATTAATTGCAGATTTCTACAACAAGACTGTAATTTTCTGTTACACTGATCTGCAGGCTGAAAGTACAGTTTCAGCAGCCTATGGAAACATCAAAACACTCATAACTCATTCATTTTCTACCCAAATCACATGAAATCAATCCCAATCTCCCAATATAACTCTAACAATAACATCCCAACCAAATTACCACTCAAACAACCCAATATTCATTTGGCACGCATCCCAAGGCAATTGCAAAAACCAACGCCATACCCTGGAAGTTCGATTTTTTCTATTAAAAAAAATGCTCAATCAAAATAGCTAGAAACTCACACATTGTATCGCCATGGCATGGAAGGAAGAATGAGCTAGTACCCAGATGAATGGAGTCGCCTGGTTGAGAGGTATGAACAAATTTCACTTTCAGCAATCCCGTGACCAGCAACCAAAAACAATCAAATCCAACATCAATCACTCCATAATCTGCAACTCAATAACCAATCTACAATGGGAACACAAGGGCACAGCTAGGTACTATATTGCAAGCACGAAACTGAGACTCAGCTAGGAAGCCAACTTTGAAGCTCAAATTTTCAGTAGCCAAACCAGCAGCATAACGATGCAATTTTCAAAGATAGTCCAAATGGGAGCCCAAGCCTCTTATTTATAACTTCACTCTTCAAATTCAAATGCCATTCCTCCAAATTCCACGCCTTGCATTTGAATTTCATTTCACCCAGGTGTAGCGCCACTTTTCACAAGTCAAACCCCACGCCAAAAAGGAAGGGACCCACGTTAATTACTTGGCGAATAATGGAGATGCACTAAAACATAATATTCCTCTAAAATATTTCGCCATTCCATAGTACACATGAGTTTCGCCCAACAATTAGGATAAAATAGGCATTAATCCCATTTTAATAAATCAGTCGTCAATAATCAGATTAATTAAATATTAAACCTTAGGATAAGGAATTAATATTCAATTATTTCGCATATGACTCCTGTACTGATTATCAACACTGTTAGGATGAAATTGAGTCAGGACGACCACAAAACTGTTGCAGAATCAAAACCCTGTCCACTGCCAAAAATAGAATTGTGCCACAGCCACTTACTAAAAATAGTAAGTCAAGAATTAATGCTCAGAAAAGTATGATCATCGCATCCAAAGGCAAAACATGGAGAGCTCAGTAGGACAGTGACACCAGAATGGTCATTCCCTGACTTACTAAAAATAGTAAGTCCTCGTTTCATCAATGCTAGACCCTCATTCCCTAACTTACTAAAAATAGTAAGTCCTCGTTTCATCAATGCTAGACCCTCATTCCTGTTGACGTGTATTTTGTACACAATCATACACAGAATAAAATACCCAAAGGCATCTTATCCTCTCTTGAATAAAGTCGCTAACTGCTGAAGATGACGCAAGAAGGATCAGTTAGGATGACTCCAATGTTCTTTTTAGTAGGGTCTCTACGTGTGGATAAGCACCAGTGGTCGTTGTGATTGCTGTGTCATCAAGGGGCCTTACGTCGCCGAAGATTTTGCTAAACTAAACAAGCTTTTTCAAAAAAATAATAACAAAAGGATAGGGTTTGCAAGAGGTCTAATCTAGTCTAACCCTAAGAATGACTTAATGTGGACAAGGCTTGGTGAGATTCTACCAACTTCAATTTTGCCATAAATTAACAACTCAATTGAAATTGATGCGATCTTCTAAGGTAACAAATGATTTTTCAATACATCAAAGATCAAAGACACTACCACGAAGGTACATATCCAAGATACAACAACGATTGAAGGTTAAGTGATTCAAGTATTCTCCAGTCGACCACGCAAGGCGTTCCTACAATCAGCAAGAAGCTAGTGGTTTGGAAAGCGAATCCTACCAAAGATCAAGTCCAACACTTTGTCCTTCGAATTAACACACTACTTTGATTGAAAATGATTCGAGAAAATTTGAACAACCATGAAGATAACCAAGAGAATTGCAACAAAACACCATAACTTCAATATTTCATTGATCTCAAAGCCATCATGTACAACAATTGTTTGAATTCCTTTCTCAAAACTCAATCTTGCTACAAAAGTAAATTGCTTCTAAACTCTAATCTCTCTAATACATCAATAATCTCTAACTCTCTGATATCTAATTTTCTAATTTTCTAGTTACAAAATGAAATGAAATGAGGGTATAAATAGCATCCTCAATTACAATGAATGGTCCAGATCAAAAAGCAGATCAACGGTCAAGATCATGACACCTAAACCCTAATTAGGGTTTGTTACAAATAGCTTCCTTTTTACTGAACAATATTAAATGCATAGCCAAATATTAAATTTGGCACAAAAACCTAGGAGACATAAACCAATGACAATTAAGGTGCCATGTCATCTATAACAACCTCTCATCTAGAATCTTATTCCCTTTCCAATGCTCCTTTTTAGCATATGCAATGAATCTTGATATGATTCCTTCAATCTCAGCAATTGGAATCTCGGGAAGATTCTTCATTCTTTCTTCCAAGTGGATGACTTGATCAAATGCCTCGAGAAGAGGAGCGTCCCATTCAAGTTCAAGTTCCTTAGTCTTTTCAATCAGGAGCATGATAGCAAACATCTGATCCTGTTGCTCATCTGTGATAACATTAGCGTCCTTGCAAAAGATGACCTTGATTCTATCCTCCAATTCCTGCAAATCCACATCTGTCTCAACCTCGATCCTCCTGCCAAGAATGGTACGTAGTACCTCAAATACTCTGTCCTGGATCGGGTTGATCACCTCCTCAACATGGCTACATCTAGTACTAATGTCCTCGAAGAGAACCTCCTTCATCTGGAGTAAGGTTGACCACTGAAGTAAACTGTGAGGTCCTCCATCTATAATCTTTTCCTGCGCTAAGACCTTCCTCGATGTTTGTCTGATTACTCGCAAGACAGGAATGATAACATCTTTGGTATGAGCAAAAGCAGCTACCGTTATCATCAAGTTGTGGATGATCTCAAGAACCTGGATAGCCCTATGAATAGTCTTCATCATCCTTGTTGCAAATTCTACAGCAACTGTATGAGATTTGTCCATCCAAGTACTCATACGCTGGACCATACTCCTAAATCTCTCTGCCTCATTAATCGATTGAAGGGGAAGTGCCTGCACGGGTGATCTTGCTGGATCCTGACGTCCCAAAGGCTCATTGAGATGGCTGAAATATGTTCTCCATGCACCGACCTCTCTCTCAAGCTTTCTATTCTTCTCCATTTCTTCTCTAAGCTTGTCTTTCAAGGCCTCAAATGAATCGGTGGCATCATCCATTGTCTGTTCAGCTGTGGATGGACCTAGCTCAAATGTCTCTATATCATATTCCTCTGCTAGGATCTCCCCTTCATACTTGTCCACTGTCGGTGTAGCTATCTGCAACTTTCTGGATCCAGTCTCATCTCTAATCATCTTGGACATCTTGGTAGCCTTCCTCTTCTCTGTCACTTCCTGAGAACGTCCAACAAGGCTCTCCAAATCAATTACATTGTCTTCGTCCTCGATCACGATCACCTTTGTTAATCTTTCCTTCAACCAATCTGGGATGGCCGATCTTGTCTCTTTGACCTGTATCTCCTTATGCAATGTTTCTTCTTCTCTGGGAGGAGATGTTACCTCGTCATTGTTCTTGTCTTCATGTAGCTCATAATCTTGGAGAGATCCACTCGGTGACCCTTGAGGTGCCTGTCCTTCTTTATCATTCTGTACCATTGACTCCATAGACTCTTCCACTTCAAGTGTTCTCTTCTCTTGTCGAGAAGATGTGCCGGATGAACGATCTCGGTTGGCCCCTTGCTTCTTCTTGGAAGATTCTCTCTTCTCAGGTCTCTCTTTCCTCTTCGAGCCTCTTGGATGGAGATTGCCTTCACTTGCACTTCGAAGGTTGCCTTCACTTGTATTTCTGGGATTAGGATTACCTTCGCTTACACTAGTTCCACCTTCGGCTGGTTTCTCTTCCAAAGTGAAAGTCATAGCTATGCCTTGCTCTCTCAACTTCTGATGTTGTACATCGACCCATCTGCGAGTATAAGACAAGACTGGAGCCATCAAAGCATCTAGATCCACGACCTCGGGCTCATTCCAATCTAACCTTACTGATTTGCTTTCTCGATCATAGGATGACTGGAGATGTCTGCCACTGTCCTGAAGCTTGGTCGGCCACTCTGTAAATCTTGCATTTCCTGATGAAATCCAAAGGCAATCTAGAATGCATCTTTCTTTTCACTTCAAGATCGTCTAAGAGATTCATCATAAAATCTTCTATCTGAAACTCATGCTTAAACTTCCTACCGACTGTCTCCTCTATATATCCATGTGGATCAAAGCTTTCTCTCAAAGCAAAGAATGAAAAAGAATACAAAGCTAACTCCTTCTCTGCGTCATCCATAGCTAAAGCATTAGGACATACCTCAACTGAATTGCCTAAGATGATAGGTACAGGAACTCCATTTCCATGTCTGTGTCTGAATGCCTTCGCATAAGCTGCCAACTGTCTTGTTACCTCAAGTAACACAATTCTGTCTGTCGGATATCTCGGCAACATGTATGGAGGTGAAGGACATCCATGAACTCTAATATAAGTGAACTTCGGAAATTGGATAAACCAAGCACCGTACCTCTTTACTAGTTCCTGTGCATCCTGAGATAATCTATTGTGAATCCCACCTTGCAACGTCCTTGTGATGTTCATCGTGAAGGTATCATTAACTAACTTGTAGTTGCTTCCTGGCGGATGATGCAAGTGGACATAGGAATCACAAACTCTGACCTCGCCGGGTCCTCTTCCAATCACTCCTCTGTGAGGTAGTCCTGCGTACTCAAAGCTCCTGATCAAGGCATATATGACGTATGAACTCATGTGGAAGGACTTGGTAGCTTTCAATCTCCTCAACTGTACGTCCAAGCAATGGCTAATCATCCTAGCCCAATGAATTGTTCCTTTTCCCTGAACTATCACCTGGATAAAGTAGAACATCCACTTCTCAAAGTAGAAGGCTTGAGGGGCTCCTGTAACTCGGTTGAGCATTGTAATCAAATCTCTGTACTCTTCCTGGAAATCAATCCTATGTGGAGTGTTCGGGATCTTGCTCAAGCGAGGACGACTCTTGAGTAGCCAATTCTTGTTGATGATGCTTAGACAAGCATCTGGATCATCTTCGTACATGGACCTGGCTCCTTCTATGCTCTTGTAGACCATATCTCTGTGCTCTGGAAGATGGAAAGCCTCGCTTATAGCTTCCTCTGAAAGATACGCCAAAGTGTTTCCTTCCTTGGACACGATCGTTCTGGATTGAGGATCATAATGCCGAGCACACTCAATCATCAACTCATGGCACTGAACTGCTGGAGGGAAGCCGGCCGCCTTAATGATGCCACTTTCAATTATCCTCCGGGCAACAGGTGATGGCTTGCCAATGTAAGGAACCTCTCGAAACTTCTTCGTGCTGAAGTTGCCCAAGTTGGTATCTCCAATGTTGCTCCACTTAGACACGATCTTGGTCTCCAGTTCTTCGTTCTTTTGATCTTCCTTCATGAGAGCTGGACGACTGGTGGATACTCCCACCTTCGGGGTCGCCATACCTACACAACATTTCACAATAAGTAACAGATTTTGCAATGTATAACATAGATTAGATTAATTTTAGGAAACTTCATGATAAGTCCTTGAGTTATCATTTCCTAAATGACGATTGAGCTATTGGAATTCAAAATTTCAAAATTCAAAATAATAAAGGCTATGACGATCAAAAATTCAAAACAAGAGAAGATTTCGCCATACCTTACTTGAGAGCTTAACTCTAAAATGCAAAATAAAGAGAATCGCCTAGGCAAAAATCGATGCTTGAGGCTTTTCCACGTGATCCTTTTCAAACGAACGTCCACTTTAGCAATTCGCCACCTTTGGGGGTCTTTGACGTAGTCTTTGGCAAGTTCGCTCAACTTAAAACTAAGTTCGCACTCCCCTTTTGATGATGCTCGCACCACTTCCTTTGCTAAATTCGCACTTCTCCTTATTCTCCAAAATCGCATATGAATGAAGGTTCAAATGATGATTTAAAAATGAAATTTTCACCTTCCTTTATAGGCGCTCTCCTCATTAATCCCCATAGGCCGACTTTGTAAAAATAAGGTAATTAAAAACAATTTTTAAATAAAAACCAAGGGCCGACTTTGTAAAAATAAAGTAAATAAAACCCAAGCGCCCCACTTTTATTAATAATTAATTAATTTAATGCCTTTATAATTAATTTTTTCGATTTTTTAAAGGCAACAAATAATTAATTAAATGCTCATGCGCAAATTTTTAAATGCTATTTAATTGGATATTCAAATTTTATTGATCTTTAGCATTTAAAATAATTTAAAAATTGTGTTAGCGCCAAAATTTGGGAGTTGGATAAATACGAACCATATCGCTCTGGTCCCTGGGAGAGGGACAGGAGCGAATTATCATCTTAGTCTTGATTCTTTTGCCTTTTACGTTCAAAACCATCATCTCCACGTTGAACTTGGCATTTTCGCTGGGAAACTCGAGCTTGATTAACTTGATTTGTGGATGAATGCCTCCTAAGTTTAATATCGCCCTGGTCCCTTGGTGAGGGACAGGAGCGAACCTTATGTTTTCTCCTTGATCCTAACTTCTTCGATCACCAATTTTCATCATGAGGCAAGTAACAACGTCATCCCTCCATTCCACGCTTGCTTTATTTGGCTTTTACGAGGCACTTTTGATGTTTGAATGGTTTTCGCTCTAGTCTCCTGGTGAGGGACAGGAGCGATCTTTATGCTCTAGCCTAAATTCGTCGTTTTTACACCTTGGCTTCTTGTTCATCGCCTTCCAAATGACGTCCTCGATCTTGTGTAATCTTGCTTTGACGTGATCTTCGAAGGAAAATGAGTGATTTAATGAAAATCGCCCTGGTCCTTGCCTAAAGGACAAGAGTGATTTAGCTTCTGGGCTCAATTTGATCACCTTTTGATGTTTGATTTCTTCGCATATCATCTTCTTAAGGACACTTTAACCTTTTGCAACCTTGTACGTCCTTGACTTAGCGTGATTTTTTGATGAACTGGCTAGTACAGTGAATATCGCCCTGGTCCCTGACTGAGGGACAAGAGTGAATTTGGGTATCCTGGGCTCATCTTTGTTCTTGTCAACTTGCAATTGCCTTCACAATGTAGAATGAGGTCCTTTGATCCTTCTTGAATACTTGAAACGAGACTAACATTCAAAACTTAAGTCTCCATAGAAATTTCGCTCTGGTCCCTGACTGAGGGACAGGAGCGAACTTGGGCATTTAGCGCAAATCCTTCATCCTTGGCAATCTTTGTAACTTCGTTCTTCGTCGAGACACTTCAAACGTCATTGCCTCCTTGTATCCTGACTTGGAGTGGTTTGAACTTGAGTGGAAGGCAAGATAACTAATATTTCGCCCTGGTCCCTGGCTGAGGGACAGGAGCGAATTTTCATCTTCAAGTTCAATCACACTTTGCCAACTTCCAAAATTATCTTCAATGGACTCGTTGTGCACCCTTTCATTCATCCTTGGCATGGAGTTCGTTCTAACTTGGTGAAAAATTGGCCTAAGGGAGAAATCGCTCTGGTCCCTGACTGAGGGACAGGAGCGCCTAGGCATATATGGACCTCACTTTGGTGTCTTGCAATCTCCAATTTGTCTTCAACAGGTTCATTACACTTTCTTTGTTTGCCTCAAACTCAAAACTTACTTAATCTTCACCCAAATTTTGCCCCATGAGGAAATTCGCTCTGGTCCCTGGGAGAGGGACGGGAGCTATCATTAAGTTCGCCCTGGTCCCTGACTGAGGGACAGGAGCGATTTAGCTTCTAAGTCAAGTTTTCCTCATGTTTGTGCCTTCAAATTATATTCAACTGATAAAATGCACTTCCTTGGTTCTCCTCAAATCGTCAAATCGTTCAAATCCTGCAAGGACAAGGTGATGTCGGATTTTAAGCTCCGGTCCTCCACTGAGGGACGAGCGATTTTTGCTCCTGGCACATTTCCGTGTTTGTGAAATTCTTCAAATTATAATCAACGGCAAGAACATGCCTCCCTTTATCCCTTCCAATCCGAAATTCGTCTTGATCCTGTAAGGACAGTAAAATTTTAAGAAACAAGCTCCGATCCTTCACTGAGGGACAGGAGCAATTTTGCTTCCACAGGCCAAAATATCAAGATTTCAAGGGTTTAGTCACTTCACAAGGCAAAAACAAGTCATTTCCAATGCCCGGGATCAATTATCAAAATTCTCAAAATTTGGTCAAAATCATTCAGTCAGACAAAAATCAAAAATCTCATCATTCACACTTAGACAATTTTGGACTTTGCATTCAAAATTCCAATTGAAAATAGACCAACTCACTTAGCCTCTGGCGAATTCACTTTATTCAAAATTGCATCCTACGAGAGGAAGCTCAAAAAGCTCTCAAGATTGACTGGACTCTGGCCTGAAAACGCAGTAATAGAAACCCTAAGGCTTGACCCTAATCTAGACAATTGACACACTAAACCAAAACCCTAAAAGCGGAGAAAAAGGCGAGCAAAATGAGCAAAAAGAGGGGGTCCCCATTTTAATGGGGCGATGTGTGAAATGGTCACAACAATTCCCTGACTTACTAAAAATAGGAATGAGGAATGAGGGTCTAGCATTTATTGTTGATTCCCACCTTGTTGCATCATGTGTTGGGAAACCCTAATTAGGGTTTTGCATGTAGCCAAGGCCAGAATCCTATATAAAGGGGTGACCCCTCATTTGTAAAGGAGAGAGACCTGTATGAAATTGTTGCGATAAGTTTTATGATAATAACAGTGAAACATTGTTCTCTGATGGTGTCCACTTAAGTTATTTTTTCAAAAATTGCATGGTTTCACCTTCCTCACTTAGAGTAGAATTTTATTTTCTCAGTTGTTAGATAAAGTGCTTTGATTTCAATGGAGAATGTAATGGTGTATGATGAATTTCCATGGTTCATACTTTTTGCATCTTGTCGATTGTAAGTTGCAGTGTAAAGTTAGCCTGAGTCACTAAACTTGTGCCAAGTTCGGTTGTGGACAGTCGTTGTGATTGCGTCATTTTGGGTATTCAAATGTACTTTCTCAATTTGAAAATCCTTCAAGATCCTCAGAAGATTGCGCCGGTTCTTGAGGCGTTGTAGTTAAACTTGGCAAAGCAGAGCTTGGTTTATTTGGAATTCATCCATCAGAGCATTATCTGTTGATATCACTGCCCTTAGGAGTAGATTTAGGCCTTTCTAACCCTTTCCCCTTTATTTTCAGTTCATTTTAGTCCGTTTGAAGTAGCAGCATCACAAAATTGCCATATCTGATGATGAAGTTCCAGCCACAGTGAAGAAGTGAAAGAACGATCCAAATGTAAGGCCCCTTGGATTACCACTAATCACATCTACCAACTGAGTCATGTCTGTTGCATGAACCTTGGAGTTAGCCGTTTGAACTTTCTGCAATCTTAGAATACGGTTAAACTTTGATCAAGAGAGAGTGAAGTGACCATTGGTAACTTTATTTTGTGTTAGACGATGTCATAAAAAACACGTCAACAAGTAGCAATCCATTTCTTGCTACTAAATAAAATGAAAGTGTCCTAGGTCTGCCATACCTAGACCATACAAAGTTCTTTTTGCTTGTTTGGTTACAAAATTGGATGGAGATATTACAGTCTCATTTCCTTGAAATTGTTTGCCCACAAGCAACCTTAGATTGTTTCTTTTCCGCTTTAGGGCTCATCCACCTTCGGAGGGTTCCATCCTTTTTCCTTACCAACACCACAGAAGATGCCAATGGTTTTGAACTAGGCCTTCTATGTACTATGTCAAATATCTCCTTGTAAACTTCTTACTGTCATTCTTAAACTTCTTGATGTGCTTGTATGGTGTTGTGATGATAGTATTTGCACGTTCTTTTAATTTGATGGTGTCTTCATATCCTCTACTTGGTGGCATTCTAGGTGGTATGTTCTCAAAAACTAGACTATGCTCATCCAAGATTAGTTGTAGATATTGATGATAATACTTAGTCTTGTAGCTTAAGGTCTTTGAGGATACAAGGCATTGTGTATCCCATTCAACATCTCCATGTCTACATGAGCTTTCCATTCTCTTGGCTGATACATCTTGAGGAATTTCATCTGAAACTCCTCTAAATAACGCCTTCCTACCATCTATTTTAAATTTGAATTCCATTGTCTGAAAATTTTGTGTACTAAACATTGGACATCATCCATTGGATACCTAGCATAGCATCGGTAATACCCAACTCCATAACATAGAAATCATCCTTGACTATGTAGTCACCAATTGTAAGGTTCATATTTTGTACCTTTGCTGAACAAGACATTCGGTAGCCATTTGCCATCTTCAAACTAAATCTTTCAGTTTCAATAGTTTTAAGTACTTTTTTGGCAACCAAATCTGAATTGATACAATTGTGAGCAGCCCTGCTATCAATTAGCACCCCTAACCCTTGTCCTTGCAAAATACCTTGAACCTTAAAAGAGTTAAGTCCTTGAGTTCCAATCATAGTGGTAAATGTACCATCCTTCTTCTCTGTAGGTAGGGATTCCTTCACCTTTGGTGGTTCTTCCTCTTTTTCATCTTGCTTAGATCAGATTTGTCTTTCTTATCACCATCGGGCACAACCTCAATATAATGAATCTTAGATCAGATTTGTCTTTCTCATCACTATCGGGCACAACGTCAATTTAAATGAATTTTAGATCAGATTTGTCTTTCTCATCACTATCAAGTACAACCTCTATATAATGAATCTTTCCCTTGTCGAGGCATCTATATCCTAGCTCCCAAGGTTATTTACAAGTAAAAAAAGTTTCGTCCTCCTTAGCTCTTCTCTAGTTTCTCCATCCATTTTGTTCCTTTCTAGCCACTCCTTTTGGAAAGGTTGTTTTGCTTTGTTCTCTTGTAGGGATGATGTCTTTGATGGAGTTTTGTTCTTGGTTGCACTTAGTTCATATCTCAAACCTTCTTAACTGCTTCTTGAAGTGTACTAGGGTTGAGTGCTTTGACCCAGCCTCTTAGAGGCTCCATTAGGCCATCCATAATAGAACCAACCTTCTTTCGAAAACGTTGGTGAATTCTTTGGAATTCCATGATATTGTCATCAATTGTTCCCCCATGTTTAAGTTGTGCCAATTCTTTAAAGTGGCGCTCGGGATCCTTGTTATTGAACCTTTCTATTAGCTTCTTCATGAATTCCACGCATTAAGTGATTTGTGCATGGCCCATAGTGATCATGTCATGGTACCACCATTCATGAGCTACCCCGTCAAGATGTAGGGCAGCATACTTAATTGCTTCTTCCTCCAACATTGGATTGAGTTGGAAGTATGTGTAAATCTTTTGAACCCAAGCATGAGCCACAGTCTTCCCCGAACCATCATAGTATGGCAAATTAAGCTTATAAATATTTCTCCTTAGATTGAAGTGATTGTCTCTATTCCCTTTGTTGGGCGCGTGTCTCATTCTTAGGTCCATATAGTCCCTAAGAGACATCTTGGTTTGTAACCCTCCATCTATCCAATCTTGGCAGAATTGATCTTGTAGATCTACCAACATAGATTCATTGCCTTCTTGATGCTCTACCCAAGGTGGGAAAGTAGGTATCAATGGTTTAGAACTAGTTGTAGGCACACATCAGTTTGGAGTTCTACTATGGATTCAATTGTCTTCATTTACATCATTGCCCCCCTCATTACAATGTTGGTTGTTATTCTTATTGTGATTGTTATTGGCATTTATCATTGCTTCAGTCAACATGTCTATTAGTTGTACCATTCGCCCTTGAGTGGTTCATTGTTCTGCCATAAATTGATCCATACGGTCTGCAATATCTCCCATGTTTATGCTTCTTTGTTCACTACTTGAAGATTCAGAACTATTAGTAGTGTTGTTCAATGACGATCCTATTGACGAGTTTTTTATGATAGCATCAAACACAAAATAAAGTTGCCTAACCGTCACTTCACTCTCTCTTGATCAAAGTGCAATTGTGTGCTAAGATTGCGGGAAGATCAGACAATCGACACCAAGGTTCCTATATGCGACAAACGTGACTCAGTTGGCCGATGTGATATACTGGTAATCCAAGGGGGCCTTACGTACACTCGAAGAAGATTGAACAATTTTGCAACTTTCAATGAATTTACTCACAAATGGGATTTAAGATATGCAGAAAGTAAATGGGAAGGGTTTAGAGACACTATTCTAATCTAATCTAAGAACAAGGAGATAGGGATTGCTTAAGTGAAACCAACCCACACTTTGCTTCACCACTATAAGACAACTACACAAAGGCGGTGCAATCTTCAAAGGTTGTGCGAAATGTTTTCAGACCACCAATGAACACTGTCAACAAACAATGTCCACCCGATGATCGAAGTTAAGTTCCCACGTATAAAATGCTTAGACTAACCTTGCACAGTTAATAACAATCAGCTACCAACCAAAGGTATGAGCGAGGGTTTACACTATAAACAATCTCATCAAATCCCGTTTGTCTAACAACTTGAAAGCAAATCTAATCTAAGTGAAGAGAGTGAGACCATGCAAGTCATAAAACAAAACAAGAATACACCATCAAATTGAACAATGTATTATGTTTGCTACTTCACAACTTATCACAAAAATCTCAAAATCAATCTTTCCTCTCTTGCAAATGAGGGGGGTCGACCCTTCATATAGGCTTCATGCCTTGGCTACATGCAAACCCTAATTAGGGTTTTCCCAAAAGATTCCCCACACATGATGCAACAAGGTGGGAATCTACAATAAATGCCCATATACAATTAATTCCAACTTATTTAAATTTGCATCAAAATGCATTAAATGCACCCTTATCTACTAAATTTGCCTAACATGCAATGAATATTCCCTCATGCAAAATCGCCCATAATCCTTTAAATGCTCCACCACCTTCACCCGCGACGGCAACATGCAAAAGGAATCTACCATAATATCATAAATGTGGCAGCTACATGCAAAAGGAATCTACCATATCATAAATGTGGCAGCTGCATGCAAAAGATGTTCCATAAATTAGACATGCATTGACCGGACCGCCACTTGGTCAAAATATTCCAGCAATAAGGGTGCCACTACTATTCGATCAAAAGATTCTCGTCCAAAAATGGACGACCATTGTCTCGCTCATTAATGGCATAAGTGATGAATTTGGCGATGACAGCCTCCAATTCCTCCTATGGAGACACTTGGCTCACTTTATATCCTATACTCCATCAAAGTAATTTCTTCTTCGCTTTTGGAGAAAAAGTTCTCCCATTCTACCACCATTTCCTGTGTTCTCTTCATAGTGCTGGAAAATAAAGAAACATTTTCAAAATGTTTCTTGGAAAACGATCCCACAAAGAAGAATTCATGCATCTAAGACCTCAGGAAGTTGACAGTCACTCTGCCCTCATTCAACTTTCTTGCGAATAATGTCTCAATCGCACTGATAATTTCATCCTATACCCTTCTAATTGAGTCTTTTAAAGTTAAAGACTCCATGTTGAACCTTTCACAGATATCCTTTCTGGAACAAACGACGCAAAACCACCGCAGGAAGTCATAAATTTCATTTTACAGGATTACCTTCCCTTCTATTAGTGTCTTCTTCGGAATCTTCATCAAGGCTCTGAGTTGTGGAATGGTCAAATCCTAATAAATGTGAACATCCTCCCATAGACCATCCGTCGCCTCTACCCTATTCAAAAGGGCAACAAGTCTGGAGTGAAGATGAGCAAAGTCTTCAATGAATTTTCCAACTGCAACGAAGACATCCTCCACCCATTCCTTGGAATCCTGGGCTATTTTCCTGATTGTTTTAGCGTCATCAATGACCTCTTTAGGAAGAGAGGGAGGAGGAACAAAGGATGGATCTGCCTCCCTAAGCGGATGCTTGAAGATTTTAACATATTCACACAAGGCCTTGTTTTCATTTTTTTAGCCTTCTACACTTTTCTTTCATCTTTTGCATCTTTTCTCTCATGGCCAAGGATGACCCTTCAAAGTCTTCCATCATCTGCACTGTGGAAGCACGCCCCAAATCAACTTCTCTGATTACATAATCATCTAGCGTGATCTCATTCTTGTCCTTATCTACTATACGCTCATCTATATGCAAAGTTCGAGATCCAGACTCATCTCTTATGACCTTGGAGAGTTTTCGGGCAGCCTTCTTCTCTGCAGGTGTCTCCATTCTCTTCAAAAGTTCTTCCAACTCTTGTGCTGGATCTACTTCTTTCTCTGATTCTTTCCTTAATCTGTCAATCAGCCAATCTAGAGCAGTTATCGACTGATCCTGAATTTACATATGTTCCTGCTCCTGTGAAGCTTCCTCCATCTCTCCAAGGATTGTTTCTACGAAATTATCCTGGCATGGTTCCTCTAAATGAGGAGGAAGTTCTTGTCTCTGCTCTCCTAGCTGGGTAGGCCTATGTATAGCGCTAATGCTAAGAACATCATGTGCAAGTGCATTATCTTGAGGCTGATTTCCCAAAGTCCCTTGTGCAAACATTTCCACTTCTCGTACACTAGAAGAATTGGCTGGGGATTGGGCTTCTTCCACCCTTGCCCTTTTCTACTTGCTGAACAGCTGGCTGAATTTTTGGTTGACTACTTGGCTTAGCCTCTTTCCTTTTCTTTGTCTTAGGCCTCTTTGGAGCCGTCTTTCCATCACTAGGTCCAACTTTTCCTCCCTGAATTTCTCCTTCTTCAACTTGGGCTTGTGAAGAGCCTTTTGTGGCCTCACTGTGGGAATCCAGACTTCCCATTAACTGGTAGCTCAAGTGGACATTTTTCTCATTCAACACCTTCATATGTCGATCAACCCACTGCCTGGTGAACTTCAGAACCGGCCTGGCTAAAATGGCTAAGTCATCTACTGACCAATCTGGCAACCGGTTCTGACCAATCTGGCAACTGGATGGGTTGGTCCTTGACATTTCCAAACTCCGACTACACTACGTTTGTATACTCTTTTACCTGATCTGACACTTGAATTATTTCACCTATTCTGATTGTGTCAAGGTGTAGCCAGGAAAACATTTTCTTCCTGGCCTCAAGACCATCCTTGGCACTTGCCCAATAATCTTCTAGGTGAAACTTATGCACAAATTTTAATCCAACAACTTTCCTAATTTTACAATATGGATTAATAGTGAGATCTGGGTGCATAGAATGCCAATTCCTCTGTTGCCTTTTCAACTACTACCAAGTTCGGGCACACTTCCACATAATCACCAAGGACAATAGGGAATTCAACAAACAGGTTTCTTTTCTTCTTCTGAATTTGGACATAGGTTAGCAATTGTCTTATAAGCTCCAGCAACACCAGTTTATCAGACAGATACCTCGGTAATTTATATGGTTGGTACGAGAATCCTTGTGTCTCCATATAAGTGAACTTTGGAAACTGCACAAACATGGCCCCAAACTTCTGTACCAAAGCCCTGGCTTCTAGCGACACTCTCTTGTGAAGCTCATTCTACATAAATATGGTTAGGTACACAGTAAAAGTGTCATTTACCAGTTTGAAAGAATTGGTGTTGTGTAGGTGTAGCTGAGGATAGCATTCATAAACTTTCAACTGTGTTGGCCCACATCCCATGGGCCCCTTTCTCGGCAAGCCATCAAAGCCACCCATCCTTGTGAGTGAATTAATTACATAAGAATTCATATAGAAGGATTGGGTCCTCTTCTCCTTCAAATCTTTCAACTGCTCATACACATAATCACTGATTAATCTAGCCCAGTCTACCATTCCATTGGCATTCATGACTTCACCAATGTAGAAAACATCCATATTTCAAAATTTATAGCATGTGGACAACCCATTATCTTGCTTAACATCATCATCAAATCCACATACTTCTACTTGAATTCAAAAATGGTGACTGTCTTAGGCATTTTGGAAATATGTGGTCTAGGCTTCTACATCCAATTCTTGTTGATAACTTCAACACATTTGTCAGGACCTGCATCATACACTGTTGTAGCTCCATTCATAGTCCTATAGGTCATGGAATGATGTGATGGTATCCCAAAGATTTCACCAATAGCCTCCGAAGTCAAGTTGGCCAGAAGCTTGCCACTTGTTAAAATAGCACTTCTCTCTGGGTTGTAGTGTTTTGTGCATTCCAAGATCAACTCCGGACATTGAATATATGGAGGAAAACCAGCTGCCGCAACAATTCTGCTTTTAACAAACTTGGCAACCATACGCGATGGATTATGTCCGGCTGTCCAAAACATCCTAATCCGAAAAGCAGCCAGGTTGAATGTCCCTAGATTTGTGTCGCTGATTTCTTTCCAGCTGGACACCATCTTGGATTCCGAAAGGAATCCCTTCACTTTTGCTTTTATCTGTGCCTGCCTAGTAATAGTTGTTGCTTTGCTTGATTCAGCCATTTTCTCCTGTGATCAAAGCTTCTTGAAAGGAATGAAAATTCTTCAAATCTGACCTTGTGCACTTTCTCTCCAACTTTTCTTTCTCCAAATTCTCACGTAAGAAATGAATTATACTTGCACGTTTATATAGAATTTCTCCAACATGCTGCTAAGTTGGCAAGGATCAAATTTGGCAATTGTTTTAATGATGTGTCATACTTTCCTATCCAAGATGCCATTCAAACAGGGCCCGCCTTCATAGTTGAGTTCCAAAATGGAATTTTCCTTTAATGCATTGAGTTGTGCATCATAATTTGCAATATTCTTTCTTCTTGTGTCGCCAACTCACCAACTTTCCATTTTTTTAATTTTGGAGGGATTTTCTGAAAGATTGACTTAAGATTCTTATTATCCATCCACTTGGCAGAAAACCCTATGAGAGAGAAAACTTAAGGAGAGAAAGTTTTGATTTATGAAGAATTTTCTTGAAACTTCGAATTTTCCTTGCTCTGGAGGAGATTTTTCACTGATTTTACACATCCTATTTTTTTATGCCCGAAAAATGGATTTTTCAAAAAAATTTCTTCCAGTTCATCCTTGACTTTTCAATTTCCTTGCCTTGGAAAATTTTCATCTTTTGATTCATCCATGGCATTTTGATTCTGGCACCAATGACTTGAATTGGGCGCTATTTCACTTTGTGCCTTCGCTAGTTTTTCCATGTCCTTGCCATTTCGACGCCCTGTCTTGGACTTGGGCGCCAAAATCACTGTATGGTGGAATTTGGGCATTTTGTTAACTTTCCAGGCTAACCCCATTCCAACACCTTCAACCTTGCTTGGGCGCTAATTAGGCATAGAGGAAGAATTTTTTTGATTTGGTTACTTTTCCATGCCACCCTCAGTTTGGCGCCATAACTAGCAGTGTCAAGGAATGCCATTTCACTTTTTCCAAGGCATCTTGATTTTGGCACCCAAAATCTGACTTGGGCGCCATTTTGCCATGGTCAAGGAATTTCATCGGTTTTTAGATTTCCATGGCACTATGGTTTTAGCGCCCCTCTGCCATCTTGGGCGCTATTTTATTTGCTTGTTTCCAGACCGTCAATTTTGAACTTTTCTAGACCAAGATGCCATTTTTGGGAATTGAAGTGGATTTTCAATGCCAGACGTCAATTTTCAATGTTTCCCACACTTAGCCATTTTTTTGATCAGTAGCCTGCTTATTTGAATTTTCCAGATTTAGAAATGTTCAAAAATGTTGTCTTCTGCGAAGAACCTGTCAAACGTAAACTTTCCCGAAATAGAAAGTGTTTCAAAATGTCAAAGTTAGCGCAAAACGAGACGCAGGGACACTTACTAAAAATAGAAACTTACTAAAAATGGAAACTACTAAAAATAGTAAGCTTTATTTTTGGCAAAATTAGACCAATCAGGGAGGCAATGAAATCCCTAAAAAATAGGAACTTTCTAAAAATAGAAAGCTGCTCAGAATTTGCTAAAATTTGAAGTGCAAGATCCTTAAAGGGTCCTAATTCCAATGCAACACTCAACTTTTCCAAAACCCTAAAGGAAAGGCCTCAAATTCAAGTTTGAAGGTTAAAACCCTAAAACATACAAAACACGCTCCAGACTTAACCAAATTTGCTCAAACGAGCTGCAGACTTGATCAAATTGACCCCCAAACACCTACAATCTGAGAGGACTGACGAGACTGTCGCAAAAGGACCCAAAAACCAAAACCAAAAGACCGAGAGGACCTAAAAAGTAGGGGGTCCCCATTTGAAATGGAGTGATGTGTGATTAGGTCACAACAGATCCTTGGTGGATACCCAAGATATTTGATGTTGTCTCCCCCTCCGGAACTTGGGCAGGCTTTGACTGTCTTCTTATCTTCCTATTGTAATATCTTCTCTCTCTTTCACTCATAAACCTCCACAGGCTGGCAGGTTTACCAGCTCTGATACCACTGTAATGTTCTTAGATAGTTCTCTAAGTATTCTTGCCTATTATTGTTCAAATTCTATTGTCAACTTGTTTGCACAAATGTGTGAATTGTGATTATTTTGTTAAGGCCTTGATTGAAACAACATATGTGAAAGAATGAGTCATACAATTTCCATCAGATATAAGAATATCTGACAAAAACATATAAAGATTACTGAATTGATGTGTTCCCTTTTTTAATTATTACAAGTGTTCAGAATATTCATAGAATCAACAGGCCTAAGTTTCTGATATATAATGTATTTGCAATCAATTAAAGAGGTTACTGATCTGCTCTTAATATTTGTCAGAATCTGATCACTCTTCCTGAATACTCCCTTAGGACCATGCATTTTGAGCACTCACGGATCTGGTTGTCAAGTCTGGTCACTCTGCCTGTGTTACCCCCTTGTAACTCTGCGATGTCTGGGTGCAGTCTCTGCTTCAATTGACTCTTTACTTATGCATCCTTAGCCTTGTAAATGGGTGGATCAGTACCACCTTACTCGACTGCTTGATGGCTCTTTGGGCACTTCAAATCTGAATTAAATATATGAAAAACAAATCTTCAATGCTTTTGGAAGAACTTGTGATTACCTTTAAATACTCCACAATAAGCATGATTTGAGAAATTGTGTCTCACTTCGACATCCCTTTGCAACACTTAACTAATTTGTGCCCCTTCATTATGACTGAATTTGTCATTAGTTAATTAATTAATGCAGATCGGACTTCTCCTTCTTGAACAGTGATAAGGTGGAGGATAATCTCTTGTACGGGGCTCAATCTGTATTACTTGATTGACAATGATCATGTAGAATACTATTTACTTGTTCATGCGATCTCTAGTGTCTTCTTTGACAGTGGTTATGTGTGAGATGATCCGTGCCTAGAATTGACCAGTTTATTCCCTCGCTAGCGATCCATTTCTTGCTACTAACTAAAATGACAGTGTCCTAGGCCTGCCACGCCTCGACCATACAAGGTTCTTTTTGCTTGTTTGGTTTCAGAAATTGGACGGGGATATTATAGGTGTACATATAAGTTTCTAATATTTAATGTTAAAATATTTGCTTAAGTGTTATATTATAATAAAGTGTTTATTGTTCTCCTCAAAAGTGGATGCCTGGGAAAAAGTGAAGGAGACTTTCACATAAAAATTAGTTTTATTTTACAAAAATAGGTCTTTTGGGGGGGAATGAATTATTTCATATTTTCAAATTTGGGCTTTTTTCCCTCCAAAGCTATAAAACAAGGTTGAGGGGGCTCTTTTTGCATAGTTATGGATTTAATACTGAAATGTTGTTGCCCATATACAATTTAATGAAGTATCGTTGGCGTTTTGCTTGGCTAGCCAATTATATAAGGTGCCGATTGATTTGAAGAAGGCATTCACAAATATCATTTGGTTATTGTTATTCTCTCTCTGCAAGTCGAACCCAAAAGCTTTTCTCTCAGAACGAAACCCCTGGAGAAGAAATCTTCTGGATGGAACCCCAGAAAACTCGCTGCAAATACATTTCTGCATTTCAATATTCTGTTCTATCTTCTAGTGGCGCCATTACCGTTTGGACGGCATCGAAGATAATATAACACCAATTGAGGGCATTGAACTGAAGAATCTGCAGCATACCTGAACGATATCTATTGTTGAACCAATTACAATGGGCAGCTGGCAGCTTAAAATCTAAGGATTGGCCTGTAGGAAGATATCACAGCCTGTACATAGCAGCGAACTGGGTCTTAGCACAATACTACTGCTTGGAAGACTCATCACTGTAGCTTGCATCTGACTTCTCACCTGCAACGATTCCCCAAATTACAGTGATCAATATGAGTAGAAATCCCAAACAACCGGCTTATGTAATGATTAATCCTTCATGAAATTTTTCTGCCTTAAAAGGATAGGTTGATGTCAACTAGATATTGAATAATTATGCCATGTTTTAATCTTCCATCAAGAGGAAAATCGATCTATCATTGCTGCATGTGTTTCATTTGAATATTGAATATCATTGCTATTCTGAAACCAAAAACCCATTAAACAAAACATAGCATTAAATCCTCAAATTACAGTAGAAAGGATATTTCATGTATAGCTCCATTCATGTTAACTTCTTACATGGAAGTGGACTACGAATGATCAGCAAAGGATCAGACATGTCCCTATCTACAAGAGGTCAAGTTATATAAGAGGAAAGCCAACAGATGTCAGTTAAGATAAATCCATTATTAACTACTTACAACGAACCAAAGCCAACAAGTACTACCAGTTATTAAAAAACATTACAATTGCTTTATTCTAATTCCATGTGTTATGTACGTATTCATGAACATAAGGATAATTGACCATAACACTAAATGGATTGGCATAATTTAAGCCAACTATTAGAGTGCCACTAGTAAAAGTTTATCTCTAACAACCATGAAGTTGAAAACAATATATTTAAACATATTCTCTCGCATGCAATTGAATCTTTAAACATCCTTAATGGGAAAGAGCTCGATTACTAATTTTACAAGTCTTGATGCAAGAGATTATTCTACAAATTACTCGTTTATTGGAATCAGCAGAGAACAAATAACTGACACACTAAACAAATCATATTCCAACTGATAAAGTTCTCAGTTTCTTCTATGTATATTCAGAAGCTCAAAATTGAAACTTAAAGAAAAACTGGACTGAATATAACTTTTCAATCTTTTGTTTATATGGATATACCATGTAAACAAACATTCTCTGCATAATCATAGTCTATATAGTTGATAGACCTAAACCCAACAAATCTGTATAATATACATTTTCTATGTTGAATTCTATATGATCTACACAAATGTAATCTTTTCATAGATTAATAAAATGAGGAACAGCGCCAAATAAACAAGAACAAAATAAAGATGTGAGGTCACATGTTTAATTTGGATTCTGGAAAACAAGAATAAAGGGAAATTGGAATCAATAATTTACTTGGAGACACTCATCTCGCAGGCTTGTAGATTGATTCTGATCACGTTCAAGGTATGCAGATTCAATATCTGCCATCATGAAAGCACGAGCTATTGCAATTTCACGTTCTGAAAATCCATGAACACGAATTCGTGCTACCTGTAACACCGAGAATCAAATCCAACTAAAAAGATGTCCTATTAGTTTATTAATATTTGCCAAAGAGACAATACAGAAACAGAAAGCCAATTTCAACCATCTCAATACAACACCTCCATTAAAATAGATTCAAGAGCTTCAATGGTTCCTCTTTCTTTGCAACTAGCCGATATGACATAAGCCTTTACAGGGTGAACCCAAACATCAGCTGATGATGAACAGGAGAAGAATGGTGGATCTCGTTGGCGAGAAATTTTGAAAAATCTTTGATTCAACGCACTGTGGAACAGGCTTTCTGCAAGCCATTCTCGATAATCTCCTACGGTTTTCATCTCAGAAAAAGGAATCTTACAGCTCACCATCACTGCTGACTGTCACATATTAATATTATAAGTCCAAATCCAAAAATCTCAAAACTCCATCTTTGAATTTAACAATAGGTTGACGATAAAAAATAAATAGAGGCTTAGAAATACTTACACCTCCTGCTTCAGCTTCTGCAAAACAAGAAAATCGAGGCTCCTCATGTGAGGGCACATTAGAAACAGGAATAGTAGGAGGGGGTCCAGGTAGACATTGCTTATGCTCAAAATGAAGTTTGATCAGGTCAACAACACCCTGCACATATGAGAGAAATTTTAGTAGCATTTACCACGGGGAAAAATAAATTGAATTGCCATCTTGCTATCAATGCTCAGTAATATATCAAACAGCATTCATGACATCATAACCTGTGTATCAGGAAAATCCCCAACTGCAACAACAGCCATGTTCTTTAGGTGATACCAGCGACGATAGAAACCTTTAACTGTTTCAGCAGAGACAGTTCTGATCACTCTCTCCAGTCCAATCGGCTGGCGATCAGCATACTGCCCAGTAAAAAATCAGCATAAGCACAAGAGTTGTAGTTCATACCTTAAATTAGACATAGAAGTCCCCCCCAAACTTCTGTAAAATGCAAATTCTAATCTTACTCACAAATTTCAGTACATTCTTGCTTGTCTAGCTCTTATTAGAATCCAGCTAAGACATTATAAAGATGAACTTGGTAATGCAATGTTATCTGTTATTTACCCATAAAATATACTAAAATGAAAAATCAATCAATAGGACAGATAAGTATAATTCGGTAAATTACCTACAGTAAGGGCAGATCTAAACAATAAACAGATGTGCCCCCAAAAAAGGCATCATTGAGAGCTTTGGAAATATGGTATAAAACAAGAGAAATAATTAAAATTTAGCAAATTTGTTAATTCTTGGTTCCTAGGTCTACTGGTAAAGTAGATTTGGTTAATCAGATGTACTTGCACCTGGCACACTCATTTATATGGGCTCTTATTCAAATAATTAAGATAGTTGCAGAATTATCCTCCCAACAGTAAAATAATCTTTATTTTTCTTTAACAGGTTATCAGAATACCCAGTTGAGCCTTGTGCCTCAAAGGGATGTAGCATGTCTGATCTGTATTTAAAAAATTCAGCAGCCCCATGACCAGCATCAGATGCCACACTCAGCAGCAATTGCAAACAATTTTACAGAAGACAAATGCAAAACATAAGCAGCACCACGACCAGAATCAGATTCCACACCAATTCAATGTTGGTGGTAGAATATGAGGGACATGACATATGTGAATAGCATTAAGAAAATTCAGCAGTGACACAACAAGCATCAGATGCGACATTCATTAGCAACCGCAAACACTTCTGCAGAGGACAAATGCTAGACGTGAGTAGTTCCATGACCAGCATCAGCTGCCACACAGTTCAAAGTTGGTGATATAGTACAACTATATTTGCAGAAGTACATACTCATTGAACACTTTCACATGATTTGCCCTCTTCCATATAGTCCATACACCATCACTAAGAAGATTGGAGATAAGGTCTTAGGTTTAGACATCCAGCTTACCTAGGCTTCACCAAATTTTCAATGCAGAAATTGTGTACCATTTTCAAATTTAGATGCAACAAAAGAATCCCAACCATCTAAAATCAAACCTGATTCATTATGTCTGAAAAAAAGTATCAAGTCATTGACAAATGGATCAAACACAAGGAATCCAACAATTCCAATCTACCATGTTGTTTAACTCGATCATGTGCCTAGTCAAGAGAGAAATGGTAGATAAGAGCTCGAGTTGTAGAACTCCTTCATCACATTTTTTCAACTTTCCACAATGGGAAACATGACTTCTCAAGACCTGGTGACTGATACAAGACTATCTGCAACTATGATCATCTCACAGGTTCTTCAAATTAAATTGTGTCTTCACCGCTAGTTTCATCATCATTCCAAGCACAAGTGGACAAAAACGTAGACCCTCATTTGTCATACCTGATATCACACGGCTACAATAGTGTTAGCCATGTGTGCAATATCTTCAAATAATGATGTAATAAGGAAATTTCTGGCAGAAGGCAAGCACTTGCTCTTACTGTAATTACCAAGCCATCCCTTAAACTCAAATACTTGTACACTTTGTGAATAGTAGAAATTCTTCAAATAAGCTTCTAGCTATCAAGATTTGTTGATTAATTCAACCTCTTGGATTATTGAACAGAACTTGCAGATTCCTACTTTAACACAAACTTGCTTTATAATTCTAGTATGGTGTTCTACCATTCTTTCATCCTCTTGCATAATACTCTGATTGTTATTGTTTTTGTTCTCTAAGTGTCATAAACCATTTTGACTCATAACCCAGTAAGCCTCTATCTAGTGTGTTATACCCCAGACCACCCTCAGACCCTCTATCAATGCCATGTGATCCCACCCCATCCTCAGTCAGCAACCATCTCGTTGGTTGAATTGAGGATACTTGACAGTTTGCCATAAACATGCTAAAAAATGTAAATTCATTTTTTGGGCTTGCAGGCACACAACAAGCAGTAAGTACATAAGTATTTTTGTTGGTGTTGGAAATAAGCCACACCCAGACTGACGATGGACTGGTCCAAGAGGGGCCAGTAGCTCAGTGGTAGAGCACTCCAGCAGCGTATGGAAGGTCCTAGGTTCGAGTCCTAGCTGGTCCATGTCTCAACATGGTATCAGAGCCAGGCCCAGGCTAGGAGCCCCAAGCACACGAGAGGTGTGGCTTAACGGGGGCTGTTGATGATGGAAATAAGCCACACCCGGACTGACGATGGACTGGTCCAAGAGGGGCCAGTGGCTCAGTGGTAGAGCACTCCAGCAACATATGGAAGGTCCTAGGTTCGAGTCCTAGCTAGTCCATGTCTCAACAGTCTAGAATTTTCCAAAAAGCTAAAAAATTTCAGAAACAAAAAAACAACTAGAAGTTGTCTAGAAAAAAGAACATTCCAGTCTTCGAATTCTCTAGAAATCTAGAAGTTTCTAAGTTCAGCTATAAATTTGAAGTTGTTCATTGCAAACAACAATGCAATGTAGTGTGATTGTATACTGTTGGATTGAATACAATAAAAGCTAGATTACTATATTTCAGTCGTTTCTCTCTAATTAGTGCTCTATTTTGCCATGTTTACTTCTGTTATCTCAATTTATAATTATATTTTGGGCCTGCTTTTATTAAAATAATATTCTAATGTTTCTATAATGATCATCTTAGTTGGTTTAGTAAGTTTCCTAATCTTTTGTTTACGATTGTTTCTTTTTAGAAACATCATCTTGTAATCTTTTATAAATAGAGTCTTTCGTATCTATTGTATATATCGAAATAGCATTTCATGGTATTAGAGATTAGGTTCTTTTTTGGCAAGTTTTTTTACTAAAAAAATTCATTGGTTTCTGATTTTTTTCCAAAAAAAAACGTAGAAAGGTTTTGCTTGATTTTTTCCACAAAAATTAGAGTTTTTATTTTTGTTTACTACTCGTAATGGCCGCAAATAAAGTTTTTGAACAAACTGGAGGGTTTTGTACAATTTTCTCTTCAAAAATCATGGATGGGTTTTCTGATTTTTCTCCACAAAAAATCATGGAGAGTTCTGCAAAATTTTCTCTTCAAAACTCATGGGTTCTTTCTCTACTGGAGGGTTTTCTGATTTTTTCCACAAAAAATCATGAAGGGTGTTGCTGTTTTTTTGGATTTAAAAAAAAATGATGGGTTTTATGTGCGAGTTTTGAGTTGATCTCGATGTCTCTGAATAAAAGGAGGGATACCTTTGTTACCCAACATCAAGTTGAAAGGATTGTGGTTATCTTGGTCAAATCCAGAAGTTCTATAGAAGCAGGGAAGCTCTAAGCAATATAATCATGTCGCAAAGCATTCTAAAAAGAAAGGGGGCGGCCCTCTATGCATTTGTAACCAAAACACCTACAGATTGTCTTTTGTAGGGTAGTTAGAACAATGACCATTAAGGGAGGGTATTAAAATAATATTGTAATGTTTCTATAATTGTCATTTTAAATGGTTTAGTAAGTTTCATATTTTGTTGTTTACGACTGTTCCTTTTTAGAAACATCATCTTGAAATCTTTTATATATAGAGCCTTTCGTCTCTATTATATATATCGAAATACCATTTCAGCTTTTACATGGTATGAGAGCTGAAGTTAGTTTAGAAATTTTTTAACAGTGCTTAAATATAATTATTGTTGGATTGATATTTGTTCAATGGCTAATTTTTCTGCAAAATGGGCTCTTCAAATGAAATTTTGCCTATCTTTGATGGAAGTGGTTTTGCAGATTGGAAGATCGCAGTCACAAATGCTTTAAGAGAAAAAGATTTGTGGAGGACAGTAAACAAAGAAATTGGAGAACCTCAATTTGGAAAAGAAAAGGAGTTATGGAAAAGCAAGTTGGACTAAGCTAGAGGTATCATTAGTAAAGCCTTGAGCCTCAATCTCAATAGAAGATTTGTTGACATTGATGATCTAATAGAATAGTGGAAAACTTAAGAAAAAGATTATAAAGATGCAGATATTGCCAATATGTTAAGTATAGAAGAAACATTGGTAAATTTGGATACTACTGACTTTGAAAAAATAAATGATTACTTTAATGAGGTTACATATTTAAATGCCTAGATGAAGAAAATAGGTGCTACTTATGCCAAAAAGATTTTCAGTTGACTGCAATGGTTGAAAGTAAGCTTCCCCAACCATGCAAGGTATTTAAAGAATCAAGGAAAAGGGTTATTCAATTAAATCCCAATGCCCCTTGTTAATGTATTGATCATAATTTAGTTTACAGAAATATAGAACTATATCTCTGATATCTCTGCTCTAAATCAAAATTATATCTGAATATATATCTCCTATCACTGGAGATATCAATTATGGTATTCTATTCAGACCTGTTAATTTCACAGATAAATGTTCACAGTGAAAATATGTGTGTGTGTGTGTGTGTGTGTGTGTGTGTGTGTGTGTGTGTGTGTGACAGTATATATGTATATATCACACAGGATATATATTGCACACAATATATTACACAATATTTATTAATCGCACAGCATATACATATAATAGTTTATACCATAAACTCCACAGAGATTATCCACGCACTCTTAGTTATGATCACTAACTGCACAGAGATTGTTTATATACACACTGCTGTATATAGTCCACGCACACTTGATTATATTCTCCACTATGTGAGATACCCGCACACTTGCTGTATGCTTTCCCTTTGAATTCGCTAATAATTACTGACTGTTGTGTGTGTATTGTGACTGTGCTAGTTGTATGTAATTCAATATCCCATGATATATGTATGTAATCTGATATGCAGGGTTTATATAGCCACAATCTTTTGATGATCACCGACTGATGTATAGTATCGACCTCTAGTTGTATCTGTTATTATTATCTTCTCCAAAGGAAATGCATTATACTAATATACACAACCGATGACTTTTCATAAGGTCGTGACTCTATATGGAAAACAATAGGTGACTCTTTAAAACTAATTCACAACACAATTAATTGGTCTCCATATAACATTATGTAGAACCGATAAAAACCAAATCAGTCATGTATTAATCAATTGATAATGAACACAATCAATTACATAATCGATATTAGCAAATCATAGTTAATTATGCATGAACCGATTCAAACATGATCAGTCAATAATCAAATAACCCGATATAGGTGAAATATGATAAAGCATAGTTATGATAGGAAATTCGATATGATTAATAGGTTTAAATAAGGTTGATTGATTGATAAAATGTGTAAGGCTGATACACCACTTACACATTTGATCTGCAGGGTCGGTATCTAGGATTCCGACTGAAGCTACATCTTCAACACTCCCTCTTAGCTAGGGAGGAGTCCTTATCCTTTACAAGTTACATCACTTCATTGTGATGATTGACCACAATGGCTACATCCACATGTGGAAAGGAAAGATATCACCTCACTGTGGTATCAACTATTATGGCATATCCATAGATATCACTTCATGTGAAATCCACCATTATGGCTTGTCCATGGATATCACTCCATGTGATATCAACGATAATGGCATATCCATAGATATCACTGTACGTGATATCCACCATTATGGTGTATTCTTAGATCTCACCTCATGTGAGATCAAGCATTATGGCATATCCATGGATATCACTTCTCATGATATCCATCATAGATATCTCCTTATGTAATATCCACCATTATGGCTTGTCCACAGATATCACTTCACATGATATCCACCATTATGGCATATCCATAGATATTACCTCTCAAGATATCAACCATTATGGCATATCCACAGATATCACGTCACATGATATCCACCATAATGGTTTAATCAACCAATATTGTAAGATCGTCACCTTACAACAATGGTAAGAAAGTGTTCATCATTGTGAAATCGTCACCTCACAATGATATTCACCATGGCTCATCCAGAGGGTAAACACACAAGCACACGAAGATCATCACGGATTCTCTCACGTGATGTTGTCATGGAGTCACACATATGACATTCACCATGAACAGAGGGTGGGATAAGGTTTTCACCTTAGATCTTTCTCAAAAAGAATTGCATTAACAAGAGTTTACACTTTAAACATCTTATAAAGAGAAGAATACATTAGTATAATTAACACTATAAACAAAAAGATGATGCTAAGACTTAATCTCAGATAGGGCTACATTTTCCACCATACCAAGCTTACCTCGAAATTACACAAACTTTTATTCTGGAGAGAGGCTTGGTGAGGATATTTGTCGTCTATTCATCAATACTAATGTATTTCAACTGAATAGCATTCCTTTCTACCATGTCTCTAACATAGTGGTACTTGATCTCTACATGCTTCGTTTTGTCATAAAACATAGGGCTAAGACTCAATCTCAGCTAGGGCTAAAATTTTCACCATACCAAGATTACCTCGAAAGTACACACTTTTCTTCTAGAGAGAGGCTTGGTGAGGATGATTGTCGTCTGTTTATCAGTACTAATGTATTTCAATTGAATAGCATTCCTTTCTACCATGTCTCTAACATAGTGGTACTTCATCTCTACATGCTTCGTTTTGTCATAAAACATAGGATTGATAGAAAGCTTTACACAACTTTGATTATCACAATGGATAATTGTAGGCTCTTAGGATTGTCCAAACAATCCTACAAGAAGCTTTCTAAGACACACTGCTTCTCGTGCTCCCACGCATGCTGCACTATACTCAGCCTCTGTAGAGCTTAGTGCCACTGAAAATTGTTTCCTGTTGCACCAAGAAATCATAGCAGAACCCAAACTGAAACAACAACCAGAGGTGCTTTTCCGATCAATGGCACATCTTGCCCAATCGGAATCAGTATATCCATGCAGCTTCAAGTCCACATCAAAAGAATATCTCAGGCCATATCATTGGCCGACCCTTGGCGTCATACTGGATACGGCTTCCATTATTGTTATTGTGGTTATTCCTTCCGCCGCCGCGTCTGTTGTCCCGGTAACCTCCAGATGATGTTGTTGTGTTGGTTTGTTGGGTCGTACCCGTTGGTGCGAATGTTGTGGCCTGCTCCGTGAACAACACTTGGCTCATTTGCGTACTTCGAGTTTTCATGTTGTATGGGCATTCCTTGATGGAGTGTCCCATCACTTGGCAAATCTCACAAAAGGCCTTTTGGCAGGTGCCTTTTGTGTGGCCTTCTTCCTTACAATCAGTGCACCACACGTCTTCATTTTTGCTCATGCTTCCTTTCATGTTCTTAAATTCCTTCAACATACGGTGCATATCCTTTTGAAGAGCTTGCACCTTCTTACTTGATGATTCGTCGCTGCTGCTTTCTCCCGAGGACTCCTCTTCTCTAGAGGACTTGTCCTTTTTCTTCTGCGATGTTTTGTCTTCACTTTCCAAATCCATCGCGCGGTTGTATGTGTCATCGTATGAAGTGGGCGGTACAATTTTCATCTTCCTCCGCAGGGATGACCGCAACCCTTCCACGAACCATCTCTTCTTTAGTCCGTCAGCCGGCTGGTTCTCCATCTTCCCCAATAATTCCTTTAACCTTCGGTTGTATGTTCGCACTGTTTCGTGCTTTCCCTGCTTTGTGCTTAATATCTCCGCCACGATCTCATTATCATCTTGAAGGAGTCGAAACTCCTTCTCAAAAGCTTTTTGTAGGTCATCCCATGTTCCCACCTTTGTTTTATCCACATCAGAGTACCAATCAATGGCTACTCCTCTCAGGGTGGCAAGGAACTGCACCACCCAATCCGCTTTGTCAACTACCCCGTTGGCTGACCATATTGTCTCACATGTACGACAGTGTCGTACGGGGTCATCGTTGCCATCTCCATTGAATTTAGGCAACTTTTGTTTGCCCGTCATCGATGGGGGTCATCTTCCTAGAGGTGGCTGTGGCTACGTCTGTGCGCCGCTCCCTCCGGCGCCAGTGGTGTGTCTTGCGTGGGTGACTGGAGGTACGGTGCTTTGCCTGCTGTGTGTGGCACCTGAAACCGTACGGTTGTCCTCCCCTCCATTCTCACCCGCACCCACTCCTGGCTCCCTCTAGTGATCCTCACTTCGTGGCGTAAGGGATAAGTTTCTGAACTGATCCCGAGTCTCTTCGACTAGATTCCGCCGTAACCTTGTTTCCTCCAGAAACTCTTCGTGGCTCCGCACCCTACGGTGTTCTGGCGACACGTAGAAATTTCCCTTGGCTTCTGCACCCTCTGTGACACCTCCTTGGTTCCCTTCGGGCCACCCTTCGGCAGGGCGTCCCTCGGAAAGTTGCCTTCGCCTCCATCTACGTTCTACTTGTTGTTCCAGAATCAAGGCCCTCTACGCGGCCTCCCACTCATCCGTTTCTGCTTTTTTATTTCTATCTTTATTTAATAGGTTGGGCATTAATTCCCATACATTTCCATAATTCACAACACATAAACCAGAACACGCCTTTATTAATTCATTTCGTCAATACAACTCGTGTCAATATTATGACAGCTTTATTTGAATATAAAATGTTTCGTTATCCCGATGGGATTCAGGGTTCAATTCCTTCCTTGCCTCATGCCATCCCGCTTCGCTTCCTGATAGCTGCTTTCTTCGTACTGTTGAAGAATTTGTTGGCGTCGCTCTTCCTAGGCAATCTCCTCCAAGCGAGCTTGTTGTGCCAGCGATGCCTGTGCAAGCAACCGGGAAAGATGGTTCATCAACCAATTTACTGTCGGGCTAACCTCCAGTGCTGTCCACACGACACTTGGTGGGATTTCCGCCTTCGTGGCCTCTCGTCGGACGTAGGTCTTGATGGCTACCTGGAGCAGAATTGAAAATTCCCTCGTCGCAATGTCTTCTCCGTTGTCGAGCTCGGTTTGCGCGTCGTCGGCCTCTAAGTTTATCTCACCAACAGGTAGGCCCATCGTGTCCGTGCGCCATCCGCGACTTCCGTTCCCGAGTACGTCTAGGCAACGGCGCCAAATGTTTGCCACATACAGGTAAATGATTAAACTCAGAAAGTAAATACACAGAACATAATGGAAATATATTCAAGAGCTAGTTTTTGTATTAATTCCACAGCCCATGTACATCAAGTGCTATCACATTACATCTGATACAACTATTATGATGCCACTATGAAGGAACGGTATGCAATATATAATACCCAAAGTGGTGCGACCAACCGTCGCGTCCAATTGCCCTTCGAGACGACTAACTAACTGACCGCCGTAACTCATTATTACCGACGACAACATAAACATAATATGACAACATAACATAATGATTATTCCCGGCAACAAATGTCAAGCTCCCTTTGACTGTTGATTCTTCCTCTTCAAAGAGACATCTCCGGCCACCAACTCAATTTCATGGCAGCGGCCCATGATGCTTCCTCACAGGATGTATCAAGCTCGTTCACCCTTGAATGCAATCTCTGTCCTGAAAGCATTTAGAGAGATTAAAAATGGTCCAAGAATATTTCGAAGAGAAATATCAATGTTGGAATCATACATGGTTCGCTATAGCATGAATTAATAACTATATGAAAAATTCATGAACATTATTCAACCATGAAAACTTATCTCTTAATCCACCAACATTCTTTACTAAACTCGCTCAGCATAGGAATTTCCATCCATTTGGATTGATCACACTGAAGCATCTAGCGATGATCTCATGGTTGCATGGCCTTCAACCCTCGCCATCACTCATCACCTATCTTCAGCTCAGCAACGACAATATCATCCTTGGTCACGGCATCGCAACGTGATAACCAGAATAATCTGATCATGGCATCATTTGAGGTAGTGGCAGAGATTGTCACATCTCTGTGATAACAAGGCACATCTGATAATAAACCTTCTCCCTAAGCGTTTGTAAACCCGGGTGGAATTCCCAATCACTTCATTTCATGCAAAACCCAATCCCTCATCTTCGTGTTCCACCTTGCCTTCGTCTTTGTTGAAAGTGGGCGAAGGTGGGATTGTGGGTCCAGCTCTAATGCATGGATTCTCCAACTAGGATGGTGGGCACAAAAGAATCCTTCTGCTTAGTTTGATCTTAACAAAGATTAACTCTTTCCAAATTTGAACTGCTCTTCAAGAATTATCTTAACTTAATATAGATAAACTAAAGTCAGTTCAATTAGATGGTTAGAGATTACAACCAACTTCAACCAATGCCACTTTATAAAGTAAACACGTAATCCATACTGCCACCAATGCTATGCATAATGGTCAGACACAAAGCATTACTCAAAATAAATTTGTTAATGTTGCAAAAGGAAATCTGAATCTGGTACGTGGTTCTGAAACAAGTCTAAGTTCAATGAAGCCGTAAACTGAAGCTGATCGCACATAATACGAATGACTAATCACATTCCCATCCAATCCTGAAGATACAGCGAATTAATCATAACAAGACAATAATCGTAATGAATCTGGAAATGATCATAGCAAGGTACAGCATGTTGTTACTGTATCAGGGCCTTTCTCGGGTTTTGTACCCGCTCTGATACCATGTTAATGTATTGATCAGAAATTAGTTTACAGAAATATAGAACTATATCTCTGATATCTCTGCTCTAAATCAAAATTATATCTGAATATATATCTCCTATCACTGAAGATATCAATTATGGTATTGTATTCAGACCTGTTAATTTCTCACAGATAAAGCTTCACAGTGAATAAACGTATATATGTATATATATCTATGTGTGTGTGTGACAGTATATATGTATATATCACACAGGATATATATTGCACATAAGATATTAATCGCACAGCATATACATATAATAGTTTATAGCATAAACTCCACAGAGATTATCCACGCACTCTTAGTTATGATCACTAACTGCACAGAGATTGTTTATATACACACTGCTGTATATAGTCCACGCACACTTGATTATATTCTCCGCTATGTAATATACCCGCACACTTGCTGTATGCTTTCCCTTCGAATTCGCTAATAATTACTGACTGTTGTGTGTGTATTGTGACTGCGCTAGTTGTATGTAATTCAATATCCCACGATATATGTATGTAATCTGATCTGCAGGGTTTATATAGCCACGATCTTTTGATGATCACCGACTGCTGTATAGTATCAACCTCTAGTTGTATCTATTATTATTATCTTCTCCAAAGGAAATGCATTATACTAATATACACAACCGATGACTTTCCATAAGGTCGTGACATGATCGATATTAACAAATCATAGTTAATTATGCATGAACCGATTCAAACATGATCAGTCAATAATCAAATAACCCGATATAGGTGAAATATGATAAAGCATAGTTATGATAGGAAATTCGATATGATTAATAGGTTTAAATAAGGTTGATTGATTGATAAAATGTGTAAGGCTGATACGCCACTTACACATTTGATCTGCAGGGTGGGTATCTAGGATTCCGACTGAAGCTACATCTTCAACACCCCTCAATAAACCTTTGATCAATTTTGTAAGTCAGTTTTAAATGAAGAAGTTCCACTTGCTAAAGAAGGTTATATTAAGAAGAATCATGCATGTGTAGGTAAGGGAAAATCATTTTATAAATATTTTGATGGAAAGAAAGATTGGAAAAACAATAATAAATTAGGAAATAACGATGATTCTTGTATACGGTGAACTTTGGAAGATTAAAGCTATTGTAAAACCATAAAGGATCCAACCACATAAAACCCTAGTTCTATAATCAAGAATCCACCATACACCAATGAAGAAACCTAAAACATGAAAATCACAACAAAATAGAAAAATTATCCCATTCACATGCTTAGTAGGGTTTGATCTCCATTGTTTCCTATCTCCATCAATCATGTTTGATATATTTGCTCTCAAATTTTGTATCGTGCACAAGAGCTCAACAAAGAACGGATTGTGGTTGTGAAGTCGCTTGATTGCAAGAAGCTAGATTGCATAAAGTGTTAGATTAGGGTTGTGAAAGGATGAAGGAATCTTCTTATATAGAGAACACCTTGGAAAATGGAGGCATAGAATTAAAGAGGTGAAAAGATAAATGGTCGGCTAGGATTAAAGGGTAGGTAGAGAAAATAATAAAATATGAACCGGATAGTTAGAGAAAAATTAAAACATAAATGACAAGTGTCATGGAGGGAAAAAGTTAATGAATTAATTATGTAGACACCTACTTCTGTCCACTTAATTAAATGAATTTCATTTGTTTAATTATCATTTATCCAACCATTAATTAAATTAAGATTTAATTAATGTCTCATTTCTTCTATTTAACTATTAATCAAATTTTAAATTTGATTAATTAACCTTTCTTCTGTTAATTGAATAAATCATATTTATTTGATTAAATCCCTTTCCACATTTAATTAAATTCATCTTCTGATATAAATAAATCAATATTTATTTATAAATTACCCTCCCACTTGTGTTTCCCCACAAATGCAAGTTGCATCCACCTTTTTGAAATAAATCATTTTATTTCAAATTAAATCCAAAAATTCTCCCACTTGCATCCTCCTAACAAATCCACTTGCATGTCTAATCCCCCTTCTAGATTCTTCTAAAGCATTCTAATTAAGCCTAATCCCCCTCATAATCATTTGCACATTCCTTAAGAAAATGGTCACTTCTCAAAAACCCCCAAAGTCTTCATAAACCATTAAAAGCTTTGTGTCTCCAACAAGTTAGCCTCCAAAGTCCTCAATAACCATTAATGGTTAACTCAACCTCAACACTTGGTTAGAGACTCTCTCTAACTTAACCATCCTTTAACCCATGGGTCTCTTCAAGCATTCATCGCTTTGACCATGGTTATCCATTAACTTTTGCACAAGAGTTTATCCTTTGGACAAAAGGATTATCGAATAACTCAACCCTAACCTTACCTCCTAAGGTAACCACCATGGCTTCTCTATTAGAATATTTAATTATATTTTAGTCACCTATATTTAGTTCCTTGTTTAATGGTCATTTAGCTTTTAAGCTTTATTTAGCATTTAGCTTTTTCTTTTTAGTTAATTAGCGTGTAAGCTTTATTTAGCATTTAGCTTTTTAGTAGTTCACTTTAAACGAATTGTTCTTAATTTAGAACATCATCCTTGTAATCTCTTTATATATGCTTGTATATTGTTGAATAGATTATCTGATTATTGAATCATTCATTCAATTTATTTTTCATGGTATCAGAGCGGGTCAATGGGATTCTTTAAAGTTTGGCGAATTTTTTAATAAAAATTCATGGTCTTCTTTCTGGGATATTTTCCAGATTTTTTTTAATTGTTTTTTATAAAAAAAACGATTTTGTTTTTTTGAAGGCTTTTTTAGGGTTTCTGGTTCGTGGGCAAATTTCTTTGTGCTAAACAACAGCTCATGTTTTTTTTAGAGTTCTGGAGATTTTCGGGCTTGCAACCTGGAGGTTTGTTTTTTGCAGATTGAAAATTTTCCTAGGGTTTCTGCAATTTTCGACTAGGGTTTTAACCCTTCAGTTCAAATTGAAATTTTATTCTGGTTACAGATTTTTGATGGGTTTTTCAAGACCTCAACTGGGTCGTCATCAGATTTTTCTGGGTGCATCATTTTCCATGCCTCAATTTTTGAGTTGTCGGATTTGTATTCTGATTTTAGATTCTTGGTGGGTTTTTCGGGAGCTTTTCTGGGTTCATCTCATATTTTTTTGGTTGCCTCACTTTCCATGCCTCAAATTTTGTGCCAGCGAATTTGCCTTGGAATTTAAAAACAATCAGCGATTTTTGCTAATTTTGAGGGCGTTGTTTATGTTGTACATCCGACCTAGGGTTTTTGCCCCTATTTTTTTGCGTTTTTTTTTGAAAAAAAAGTTGTCAATATTTTTCTGGTTTTTTTTTACAAAAAAAACAAAGGTATTTTTTTATTTTTTGCAAATTATAATTTTTTTCTAATTAATTTTCAAGAAAAATTTCAGGTTTTAAGTTTGCAGAAAATTTTAATTTCTGGGTTTCTTCCAAACCTCTAAATTCGCACCTTAGAATTCGTGCCAGAATTCTCCTCCAGGGTTTCAAATTTTTTGTGCAGCTGCTTCTATTTAGATTTTTAATCAGAATCTTCCGTCTCATTCCTTGTGCCTTCACTAGGTTGACCACGTTTAACCTCAGTTTTTGTGATGGCATCTTTGACCAACATCATGTTGGAACACAGACAGAAGTTCAACAGCTGCCACAACACCTGGAAATAGTGCATGTTCACGATATCTGAATATCGTTGCCTTGATCAAATTGATTTAGGCCAGACCTCGTCTTACAGGTCCCAAGGTTTTCACGATTTTTTCCTGAAAAATTGTCTGTCGGTTTTCTGATTTTTTCCACAAAAAATCATGGGAGGGTTTTCACGATTTTTTCCTCAAAAATTGTTCGCAAGGTTTATAATTTTCCCTTGAAAATTATCTCATCTGTAATCAGCGATATTTGCGTAAGATTTTAATTATCTAGGTTTTATGTTTTTTTCCACAAAAACGATGATTTGTAACCTCAGATTTCTTGGTTTTTCGATTTTCTCCTCAAAATCGTAAATTCTCTTTTCGACGGTTCCTGTTTCAAGGTTTGACAGTTTTTTCCTCAAAATCGTGCTTTGTTGCAGTTAGTTTGGGTCGCACCTGCTAGGGCAAAGATCTGCAACCGTTATATTTTGCAGTCAATTTTGGAGTTGATACTCTTTTGCAAAAAGGTTTGCCAATTTTCCTCAAAATCATGGTTTCAAGTTTCAGTTTGGTTACCCAACGTCAGGTTGGATGGATTTTGGTATTTCTTGGTCATTAACACTTTTCAAATCTAAGGAGGGTCTCCACCGCAGCAGAGTGTTCTTTTCATTTGTGATCAAAAGACTTGTAGTGTCTTCTGTAGGGTAGTTAGTAGATAGAATGACCATTAAGGGAGGATATTAGAATGTTTAATTATATTTTAGTCACCTATATTTAGTTCCTTGTTTAATGGTTATTTAGCTTTTAAGTTTTATTTAGCATTTAACTTTTTCTTTTTAGTTAATTAGCTTTTAAGCTTTATTTAGCATTTAGCTTTTTCTTTTTAGTAGTTCACTTTAAACGACTTGTTCTTAATTTAGAACATCATCCTTGTAATCTCTTTATATACGCTTGTATATTGTTGAATAGATTATCCAATTATTAAATCATTCATTCAATTTATTTTTCATTCTCAGGCATTTGATGCCTCTTACATCTCCTCTCAAACCTCCTCATGGTGACACTTGTCAACCTAGGATTGGGTTGAAAATCTCACAAGGATTGAAGATCATTCAATCCTAACCCTTGTTAAGATTACTCAATCTTAACCCTCCAATTGCCCCTTTCTTCTATAAATAGGCTTCATTTCCTTCATTATTAAAAAATCCAAGTCTCCATGCATCTAAGCTATAGTCTCATTTCATCAAGCATTTTAGCCTCTCTTTGATAATAGTAATTAGATCATTTTTAGTAGCATCATAGCATAGATTTATCATGTTTTGCATATCATATTAGTAATATATCATGTTAGTTTCATTTCCATGCTAGCTTAATATCATCTTAATCTCATCTTCATGTTAATTTAGCTTCATATCAATATCATCATCCTTGCAACATATCATTATCTAGTTTCATATCAAAATCAATCACTAAGATCTTAGTTGCACTTGCATTTAGATCTTTAATCAAACTATCTCTCGTTCTTTAAGTAGTCATCCTAGAGAGCAAGTGCCCTTCCAAACTAAGAGCCACCTTGATTTGAAGGATCCTTGGAGATAGAGAACAATGAAACGCTTTTGGAGTTTTGATTGATTAACATGTTTTGTTCTTATTGAATCCTCTAACATAATGTTTCATTGGTATGCTATGATGTGCTCACATTCATTTTGCAGGTTCCACTCTTTCTAGCGTACATAAAAAATTAAATAAATGAAAATCTATTTAATTAATAGAGAAAGTGGGACCAATTAAATAAATAAAATTTCGGGAAAGGATAATTTAAATAAATAAAAAATATTTATTTAATTAGTGAAAGGTGAGAAGAGGATAAATTAATTAATTAAATAAATAAAAAATATATTTAATTAATAGAAGGCTTAGGATAAAATAATTAAATAAATAAAATATTTATTTAATTAGAACAATTCAATTTTAGGTGTCTATAGTTCTAACCACTTTTCTAAAAATGATGGTGCAAAAAAGCGAGTGGGAAGAAACCCTATTATTTACAGGTATTGTGGTAGTGAGAATCATAAAAAAAAAAATGTTTGGAAAAGAAGGGCAATGAAAGACAGCAGTACAAGCCCAAGGAAGAAAGGTTTAAGGATGGCAAGATGGATATACATAGCTTCATAGCCATCTCCATCAAAAAACAAAAACAACCAAATATGGAGGTAATTGCTAGACCCAAAAAATAATCTAGTGTTAAGGGGGAATTCTTTGCTTTATACAATAATAAAAAATGGATTTTAGATTCAGGAGCATCATTTCACATCACTGGAGATAGATCTTTGTTTATGATTTTGATGAGGGGAAGAATTCAAATTAAGAAATTACTATTAGAAATATATTGAAACTTCCCAAATTAGGAATAGTAACTATTAATGTGACAAATGGGTCTTTGAAAAATGTTTTACTGGTTGAAGGATCAAGGATGAATCTTATTTCAGTATATAAAATTACTCAAGTAGGATATGAGTTTGTTGTCACTACTAATCAAGTTATTGTTAGAAATAGAAAAGACCCAAAAAATGTAATTGCTATTGGAAGAGTTGACCATAAAGAGGTAAATGGGTCTTTGAAAAATGTTTTACTGGTTGAAAGATCAAGGATGAATCTTATTTCAGTATATAAAATTACTCAAGTAGGATATGAGTTTGTTGTCACTACTAATCAAGTTATTGTTAGAAATAGAAAAGACCCAAAAAATGTAATTGCTATTGGAAGAGTTGACCATAAAGAGGGTTCTTTAAATTTGTTGGGTTTGTTGATGATGAACACACACTCTCCCAAGCTTTTATTGCTCAAATTGATTAAATGTCAAAATTTTGGCATGCTAGACTTGGACATATAAACTATAGAAAATTACAAGACAAGGTTAGAAAGGATATGGTTAGAGAACTAAAAAAAATTCAGTTTTTGGTGTCTGTGAAAGATGTATATTAGGTAAACACCATTCGGGTACGGAATCTGGTACGGATTCGTGGATTTGGCAAAAAATATCCTTCGTGTATATATATATATATGTTGATGCATAGTAGCTTCGGTCAAATATAAGGGTGACCATTAATATTGGTTATACATATACATACACACATACTCCTTCCTTGTGTATATAAAAATAATCACTTCGAATACTTTGCAAGCCGTCATCCTTATGACTGATCGAAACTCTACATTAATCTGTGTGTGATCAGATTCCATTCTTCTCTTGCCTTGTATCGAGAAATGATCATTAAGGCATCATTGTATATAACAAGATCAAAGTTTACATGATCGTATTCATTAGATTGAACTTATAAGTTCGTATTTGATAAATCGAACTTGATAATGTGTTTTGCACAGATCGACGACCTTAATTGGTTAAGAGTTAAGTTAACTAACTAAATAAAGTTCACATCCCTTGGTATGTAAGGGACACGTTATGAGTGGACATGCCTCCACATTGTGGAGACATGTCCCCTCATGACATGTCCCAGTAAACACATATATATATATTCACGGATTTCAAGAGAGAAGGATATAGAAATCAATAAATGCTCTCTCCCTTGATCGACGAATTTCAGACTTGAAGAAAACCCCTGCACTGCCCTTGATACATTATCATTGTTGACATTCATATTTTGGAAGGATTAAATTCTGAATACTCCGAATTTAAAGGGAAATCTGCACACTGAACAAATTGCATCAGTCTGATTTAAATTTAATTTCTTAACATGGCATCAGAGCCTTGGTAAAAGGAGATCCAAATTAAATTTGAGACATCAGACTATCATCTATTAAGTATTGCAGTCACATTTCATTCTTCACAATGTCAAACATGATCAGATTTGAAGATTGACTCGAAGGAGCAAACAACTTTATATCTTGGAAGCACAGAATTAAGATGCTTCTAAAGGAGAATAAATTAGACTCCTTCATAAAAGAAAAGACAACCGAACCTGAAAATGAACCTGAGAAAACTCAATGGATTGGAAGCAATGAGAAAGCCATGAAACTTATAGTGGATGCAGTCAGGGATCATATTGTACCTATATTAGCAAAACATGAAACTGCATACCTTATATTCAAATCTCTTGAGAGTGCATTTGAAATAAATAATATAGGCAGAACGCTTGCCCTAAAGAGGCAAATTAATAATATAAGCATGAATAAGGGAGAATTTGTCAATGCATATTTCATGAAAATCACTGAACTAAGGGACCAACTATCAACAGTTGGATATGAAATTGATAACAAGGAATTGACACTCAAAACCTTAGGCAGTCTTCCAAATTCATGGGAATCATTTGTCTGAGGAATAAGTGCAATATCCAAGCTTCCTAAATTTGATCGATTAAGATCTGATTGTCTACAAGAAGAGTCAAGACAAATAACAAAAGGGAAGCAGAAACCTATAGATGAGGATATTCATGTCCTTAACACAAATTCTCATAAGAAAGGTAAGAAGAACTTCAAAAGGAAGAGAAATTCTCATGGAAAAAGTTCATCGAAGCAGAGAAAGGACCTGTCGCAAGTTCAATGTTTTAGGTGTGATCAATATGGACACTATGCGGTCAAGTGTCCTGACAGAACAAAAAAACAAGCCTCATTTGCTAAAATCGGAAAGACAAATATAGAACATGATTCTGAGAAATTTGCTTTCTACTCAACATTATCCAGCCAAGTCTCAAACAAACTTAACACATGGGTAATCGACAATGGATCATCAAGACACATTACAGGATACACAGATCACTTAGAAACTATGGTAGAAGAATCTGATGAAGAGGTTACAATGGGGGATGATTCTGCACATCCGATAAAAGGAGTTGGAACCTGCACCATCAAATTGAAATCCGGGATCTCTATTCAACTCACTAGAGTACTATATGTGCCAAGTATTAAGAGAAATTTAATATCTATATCAGCTCTTGAAGATAACGGATACAGAGTAACATTTATGGAGGGTAAAGTCCTAGCATGGTTGAAGAACTCAACCATAAAGAAGGCCCAAACTATTGGCATAAGTCAAGGACACCTTTACAAACTTTGCACTGAGTCAAATCAAGCCCTCATTCATGAGACTTCTGACTCAAATGAGATCTGGCATCAAAGGTTAGGCCATATTCACTTTCGTGCCCTGACTTCTATGGATAAATTTGTAACCGGACTACCTAAACTAAATCAAACTCACATTGGGGCATGTAAAGGGTGTGCCTTGGGAAAAAATACTAAGGGTACTTTTCCTAATAGTTTGAGTAGAACTAAAGTTTTGTTAGAATTAGTCCACTCTAACCTATGTGGACCCATGTTTGTACCCTCCATAGGAGGATTTCTGTATTATGTAATTTTCATTGATGACTTCTCCAGGAAGACCTGGATATACTTTCTCAACTGCAAAGAATCAGAAGAGATCCTTAAAAGGTTTAAGGAATTCAAAGCTCTCACAGAAAATTCTTCCGAGAAGAAAATTAAAATACTTAGAATAGACAATGGGAAAGAATATACTTCTGAAATCTTTAAAGAGTTTTGTGTAAATGCAGGGATTAAGAGGGAGTTCATTGTACCCTATAATCCTAAACTCTCACTTAAATAAAACTCTTGAAGAAGCCTTTACTGGTGTAAAACCAGATGTCAGTCACTTAAGAATATTCGGGTGCCCAGTTTACATTCATGTGCCTAAAGAGAAGAGATTGAAACTAGAACCTTCTGGGAGAAAAGGAATATTTGTAGGCTACAGTGAAACTTCAAAAGCTTACAGAATATACATACCTGAACAGAGACAAATTGAACTAAGTAAAGATGTCATTTTTGAAGAAGACAATGCCTTTAAGAAGGCCAAGAGATCTGATAAGATAGAAATACCAGATCCACACAAAGGCATTGAAGAAGATCTTGCTCCTGAGTTTCAGAGGGAGTATCTAGATGAAACTACAAATGAAAGTCAAATTCCTCTAGAGACTCAAGAAGAGGAACCAGATAATAATCACAAGAGATCACTTTGGGCTAGAAAGATGATACAAGAATCAGAAATCCATGCAGCACCCAAAGGAACATTCAGAGAGAGCAAAAGACCTTGCAAATTAACGTATGATGCATTAATGAGTGAAATCATTAATTCTGAACCTACTGATGTTGCAGAAGCCCTCAAGCATCAAGTCTGGAAGGATGCTATGATAGAAGAGTACCAATCCATTCTAAGAATGATGTTTAGGACATAGTTCCTAGACCAAAAGAGAAATTTGTTGTCTCGTCTAAGTGGCTTTTCAAAATTAAACATGTTGCCGATGGCAGTATAGAGAAACATAAAGCACGTTTTGTCACTAGAGGATTCTCACAGAAAGGAGGTATTGATTATGAAGAGACATTTGCACCTGTTGCCCAGTATACCTCCATTAGAGCAGTCATAGCTATTGCAATTGCTAAAGGATGGAAGATCCATCAGATGGATGTGAAAACTGCATTCTTAAATGGGACTATTGAGGAAGAAGTCTATCTAGAACAACCTGAAGGTTTTGTGATACATAATGCAGCTTCACATGTGTGCAAACTGAAGAAAGCTTTATATGGACTTAAACAGGCTCCCCGAGCTTGGAGAAGATCACCTCATTGTTCAATGTAAGAAGGACCTAGCATCATAATTTGATATGAAAGACTTGGGCAGTCTACACTACTTCCTTGGATCGGAAGTTTGGCAGAAACCAAATGGTATTTTTCTAAATCAAGGGAAATACACCATTGATATTCTGAAAAGATTTGGAATGTGGAACTGTAGACCAATGTCGACACCCATGGAAACCAACCTACATAAACTAAAAGAAGCAGCAGCAGAATCCAGACTTGTAGACCCTACTCTTTACAGATAGATAATTGGATCACTGATGTACCTGGTTAACACTCAACCAGATATTTGCTATGTAGTGAATGCCTTGAGCCAGTTTATGTGTGAACCTCGAGAGATACATCTTGTTGCTACTAAGCATATATTGAGGTACCTTCAAGGTACTATTGGACATGGACTCAAATATAAAAACTAAATCTACATGGTTACTCTGATTCTGATTGGGTTGGAAGTGTGACTGATCGGAAAAGCACATCAAGGTGTTGCTTCAGTTTGGGATCAGCTATGATTTCTTGGATATGCAAAAAAAAGTCTTCAGTAACTCAAAGCTCCACAGAGGCCGAATACATTGCAGCATCTTTGGGAGCAAGAGAAGCAATATGGCTCCAAAAACTGCTTGTGGGATTATTTGGAGAGCCTCTAAAGCCTACTATCATCCACAGTGACAATCAAAGCTGCATCAAACTATCTATAAATCCAGTATTTCATGATAGATCAAAGCATATAGTGATTCCTTACCACTACGGGCTTAGCCAAAGTTAATGAGGCAATCAATGAAGGTCTTAGTATATTTACTTAGCGGCCTCTGGAGAAAGAATTAATCAGGACAAGTCATCCATATTTTTCTTTAATACTCCTATGCCTATTCAAACCATGATTGCTTGGATTCTAAGATTTCAGATTGTCCTTTTGCTTATCTTAGTATTCCCATTGTTGTGGACTCTTTGCCTAGAAAGTTTTGGCAAGACATTTTGCACAAGTTTCGTAGAAGAGTTACACATTGGACATGTAGGTGGCTTTTAACTACTAGGAGAGTGACGATGCCCTAACCTTCTATGCCATAATTCATTAGTAGTGAAAACATTATGAGTTAAGGCTTGGTTTTGAATATTGCAAAGCTTATATAAACATCCATCCCGAATCCCTATTGTGTATGCCTTCTTTATGTTTGAGTTCTTAGGCCAGGTTAGAACTTTTCCATCCAAGAAGGTGATTCGATACCCTTTGTCTTCAAGGGCTGAGATAGAAACCAGATTTCTTTTGATGCCTTGTACAAATAGAACTCCTGTTAGTTGAAGAGAAACTCCAGATTTCAGATGAACTGTACAGGTCCCGATTCCTTTCACAAGGTATGTGGAGTTATCTCCTATGGTAACTTCCTCATTTGAGTTTTCTTCAAAACTATCCAATTGTTCTATGAATCCCGTTATATGACGAGATGCTCTGTTGTCAATGACCCAAGTATTCCTGCTAGCCGTTAATTCACTTGATAGAGCTGGAAAGAATATCATTTTCTCTATATCTTTGTCTTTACCGATTTCAGCTAATGAGGCTTGATTCTTGAGTCTTTCCGGGCACTTCATGGCAAGGTGTCCATAATTGTCACATCTAGAGCATTGTACCTTAGACATGTCCTTCCTTCTTTTGAATGAATGTTTATTGTTGTCTCTTCCCCATTTTTGTTTGAAGTTTCCTTTCTTCCCTTTCTTGTAAAAATTTGCGTTTAGTACTTGAATCTCTCCATTGGTATTGTTTAGCCCGATACCTCTGGTTATTAGTCTAGACTCTTCCTGAATGCAGACGGTTTTAAATCGATGGAACTTTGGAAGTTTGGATCGTGCACTTATCCCTTGAATAAAAGCTTCCCAAGATGTAGGAAATCCGTTAAGTGCCAACATTGTTAATTCTTTGTCATCAATTGTATGTCCAATTGTAGATAATTGATCCCTTAACTCAATTATTCTTATGAAATAAGATGTAATGGATTCACCCTTGTTCATTTTTACATGATGCAATTGTTGTTTTAGTGAGAGAGCTCGGCTGGTGTTGTTAGTCTCATACGTCTCCTAGAAAGGTAAACATGGCATGTGTTGATGAATACTAAGAGGGGAGGTTGAATTAGTATACCAAAAATCTTTGCACTTAAACACACTTTGCAAGACTGACAGTAAACCGGTAAAACAATTTAGCAGACAAACCAGTTAACAAACATGCAAACCAAATAGCTAATAATGCATTCACCCATAGAAGCACAAACATCATAACACGAGATTTTGACGTGGAAACCCAAATGGGAAAAACCACGGTGAGATGGGACTCACAAGTAACTATCTGCAGAATAGAAACCAGACCGGTTAAGGTCTTACAACGTTCTTTACCAGACAGATCCTGTTAGGAATCTCAATCTCTGTTAGGAGATAAGTCCGATTAAAGACTACCTTGCTAGAGGATTTTAGATCCACAGATGTGAACCACCTTGTTAGAGGATTTACAAGAGGCTTTTGGGCATACCCGGTTAAGGGCTACAGACTTGTCGAAGATGTGAGTAATCAACAAGTGAGTGATCTAGCAAATAGCACAGATTGCTTGGTTAGATCCTTGATAGCTCGATCTTAATGCATTACAGCATTACTTCAATCTTCTACACATTCATACTCTCTCTAACTCTTCAGTTACCTTGAACCCTAGCAACAACATCAACCTCAACAACAACCTTAGAACCCTAGACATGATGTCCTTACAAAGGAATCTGATTTCATGTAGGTCCAATAGGATTACAATACAATTTCCTAGGTTCAATGCATCTGGACATATCTAGTAACACGACACAAAAAGCACCATCAGAGAGTCAGCACCATCAAACGATCGGTGGATGGTAACTCATCACAAAATGTCGATTGGTAACTCATCACAGAGTATTACCGGTTCATACAAAATACCGATTGCCAGTTTGTCAAAATGAAGACTGGTAAAAATGTGTTATGCCGCTTTAATCCCTCATACCGCTTGGTATCCACGAACCGCTTGAGGTCGACATGCCGCTTGAGACCAGTAAACACATTCTGCAAAACATCAATAGTCTAAAAACTATAATACAACATACCGGTTGGAACAAATACCGGTTGTGCTCTAACTCACACATATGAAGAGGATCTTAATGCAAGTGTGTGTCCATCAATGACAATCACAACATGAACATCAAAAATGCCAACAATCTCCCCCTTTGGCATTGATGGCAACACTTAGGAAAATAAAATTTTGACATCTAAGTGTTTTACAACAAAGACATGCCATTAGCAAAATTGCTCCCCCTAAGCATATACACTATCCCTTTAACAATACGATGTATAACAATTTTGCATATAAAGCATAAACATTGAGATATCAGAGCATATATCAAAGCATATAGCAAAATTTTAAATCCAAATACTTCTCCAAAATAGATAGAGTACTTCTCCCCCTTTGCCAACAATGACAAAGTACCGCTGAACAACCCTGTTTCCATTTGATATTAAATAATAAAAGTTTATGACAACAAGGAGTAATACTTGTCAAAAACAGATTTATAGTCCTGCAAGAACTGTTTCATCGATAGAGACCAGAAGTCTAGTAGGGAGGTGGCTACTTCTTTCTCTGTTTGCATCTGAGAGACCTGTTCTTCCATGGCATCAACTGTGCTCATCTCCTGTGTAACTATCAAGGCATCCAGGTTCAGATAACACTTCCGAAGAATTTGCAGATGTGGGAGTAGAACCAATTGTAGCTCCTGCAAATCTCTAGACCGTGTGTTGATCTCTTGCTCCATTTTGGCTGACTAGATGTGAAACCGGTGAACGGTTTGCCCATAAGTTGCAAAGGAATCATAAGGCGTCTTGAATGTGCTCACGTAGGACTGTAAGTCTATTTGAAGCTTTTGCTTCTGAGCTAGCACATCATCATAGAACAGATGCGGTTGACAGATTTTGCTAAGTAGCAGATTTCCCTCATCCAAAGCATCCCTTATATCCTTTTGTTCTTTCTTCAGTTCAGTCCGGAGCTCATTCAATTTCTTCACCAGAGCTATATTAAGAGTTTTTTGATGCTCCTTCTTGACATTAGCCTTTGCTGCCTCTTCAAGGCTCTACACCTGATCATCTACTACTGTGCATAGGAGCTTAAGTCTAGCTAATGATGAATCGGTGTTTGGAAGATTTGTACCGGGTATCAAACCGGTAAGCGTATCCACAGCTACTTGGATTACATCCTGCTCCTTCTTCCATAGAATGATTTCAAGGCGCTCTTGAGCTACCTTGATGCTCTGCATTAGCTCCGTTTCACTTGCAGACTGGAGATCTATAGGACTAGTGAGATCAGCTGGTTTAGCTTGACTCCCGGTTGCCTTCGGAGTCTACATCTGGGTGCTCTTCGCCGCTTCTCCTGCCTTGTCCTCTTCCGCTTTCTTCTTCTCTGCTTCTCTCCTCTTCTCTGCTTCCTTGTTTTCCTCAGCCTTTTTCTTTTCTGTTTCCTTTTGCTTCTCCTGTTCCTTATCTTCTTCTTCCTTCTTTTTCCTCTCTGCTTCCTTCTTCTTCTTCTCCTCTTCATCCTTTTTCTTCTTTTCTTCTTCTTCCTTCTTCTTCTCCTCTTCATCTTTCTTCTTTTTCTCCTCTTCATCCTTTTTCTTCTTTTCTTCTTATTCTTCTTCTCTTCTTCTTCCTTCTTCTTTTTCTCCTCTTCATCCTTTTTCCGCTTCTCTTCTTCTTCCTTTTTCCACTTCTCTTCTTCTTCCTTTTTCCGCTTCTCTTTTTCATCCTTCTTCCTCTGCTCGACCTCTTCCTTCGCCGCTTCCTGTCTGTCCTCGGCTTTCTTCTCCTATTCAACTTGATGCTCTTGTCCTATTGCCTCAGATGGTATCTCTTGGGTAACATCCTCAGCGTCCAAAGCATCGACATCAATGGTGTCGATTGGTTCAACAACCAGATTTCCTTCATCATCAAATGCTTCATCCGGTTTGGGTATAACCGGTTATTTCTCAGCTTGCCGGTTGGCTTCAGCCACTCGATGCATCTTCAGAGCATCTAGAGCACGAGTGTGTGAATCCTTGAGCACTTCCTTACCTTTTCCTTCCAGTAACAGGAGTCTTCTTCTTCTCATGAAGAAAAGACCTTTGTATTTGTTCATTACATCGAACAGTTCCGAATTTGATACATAAGGAAAATGTTCAGCAAAATCTTTTTCTCTCATTTCCTGTTCCTGCTCTATGGCAATGCGCCATTTATTGTCTAAGGACTTATACAAAGAATTCGGTGTTTCAGATCTAATTTCTGAAGGGGACCGGTCATTAACACATAAATATTGAATTATTTCTTTTTCAACCACCTCCTTTTCATCATCATTAAAGTCATCAAAATAATCAATTAAATCATTCAATACTTTTCTCCTAATGCTTTTGATAGTTCTTTGACAATGTGTCAAAGGTTTGTAGGAGGAGATATCAATATTTACCGGTGCAGATGATGTCGGTTCATTCTTTGTTTTCTTTCTTGTCTGTCTTGCCTTCTTGGGCTGCTCCTCAGACACAGTTTCCTCTGAGTCCGGAGAGTTGCTTTTTGTCTTCCTTTTCCTCTTGAAGACTTTAGCCGGTGCTGCTTCCGGTTTCTTTTTGGCTGGTGACCGCTTGGTCACTTTTGGAGTCGTAGTAGTAACCGGTGCGGACACTGCATGCACTGCCTTTGCCTTCTTTACTGCAGGTTATTTTCCTTTCTTTGCTGGTGGTTCCTCAACCGATGCTATCCTCTCTAGGTAGGTGTCGGTTCTCTTCGCCTTAGGATCAAGCGGTGAAGCAATAAGGGTAGAGGCATACCCTTCCAGCATATCGTACATCATCTCATAGCCCATTGGCTCTACTTCTTCCTGTCTAGGCTCAACAGCCTCCATTATGCATTTATCTTCTACTTGGATGGTAAAGCAGATATCGCCTTCATATTTCTTGACGATGTCACCTGATATCCTCACTCTTTGGCTCATCTTCCTTCTGAACTCATCAAAATACTTGTTCAGAATATCAAGGTAACCGGTTCCAAGTGCTTCAATGCTTTCCTTGATTTGTTTGGTTACCAGTTGGTCACCGGACCACTGAACATCTCCTACTCCTAGGAAGTAGCCTTGGAAATAGAAGAACAACCCAACCAGTAGTTGTCCAAACTTAAACCTAAGTGCATTATCCTATTTGATCGCCTTCAGATTCAATAGGAGTTGTCTCTGCATACCGGTGCACAGATCAAATGATGCATCCTCCTTTATCATCCGGTAAACGGCATTTACCGCTGCAGCAGATACAGAGTTAATCCTACTGGCTGAGAATGTCCGGTATCCAATCACCATACACGCATACTTCACTAGATCATACTTGATAGAATTTACTGTCATGCCTCGTGAGTCACTCGTCGAACCGGTGAGCTTGGCTATTTCAGTTTTGCTTACCGTTCTTAGGGCTGGCACTTCCCCTGTGTTGCAAAAACCGGTGACTGCAAGAATTGCCTACGGCGTAATATCATGCGTCTCTCTAGGTACATCTTGTTACCGTGGACTTTGCTCAAAATGATCCTTATGTGATCTTCTGTAAAATCTTCCAGGAAGTAGCCAGCATTGTGGAGTTTCTTCTTCTCCAAGATATTATACTCCAGTTTGATTTTCTTATCCTTGCCACAAAACAAACCTAACTGGGAGTGGATAGCTAGAGACCCTAGGTCTTCAATCTTGCAGTCTATGTAGTCAGAAATTCCCTCTTCTACTATCACACTAGCTGGAACTTGTGATAGAGCATTATACTTGGACTTTCGTTGAATAAAACTTTCAGATTCAATAGATGCACTAGAACTGGTATGAGATGCGGAAGCCATGATAGAAACTTTAAGAACTTCGAGAAATACCTTTTTAAAACATGTGAATTTAGGGCTTTCCGATTCTCCTTCACTCCACACTCCGTCGGTTGCTGAATCATCGCTTTGTGTTCTCCACTTGACCGTTTGCAGTTTGAATTTGAATCTCCTTCGTGGTTTGTCAATTTCTCAAGATCTCAACTCAAATCGCCTCTTCGTCGCTCTGCTCTTTGAAAAACTTTTCTTCACTCGAAAACAGATAGTGAGAAATGATTTGAAAAATGCCTTTAAACATATCTCTCACCTACCGTCATTAATGCTCCTCTATTAGGGCATAAACCCTAATTTGCCTTTTTACCGTTTCCGGTCTTCTGCTAAACGACAGGTATCACATACCGGTTAAGGTCTTTTACCAGTGTAAACTGGGGGTTCAAAACATTTCGCCGTTTGCTCCGCCTAAGCTTTTCTAAGGCTTAGTTTGCCGGTTCCGATATTTCCACACTAGGTGCAGAAACTGGTTCCTCTTGTAACACCACTGGTTTCTTCTTCCAGGTTTTGTTCATATCCGCTTGAACGGTGTCAGCATCAATGTCCCCTTTTGGAGTGACCGGTATATCATCAGATATGTTCTTTCTTGATCTACAGAATCTGGCAATGTGACCCGGTTTGTTGCAGTGATAGCAGACCAATCCAAGTGCTCTCCAAGGTCCATTGTTCATGTTTCCATTCTTCCTTCTGCATGTTGCAGCAGTGTGACCATGACCATGACAGATCATACAATTTGCTCTCCATCCGGTTGCCGCTTGATAGCCACCGCTTCTTGGCTGATGATTGAAGACATTAAACCGGTTGTGATTCCGGTTCTCAAAAGGTTCAGGACCAACTCCTTGGGTCCTCTGAGGATATCTTCCAGTGTCATTCATGATAGATCTGCATTCAAATGCTCTATGCCCATACTTGTTGCATGCATAATAGTTACCATTGAATCTATAGGATCTAGGCTTATCATTTAGGAAATAAGGAAAATTGTTGTAAGCCTTACTCCTACACACATTTGCAGTATGTCCTTCTTTAAGATAGTTAAAACAAACAGGTTTAAACTTTTGCTTACCTTTATCCTTTGATGCCGGTTGTTTCTTTGATGCTCCAGCATTTGTACCAAAGGTCTCACCTTCCTCATGACCGGAATAACCAAGTCCATTGGTATTCTTGACCGGTTTGGCAAATTCAAGCTTTTGCTCAAGCTTGACAGTACTCTTATTGAACTTAGCAAGTATTTCCTTTGACTCAGAGAGTTCTTTGGAAATAGCAGCATTTGCTTCCATCAGGTTTTCATTCTCAGAGATGACACTGTTCAGTTCACCTTGCATGTCGTCCTTTTCCACTTTGCTAGCATGGAGTTGAGCAATTAGGGCACTGATCTCTTGTTTCAGCTTGGAGATCTCATGATCTCTTTCTTTCACCAGATCTTCAGCTTTCCTCTGATTCTCAAGCTCTTGACACATCCGGATAGTCAGTCCTTCCAACTCCTTTCTCAGGTTGGAGTTTGATTCATTCAACTTGTTTACATCTGCATTTAGGGCTTCCATGTCTGCTTCGTCTGCAAAACTATTTTCAGATAGCTCCATCAACTTTTCTGCATGTTCTCTCCTTTTTGCTTGAGATGCCTTGTATTTGACCATAAGATCATCATAGGCTTCCTCAGACTGAGTGAGCCGTTGAGTTCCCTCAAAGTGTATTCCCCCATATCTCTTTCCAAGTGGTTAAACTTATAGAAAGGTAGGCTCTGATACCAATTGATGAATACTAAGAGGGGGGGGTGAATTAGTATACCAAAAATCTTTGCACTTAAACACTTTGCAAGACTGACAGTAAACCGGTAAAACAATTTAGCAGACAAACCGGTTAACAAACATGCAAACCAAATAGCTAATAATGCATTCACCCACAGAAGCACAAACATCATAACACGAGATTTTGACGTGGAAACCCAAATGGGAAAAACCACGGTGAGATGGGACTCACAAGTAACTATCTGCAAAATAGAAACCAAACCGGTTAAGGTCTTACAACGTTCTTTACCAGAACAGATCCTGTTAGGAATCTCAATCTCTGTTAGGAGATAAGTCCGTTTAAAGACTACCTTGCTAGAGGATTTTAGATCCACAGATGTAAACCACCTTGTTAGAGGATTTACAAGAGGCTTTTGGGCCTACCCGGTTAAGGGCTACAGACTTGTCGAAGATGTGAGTAATCAACAAGTGAGTGATCTAGCAAATAGCACAGATTGCTTGGTTAGATCCTTGATAGCTCGATCTTAATGCATTACAACATTGCTCCAGTCTTCTACACATTCATACTCTCTCTAACTCTTCAGTTACCTTGAACCCTAGCAACAACATCAACCTCAACAACAACCTTAGAACCCTAAACATGATGTCCTTATAAAGGAATCTGATTTCATGTAGGTCTAATAGGATTACAATACAATTTCTTAGGTTCAATGCATTTGGACATATCTAGTAACACGACACAAAAAGCACCGTCAGAGAGTCGGCACCGTCAAACGATCGGTGGATGGTAACTCATCACAAAATGTCGATTGGTAACTAATCACAGAGTATTACCGATTCATACAAAATACCGGTTGCTGGTTTGTCAAAATGAAGACTAGTAAAAATGTGTTATGCCGCTTTAATCCCTCGTACCGCTTGGTATCCACGAACCGCTTGTGGTCGACATGCCGCTTCAGACCGGTAAACACATTCTGTAAAACATCAATAGTCTAAAGACTATAATACAACATACCGGTTGGAACAAATACCGGTTGTGCTCTAACTCACACACATGAAGAGGATCTTAATGCAAGTGTGTGTCCATCAATGACAATCACAACATGAACATCAAAAATGCCAACATGTGCAGTGTCTAACTTTGATATAGCAGGAACTATATGATCTTTTACTGCATCTACTATGATCTTCATGGCTTTGTTGTTGTTCCTTTTCCATTGAATTTTCTCATCTTCATCATCTGGTATAGATACAGTATTTTCCACAAAAGTATCTAATTCTTGTTCTCTAAGTGTCATCATTAATCTGAGTTTCCATGAGACGAAATTTGTGGCACCCTCGAGTCTGTCTTCAAATCTAAGTCCATTCACCATGATTGCTATTTTCTTCTTGATGGTGATTTGGATTTTATGTAATTATATTTGCTCTTGGTATTATTTTCAACATGGCTCTAATACCATGTTAAGGAAAATGAGATCTGATTATAATACCTTACTTTATTTGATGTATGCACTCCTTGATCCAATACTGATTCAGATTTACTCTGGTATGAACAGGTAAGTTCGATTTGAAATAATGAAGGATCGAAGCACTTGTAATGGAGAGATGACTGCACTTGTAGTGGCACTGATTTTTGTGCGTTCTGTGTTTTCCAAATGCAGATCAGAAGAAATATAAATAGGTGAACTGAAAGGCATGTCCATGTAGAGACATGTCGGCATGCCTCTACATGAGACATGTCCGTTCACTAATAACCACGATAGTATCCCACCGATAACAACAATAATATAACATTAGCAATGTTTGATTAATCGCAATGATTAATATCAATTCCTTTAATCGATAATGATTATCAAGTTTTATAAAAGTTTTGGTGCATGGTTAATTTAAACATAATGATTTTTATTTAATCCGACAGAAGCTATAACATTAACACAAAGCACTTTAGGAACAATCTGAATTTCTACTGAAAGTCCTTTTTTCCTTAATTCTGATATCTCTGTCAGATCAGAGGCCCCTACGTTTCTTCCTTTATAAGCTTTGAACTATGCAACTAGAAAATGCCAACGGATGATGCTCCAATAAAGGATACAAATAAGAGATTAAAGTTTTCTGAATATCCCCCCTATTGGAAATGATATCAATCCTCATTAAATATCCTTGGTATTGAATGGTCGCATCTTATTGGGAATAGAAATATCTTTTGGCAATAATTAATTAATATCTCTTAATATCACACCTCTTCATAACTTAGTGTTATTCCATCCAAATTTCTATTGCTTGCTTCTTTATGATAATCATTGATTATCATTGGCAGTAATATGATTGTTTGGAGTCTGACTAACAGAATTGTACCATGAGATATTACTTCTTGTATATACAGATCGCTTTTAGTATGTGGGTTTGCATCCTTATAAAACTCACATCTGCCACATCTTGCTCTTTCGTTAGTTAACGTCCTTCCATAATGAGTCGCTGTACAATAAACTTAATTTAGGGATCGATGCATATTTAATACATTCTTCCCTTTTAATATCATTCATCTATAAAATTCGTGCCTTCCTGATTATATCAAGAGTGTTACGAATTCAAATAGATTATTGACAATTGGGCTTTCTTAATACTTCTTTATAATGGTAAGAATATCCTTCACTAATATAGAATCACTGCTCTCACACGTATCTTTAACATTAATATAATCTTGACTTAGATTAAAGTAGATTTCTTCAGTATGCTTTACATATAAATCTTGTTGCCTGTAACTTACCTATATAGCTTAATTATAATTATATATAATATTTATGATATTATTTTACCAATAATGTATTATAATATTGATAATTTAATAATACAATATTTATAATACCATTTTTGCAGTAATGTATTATTATAATATTTATATTGTTAAAATTTTGTCAATAATACAATATTGTAAAATTTATATTATTATTTGATAAATATGAAATTAATATTTCATAAATATAAATTATATATTAAATATTTATTATTATTATTATTATTATTATTATATATTTTATATTTTAATTGTATTATTATTTATTATTAAGTTCTATTTTAGAGCGTGCATTATCATGTTTTGATTGTTTAGATGGGAACATCACATTGGGCTAGGATCCTTACTTCTAAGTATCTGAGAGGAGTTGAGAGTATTGATGTTCCTTGGTGTAGACTTGTGGGCAAAGGATCTATGATTTGGGGCACTCTCGAAAGGTGTTAAATTTGTCAAGCAAGGGCTATTATGGATTTGTAATAGAGGTTCTAAGGCTCTATTTATGTTTGATTCTTGGGATGGGTTACCACCTATCATTTCAATGTTCTCACATTTGGTATCCTTATGTAACAATTTTCTTAAGGTAGATTGGAATAAGGTGGCAAACTTCAAATTTTCCTAGGTTCTGGGTCAAGTGGAAGTGTTTAGACAGAAAGAACCTCGTGAGTGGCCTCCAAGGGGCTCTAAAGAGGACCTCAAGAGCTTAGCAAGATTTTGGCAAGTAGAGGGGAGAGATGTTCTTGCTTGGGGCCCTGATCTGAAGGGAAAATTCTCAGTTGCTTCAGGCTACCAAGAGTTAGATAGGCAGATTCATGGGAAAATAGATGTTCTTCGGTGGAAACAAATGTGGAACAAGTTTTCTTGGCCTAAATGCAATTTTTCCTGTGGCTGGTTGTGCAAACTACATGCCTCACTTGGGAGAATCTGAAAAAGAGAGGATTCCAAGGTCTTATTTGTGTTCTATGCAATAACAGTGAGGAATGTTCCTTGCATATTTTCTTCCAGTGTCCCTTCTCTAGGGAAATTTGGCACTTTTGGTGGGGGGCTTCGAATAAGGCTAGTAATCATGCCTCCTCTTTGGTCGAGCTCTAGGGCCTTTTGGGGAATTCCCCAGCTAATACTTCCTTCATATTGCTTGGAACATTGGCCCTACTTATATTCTTTGGCAAAACTAGTTGGAAAGAAATCGAAGGATTTTTCACAACAGAAAAATTAAGTCATCAATTATGGATGAGAATCATTAGTGCTCTTCAAGAGAACTTATCAGCAAAATATGACTTGTCTGCTCCCGTGGATCTGAGTGATGTGGATATTATTCAGAAGTTGAGATTGGCTTATTGTGACATGAAGTTCCCCTTTTCCAGAGTGGGTGGGCATGCTAAGCGCAAAGTCAGTCAAGATGGTTGTTGGTCATCCCCTCCTCATGATGTGTTGAAGATTAATACCGATGGTTCTTCCACAAGAAATCCTAGGCATGCTAGATTTAGTGGAGATGGTCGAGATAATTCGAGGTTTGTCCATTTTTTAATTTTCTTTGTATAAAGGACAACATACTAACAACTTCAAGGAAACTCTTGCTATTCCTTATGCTCTAGAAAGAGGTTGTGCCCTTGGTTGGAGAAAAATCATCTAGAGCAAGGTCTGTCAAAATGGTTGTTGGTCGCCCCCTCCTCATGATGTATTGAATATTAATACCAATGGTTCTTCTAGAGGAAATCATGGGCATGGTAGGATTGTGGAGTTGGTAGAGATAGTTTGAGGGTTGTCCATTTTTTCTTTTCTTTGTATAAAGGGCACCATACTAATAACTTTAAGGAAGCCCTTGCTATGAATCTGATTCACAGATAGTGGTTGATATGCTAAATTACAGCCTTAATGGTCAATCAGATTGTTAGCCTTTGTAGTTCTTTAGATTCAATTACCTTTTGTCATATTCCTCGAGAGTGGAACAGGGTAGCAAATTGCTTGGCAGATGGGCTGTTGAGAAGATTGGAATGTGGAATGTTAGGGACTGGGGACATTTGTCCAGAGTAATCTTGGACATTAGAAGAGTTATCTATGGAGGACATTAGAGATTATTTGGGGGTTTTGAGAGTGCCTTGATTGGCTGGTTATATTCTTTCTTGTTTTGCAGCATGTTGATGGGCTTGCTGGCTCTTTATGCTTTGTATCGATTGCTACTGATTAATACATTTTTACCCCTCTTCTTAAGAAAAGAAAATAAGGAGAATAATATTTTAAGAGAGCCCAATCACTTTATGAGTTTATTCCAAAAAAGGGCAGCTTAAAATGTTGTTATAGGTCCTCTGTAATGTTTTAAAAAGTTGTTTTAAAACGTATTCAAAATGTAATTCAAAAAGGGCCCTTGGATGTAATCTAAAAGTGTTTTTAAAAATTTGGAGGGAAAACTAAATTAAATAAAAAATAATAATAAAAATAAATAGAGGGCACAAAGTAGATGCCTATAAAAGAGAGGTCAAGGCTCACATCAAATCATCTGATTTTGTCATTTCAATTATTCCTTCAAATTTAAAGTTTGACACATTTGAAGATGAACACCTGTGGTGTTGAAGATCCGAAGGATGAAAACCCTCTTGGTTTGCCATGGTGGGATTCGAGAACAAAATCCCTCTTTTCCTTTGAGGCAAATAATTCAAAGATCACATTCAGGCTTACTGATTGCAATTGTTTGATTCATATTTTCAAGCAAATGGTGTGCATTGTTAAGCTTTATTTAGAATTTTAGTCTTCATTGTTGAAGAATTTAAAAGGTCATGTACAGCTATATATTGTATACCAACATTTTGAAGTGCTTACCAATCACCTTTGACATTGTCGTAGGAGAGCTAATTCTGGGCACATTCCCTTGTTTACACCATCCGCCCCACATACAAGACATGAAAGATGACTTAGAGGTTGCCGCAATACTTAATGCCCATCACAGCATTCACAAATTCAATCATAGCATCTCTAATTACATGATGGGGCCACCGTACAAGTTGATGCTTACGAGTAACGTTTGGTTTGTTTGAATTCTGTACAGCTGTGCATCACTTTAGGAATTAGAATTATAATATTGGAGGATTTGGTAAATTCTAGGAGTAGCTTCTAGGAGTAGCTGGTTGCTGGTATTATTGTTGGAATATTTAGTAAAGTCTGACTGTACTGTTATGAGGGAAATTGCTAATAATATAATATTTATCAGCATTGAAGGAGATTTATTGTTGCACAATATTGTTGTTTGGCTGCATAGGGTTATAAAGATTCTAATTTTGTTACCATGGATCAAATTTGAGAATAAAATTGGTCCCTAGTGTTCTTGAATTGATGATCTATTGCTAAAAGCAAAACCAGGTTGCAATGTATATGTGTCATGAAGACCACATCCACCCATATCCAAGCAAAATATAACAATAAAAATACCGTCAGATCCAAACAGGATCAGCAACTAGGAAGCATCAACTGTTGAGAACATTACATCACAAAACTTGGCCAGTTATCTAACAGATTCAAATAGCTGAATAGTACAAACATCAACATTAAAAGAGAAAATTGATTGTGGAACAATCTGTAATGTCCCTTGTGGGATTTTCTCCAACTTTGCAATTTAAGGAAACGATCATGCTTGTGATTCTTATGGTCTTCAAGGGAAATGTATAATAACTTCAGATAAGGGTTCACTTTGTAAGTATTGTGTGAATATATACAAGATGTTCTACCAGACAATAATACAACCTTCTATATCATATGCAAATTCCAGTATAATGTTCAAGAGAAATCTTCCATTAAATCAAATATAAATTCAACATACAAGAGGTCTGATATATGTATAAATGTATGCAGAAGTTTCTATGTTTGATGTGTTTCACCACTTAGACAATTGATACAAAAATATGCCTCTGATCTTTTCTTTATAAGATCGATGTGCCTGATTGCCTCCCTTATAGCATGTGATTGAATAACTATGTTTCTTATAAAGAATCAGAATTCAGATCACTGATTGCTCTTCCTATTGTATCTCCTTGTGAGCATGCAATCTAGACGCTGTCTCTGTAAAGTCTGCTCTGGTTTCATGTGTCTTTCACCTTGTATTGGGGCAGGTAGATGCCCCCTTTTACTCAGCTGTCAAAGGCTCAACTGAGCACTTCAGATTGGGTTCATTAATAGTATAAAATCTTCACACCTCCCCTCATACTTTTTACAAACCCTCTTTATATACTCATCAAAAAGAAGAGATAACATTTCAAAGGGTTATATATCTATTAGAAACAAATCGCACCTGTTTATTAATTGCTTCTTTGTTTAATAGTAATCACTGCTCTTAAGGAATGCCACCTTTTGATCTATTAATTACCACCCTGTCTTTGCTCAAACAAATCGCCATCATTATCAATATAGCTGATTTGTCTCAGAAGCAAATCTGCATAGTTGTTGCCTTCAATTATATTGTATCTGTTACGATAATGTTATTAAGGAAGTCGTCTCTGATAACGTGAGGCTTCTAAACCATTCGTCCCACTTTTTCTTCTTACATAATCATTGCTACTTTAACAATCAGTCTTGTAGTGGCTTTGTCAAATATACGGACAGGCTGCTTATTACATCAAATTAAGTCAGTCCCTTTGCTTACAGGAAACTCACCTATGGTATGAGGTTGCTGCCTATTGATTGATTTGTGAGACTTATTCATTGCCAATCAATGATGTGGTCGATGAGGTAGTGAACACAGTGCTGCCATCAATATAATTGACTGCATATGTATTCTTCAAGAATTCATCTCCAAGGTATAATCAGAAGTGTGAGTAAAAATCTTTGTAACAATTCATTTTTCACATTTTTGACATCAATCCTAATTTCAATTTATCAACAATTTCAACACCTTAAGCACACATTATTATTAATTTCAGTGACTAGTATTATTGGTTTCAATAAATTATTGTTTCTTTTGGTGGATAGCATATGAGTTGAATGCCTTCTTGGTAGGGTTATTACAAAATCCTATTCACAGCAACATTTCTTATTGGTACTTTCCTTGAATGCATCCATCTCAAATCTTCCAGAGTCCCTAGTGTTTACAGCTACTGTTCATATGATATCAAATATAAATCAGCTATCATATTTAAATCCAAATCTGTTGTTGTAGTCAATTAATAATGCATTTGAGGATTAACATCAGCTTGTGAGCGTTTGTATTTGCTGTTTGAAGTTGCATAAATGGTTGACAAAGGTTTGCAATCATGGCATATTATTGACCAGCATTTAATTCAGGGTTTTTGGCATCTACAATTGAGAATTTGATATATGTTCATCATTTCAGCTTGCACAATTAGGAAAATGAAAGAGCATCATTTTCCTACAGTTGTCTGATTGGGGAAATTACAATGACGCTTTTCTTTGTGGTTGGGGGCCTCTGTAGAACCCCTCTAATTATCAAAAAATAAATATTATAGATAGAAATTAATATCTATAAGGGTATTTTGCTTTTCAGGTTTTGTTTCCATTTTAGATCTTTTTTATTCTTTTTAATATATTTTTTTATTAAATTGTTTTTCATGCAGCTTTTTGGCCAAACGGCCTACAGGTTTGCCGAGTGTACTACCCAGGGTGTACTGAGCCCTAGACCCAGACCCAAACCTGTCTAGGATACATACACGGGACTCCTCAGGTGTACCAGGTAACACAAATAAAATGTCATTTCTGAAAATTCTGGTCATAGCATGCTATGGTCTAACATAAGTTGGCAAGCGTATCACACTATCAATCCCCATGTATCACATTATAATAGGTTAATTTAAGAGGGGCACTTATACAAAGAAATTCAGCTGGTACTCACCACAGCATAATAACTGCTCCAAGTAAACACCCTAATAAATTTTACCTTTGAACCTTCCATCATTAAGAGCCAGTGAGCATCCTGCATCCGTCCCATGGCATTCCTTCCTTCCCTGTATTCCTCCAAAACAGCTCCTCTCTCTTTCTCCAGATCCTCATTTGAGATACGAATCTTTACATTAACAATAAAAAATTAGAAACAGAAATCATATCAACTAAGAAGGTACAACATAGTGAATTGAGAATATAATGAGAAAAGAAAAACGCATAAAAAACATCGCTACCTCCGTGCTGAATTCTGCTAAGACAGATATTGCCTGAGACAGAAGCTGGGGCTTATCAACAGGGACAAGCAACTCATAAATTGTCTCATCAGAGGATGTTGAAGCATTTTGGCAAGGACCAAACTCTGCTCCAATACTCTCCAAGAACTTGACCATGTCATGATTTGTATATTTTTTAGTTGCACTAAATGCAAGATGTTCAACAATGTGAGCAACACCCCGCTCATCCTCCTCCTCCAAAACTGAGCTGCTCCAAATATAATACATTTTGATCAGTAAAAGTTCCAAAGCTGGGCTAGGCTTCAAATTTAACAATCTGAGTCTAGCAAGAGAATTTTGCAGCTGATTTAAGAATTAAACTTCTTAACATGGACTAAAAAGCTCAAAAAACATGTAAACTACAATATAAGAGTACGATGTCAAGATGTCACACCAACTTCGACTTTGAGATAGACAAATAAAGCACCAAATATATGGGTCAATGATTAAGTGATTACAAGAAGATATATCTGTGTTTTGTAATCATGAACATTTCACCTAAATGTTAGAGATCATCAACTATATCTCCGCAGTAGTATTTCAATTTTAATTACAACATATATATTATAAATCAATTTTACTGCTGTCAATAGATTCCACAGCAAACACAATGCCATATTTTTAAATATTTAAAATAGATGTATGTATAGTAGTTAGAACATATATATGATATTATTTTATTATAATAGAACCAAACATCATTTTAAAAAATTAAATATTTGAAACATCTGCGTAATTGTGCTTAATATACTGAAAATTTTGAAATGACTTTGAGCAATGTTTCGATGCCATCAGCATTTTTTAAATCTTGAAAACTTAGAAATATTGGTCTAATTATCCTTAATATCATTATACTTTTTTTAAATCTTTCAAAAAAATTAATTATATTTATTATCATTATATAGTGCATCAGTCAAGGATATGTTTCATCCTCTAATATCATACATAGCTACTTTGATTAACATATACTAGGTTTTCAAATATAAGTTTGTCTACAAAAGCTCTGTATGTTTTTTTTGTAACGTGTCACGTACCATGTTGACTGTAATTCATGTGTGCGGAGATTATTCCCGCAGTTCCTTAACTATGATGAGGTTATGGATACAAAAATACAATATAATTGTGCCTAATATCATGCTATAGTTATCCAGTAGCTTACAGGTGGATTTCATGTAATATGACTTGTTTATGACAGCAAATATATGTATAATTTTGCATAATATTATTTTATAGTGCATAGGTGAAAACAGAATGCATTTTATCTTCTAATGACATTGCTACTTGGTCTAATTAAACTGATTTTTTTACTTGGAAAAAATTCTGCAAAGGCAATATGTATTTTTCTCGAATCTTTTTTTTGACAATATCAAAATATCTGTATAATTGTGATTAATATCAATATATTTATTTAAAATATCTGAAATGTGTGTATGATTGTGATTACTTTAAACATCGGAAGTGTCTATATAATTATACTCGATACTAGTATCTATTTTTTGAAATCTTTAAAATACATGTATATTAAAATATTGTAATGTTTCTTTAATGATCATCTTAGTTAGTTTAGATTGTTTCTATATTCGGCTTCAATTCACAATTGTTTCATTTAGAAACATCATCTTTGTAAATCTATTTAAGGAGCCTTCATCTCCTTTGTTAAATACATGAATTTACCATAACATGGTATTAGAGCAAGTCGATGGGGTTTTTCAGAATTTGGTGAATTTTTTAATAAAAAATTTGTGGCCTCTTCTTATCTAGAATTTTTTCAGAAATTTGCTTTTTGATTTTTTAAAAATCGTTGGAGGTTTGTTGAAATCATTGGAGCTTTCTTAGTGTTGTTTCGAGGGTTTCTTGTATGAGAAATTTGAAGGCATGCGTAGTTTTTTTTGGGCGACGAGAGGGTTTTTCTCCTTGCAACTCACATGTTTGTTTGTCCAAGCTCTCCCATGAAGACGTTTTTCTAAGAAACGCGTCTTCCTTGATCTTTGTTTAATGGATTTGTGTAATTCTGTTTTCTTCGGCCCTCAAGAGACCCGCACGCCCTTGACTCCTCTTTTTTTGGTGAAGGCACTCATAGAGCCCACGCCTAGTTCTAAAGCACGTGTGATCTACTTCGTGTCCAAGGACTCCTTCCAACCGCATTTTGTTCTGCTCCGTGTTTTCTAGGTACCGTTTGTCAAGATTCCTATGTGTCGGGTTTGGAGTCTCTCTGGTTTTTGGGTACTCTAATTTTTGTCCTAAAAAAAATTAGCGTTTGGTTTTTTAATTTTTCTCCATAAAAAATTAGTGATGTGTTTTTATAAAATAAAATAAAAATTCTCCTTAAAAAAATTATTTCTAGGTTTTATAATTTTTGTCCTTAAAAAAAATTATTTTTGGTTTTTAATAATTTTTTTCAAAAAAAAAATCATTGAAGGGGTTTTATAATTTTTTCCATAAAAAATTATTTTTTGGTTTTGTACGATTATTTTTTCCACAAAAATCTTTTTGTACAAGGGTTTTACTGTTTTTCCTCAAAAAACAGGGTTTTCTATGCTAATTTGTGTCTCAGATTTTGCGCCAGCTAGTCACTAATGTTTTAGCGTATGGGTTTTGATCGATTTTTTTTTATTTTCTCTTGAAAAATTGTTTCTAGATTTTAAAAAAATTTCCTAAAAAAATTACTATAAGTTTGGTGATTTTTTCTACAAAAAACGTGGTTTCTTGCAGCTGGTTTTGGATCGCACCTAGAGTTGCTAGGGTAACGGTCTACACGAGGGTTTGCCAATTTTTCCTCAAAATCATGGTTTCAGTTAGAGAAGCTATTCTCAGTATCTCTAGCTATAGGGAGGGACAGTTTTGTTGGACGAATCTTAGTTTGTTTTAGTTTTCTTCGTCATTTCCAGAAGTTTTGCAGAATCAAGGAGGGTCTCAAAAGCACGTTCATTTTGCAGAGCGTTCTAAAGAGAAGGGGGCAGCTTTCTCTATGCATTTGTGACCAAAAGGGGGCAGCCTTCTATGCATTTGTGACCAAAAGAATTGTAGATTATGTCTTTTGTAGGGTAGTTAGAACAATGACCATTAAGGGAGGGTATTAAAATATTGTAATATTTCTTTAATGGTCATCTTAGTTAGTTTAGATTGTTTCTAAATTCGTCTTCAATTCACAATTGTTTCATTTAGAAACATTGTCTTTGTAAATCTATTTAAGGAGCATTTGTCTCCTTTGTTTAATACATTTATTTACCATAACAATGTATAGTTGGGGTTAATATCAATACCATTTTCAAAGTCATTAAAACCTCTAATTAATAATACTTATTAGCATTATTTAATGTGCAGGTGAAAGAAAATGAGTTTCATTTTTAAATTAGCTGCTTAGTTATTGTAAACTAAGCTTTTGGAAAAGAAAAAGAAAATTCGTTGCAAAAGGATTTATATTTCTAATTGATGTGTTAGGTACTAAACTGTGACCGCAAATTTCAATTTCACATATGCACTAGGCTATGGCTGCATTTCCTGTAACAAGTCTATATTACAAATCTGCCTACAGCAGACCCAAGGTCCCAATCCAGTCCAACTCGGATTTGGGGTCCAAGTCCAATCAACTGTGGGTTCAGATAGGGTCCCACCCACAACTTGTGGGTTTAGCCCAAACAAACCCAAGCAAAGTCAAGAAGAACTTTGCCTTCAAATGCATCTAGCTGGCAAATTCAGGCATTTTTTAATTTTACTTTAACCTTTTTTTACTCTATAAAGTGTCATTCGCCGCCCTAACCCTAAAATGTGACATACAAAACATCCAAAAGGAAAAAGCAAACTCATTTTTCATATAGATCATAGAAAAAGATTTCTTCAAAAGAGGTAGATTTTTTTAAGTTTTGGTTTTTTTTCCTACAATTCTTTTTTTTAAACAAATGAACTCTCTTGTTTTGTTTTGAAGATTTTGGTTTGTTTTCATTCTTCTAGGTGTTGAATTTTATGGGAGTGCTCGTTAACCATAGGCAAACATCAAATCTGTTGCCTTCCCAACCATAGACGATAAGGTCTTATCATCACCCCCGAGCACACTACATGACCTTCATGATGTTGAATTCATTGCTATTGATGCAATCATGACCTTGCATATATATGAATCAATACCTCCTAATAGACCTCAAGTTGACCATATACTTTTGGCGCCAAGGATAGGGTCAGACCTATATATTACAAGTTACATGAGTCTCCCTTAGTTGCAAGTTACATTTAACTTTATCACAAGTTACACACAAGTGATTCGCCCAAATAGGGCCTGCCCCAAATTGGACTCATAAAACTGAGATATCCAAATGCCAAGGCCAACAGGCCACTTGGCATTTTGTGCACTAGGTCGGCCCTAGAAGGGATCCGACCTAGATACACAACAACACTCCCTCTTAGCTAGGGAGGATTCCTTCTGAATAACCAAGTCACATAGTGACTACCACCATGGCTACTCCCATGAATAATACGTTCACCATAGCTACTACTCCCAGAGGGTGAACAAGCATGCCTACTCGCAGAGGGTGGAAGAGGGCTTTCACCTCAACCTTCTCCCAGAGAAGGATGCATTACCACCATGCCTACTCACAGAGGGTGGCTCCACCATGCCTACGCACAGAGGGTGGAACGAGGGCTCTAACCCCAAACTTCTCCCAGAGAAGAATGCATCTCCACCATGCCTTCTTGCATAGGGTGGATCCACCATACATACTTGCAGAGGTGGAACGAGGGCTTTCACCTCAATCTTCTCCCAAAGAAGAATGCATTAACAAGGGATTGCACCTCGAACTTCTCCCTCACAGAGAAGAACTCATTAACAAGAGATTGCACCTCGAACTTCTCCCTCATAGAGAAGAACTCATTAACCAAATCCTCATGATGACGTGGCTCCCTCTAAAGCTGAAATGACAAGCTCCCTCTGAAGCTAAAACGTCAAGCTCCCTCTAAAGCTGAAATCAATCTTCTGACCTCTTCGTCCAAGGTTACTTCTAATGATATGTCAAACTCCCTTTTGTTGATGTGTTTTTTATGCAGATGCGAACACAGAATAAAATACCTAAAGGTACCTTATCCTCTCTTGAACAAAGTTCCCGACTGCTGAAGATCTTGCCGAAGGATCAGTCGAAGTAACTCCAAGGTTCTTGTATGTAGGATCTCTACGTGTGGATAAGCTCTCTGTGGTATGATGTGATTTGCTGGAGTCACAAGGGGACTTACACTCAATGACCTAAACGTCTGATTTGTTGGAATCACAAGATTTCACTGGCCTAGATTTTGAAAAAAAAAGGAAAAGGATGAGGGCGAGGAAAGGATCTAATTCTGACACAAAGAATGTAGGAGCAACGAATAACCTTTGGTGAAATTCTAACTAAGTCTTGTTTTGACATCCCAGGACCATCTCCACAAGGTTAGTGCGATCTTCGGAGGAAAGCTTTATAATGTTCAGATCATCGCTTATAAGCATAGACACCATCAGGTTGATGCATATCAGTGAAGAAGCGACAATTGAAGTTAAGCTTAAGCTGAATGATTCCAGTTGACTACACAAGGCAAGTCTGCAATCAACAAACTGCTAGTAGTATGGATATACAAATTTCACCATCAATCAAACACATTTCTTCCACTCATCTAATAACATGAAATCAAAACTGAGAAGTATAAAGACCATGGAAATTGTTGAATCGACCCATAGATTTCACCATTTCTTCAATGAAGTTTTACAAGCCTTTTACAACAACATCTTGGCAACAATCTTTGCCTTCTCTTTCTATTCTACTCTAATTGCTATACTATTAACTGACTCATTCACTATTTCTAACTATTCACCTTCTAACTACTGACCAACTATTAGCCTTTACAAATGAGGAGCCAGGGCTTATATAGTGCCCACAATACAATTCAATGGCTTGGATCAATTTGAGATCAATGGCCAAGATTTTACAATGAAACCCTAATTAGGGTTTGTTACAACAAACTCAATTCTGGCCAATGAAATAATTGCATTGTTTGGACACATGTCTTCTCTGGAATATTCGACCAATGGAGAACCGGGGTAGGTACATCGAAGTTTGTGCCATCTCCCATGAGTCAGGTGCATTGAATCTGGACACGCTGAGGTGGACCAACCCGACTGGAGGAGTGATGACAAGGATACCACCTTGTCCGACACTTGGTTGATGCTCAATTTGGTAATGCTTTCCTTCAAATGCTGGACTGGAAGATAGATGGAGAAGGTCGTCCTTAATGAAACTGGATTGGAGGAGGTCGTCCTTGTTGATGTCGGACTAGAGAAGATCGTCCTTGCAACTGCAAGACAAACAAAAAGATGATTAAGGACACATGATAAATTCATTTCAACATAGCATTTTCAACTTAAGTCATCAATGAAAAGATATCAACATGAAACTTGCCCAAGATTTTCTCCAGGAACAGACCCTATAAGAATTTCGCCCTAGACCCTTTGGAAGGGTCAGGAGCGAAATTCCAACTTTAGCTCAAAATTCACATTTTTGAAGGTCAAACATCCTTCCAAGGCATAGAACATCATGCCTCACTCCTATCCAAGTCATGAAAACCAAAATCTTGTCTTAAATTGCAAGGAAAAAAGGAGAATTTAGAAATTTCGCTCTGGACCCTTTGGAAGGGTCAGGAGCGAAATTTTCATTAGGCTTCAAAACTTGCATCCTTAGCAACCCAATTCCACTCTAAGGCAATCCAAATGCCTTCTCACACCCTTGTCTAAGCTTAGTTTTGTCCAAAATTTGGAAGAAAAGATGACTTTGAGGATTTTCGCTCTGGACCCTTTGGAAGGGTCAGGAGCGAAATTCTCTTCTAGGCTCAATTCCTTCATCTTTCATGATTTCTTGCAACTTCAAGTCACTCCCAGGGGCAATTCCTTCTTAATTTTACCTTATCCCACACTTGACCTAGCGAAACCTGATAGCAAAGAGTGTTTTTGAGAAAATTCGCTCTGGACCCTTTGGAAGGGTCAGGAGCGAAATTCTCATTCTTGACCAAAAATCATCATTTTTTCAACTTGAAACTTCTTTGCAAGGTAGGATTTCATCTTTCATTGCCATAGGAACAAGGTTTCATGTCCAAGAAAGGTCAAACGGTAGGCTAATAAGGAATTTCGCTCTGGACCCTTTGGAAGGGTCAGGAGCGAAATTTCCTTTCCTGGCTAAAATCGTTCATTTTCACAACTTCCATACATCCCCAAGGATTTCAACATGTCAATTCTCTCCTTCAACATGCCTTGGACATCAAGATTTGGCCAAATAAGGCAAGAAATGTCTCTTAGAGAGATTTTCGCTCTGGACCCTTTGGAAGGGTCAAGAGCGAAATTCTTTATTTAGGCTTATTCCTTCATCATTTCAAGTTGCATTCACCTCAAAAGGCTAGAAAACCAATCCGGACACTCATCCAAGCTACAAAAACCTAAGTTTGACTTGACTTTGCTAGGAAAATAAGGATTTTTTAGGAATTTCGCTCTGGACCCTTTGGAAGGGTCAGGAGCGAAATTCTCTCCTGAGCTCGTTTTGGCTACTCCATTACCTCAATCCAATATTCAATGGCAAGAACAAATCAAAGTCCTTCTAACCATGCCATAAAACTCAAGAATTAGACCATCTCCAAGAAGAAAATATGAGTTTCCAAGAATTTCGCTCTTGACCCTTTGGAAAGGTTAGGAGCGAAATCCATATTCTTGATTGATTTCTCACCTCCTTCATCCAATCCATCTTCAAAATTGATCTAACTCAACTCTCCTCTCCACAATCAAGCCCACTCACCACCAAATTAGCTTGGAAACTTCACCTCTGAATGTCTTAGGCAAAAAAAAGGGGGGTAAATGAGGATTTCGCTCTGGACCCTTTGGAAGGGTCAGGCGAAATCCATGTTCTGAGTTGATTTCCACCACTTCTCAAGGAAAGAAGACATAAATTTACCTTTCAACACGCCTTAGAAACCAACACTTGGCCAAAACTAGGAAGAAAATAAGAGCTATAGAGATTTTCGCTCTAGACCCTTTGGAAAGGTCAGGAGCGAAAATTACCTTTTAGTCTTCTTCCTCTATCCTTTCAACTCCAATCCTTTCTAGAAGGTAGCTAAACATCATTCTTCATCCAAGGGACAAGGTTTGTGGTCTAAGCAAGGTCAAAAAATAGGTGTGTACGGAATTTCGCTCTGGACCCTTTGGAAGGGTCAGGAGCGAAATTCACCTTCTTGGCTAGAATCCTTCATTTTTTCAAGGTTTTCAAACATTTCCAAAGTCCAAACATGTCCACTCTTCCCTTCAAAATGCCTTGCAAATCAAAATTTGGTCAAATAAGGCAAGAAATGAGTCTTAGGTTGATTTTCGCTCTGGACCCTTTGGAAGGGTCAGGAGCGAAAATCACTTTTTAAGCAAAATCTTGATCTTTGAAATCATCCAACTCCCTCTCAAGGCAAGAACATTCAAAAACACCTCCACACATGCCTTGGAAACTAGGAACTTGGTCTTGATAAGTGATAAATTGAGGTGTATAAGGATTTTCGCTCTGGACCCTTTGGAAGAGTCAGGAGCGAAATTCCTAATCTTGGCCAAAATCCTGACTTCATTTTCACATTTCTCCATCCAAACAAGTGTTTTGCCCTCAAAGATGCCTGGGAACGAGTTGGTTCTAAGTTTGGGTCAAACTAGAATGTCTTATGGAGAATTTCGCTCTGGACCCTTTGGAAGGGTCAGGAGCGAAATTCGCTTTGGACCCTTTGTAAGGGTCAAGAGCGAAATTTGACATTTTAAACTCTCCGTCAGGATCATTTTATGGAATATAACATTTAAGTATTTCTTATACTTTAAGTTATATTCCATATATACTTTCAGGATGTTTGAGAGTGGTTTCGGACCTCCAGGAGTTATATTGCAAAATCTAGTTTTTGGAGGATTCTTCAGTTTTCCAGACTTAGCCAAATTTCAGGATCAAGACATTCCAGACTTAGCCAAATTTCAGGATCAGGACATTCCAGACTTAGCCAAATTTCAGAGCATTTGAAGATCAGGATGACATTTCAGACTTCATCACTCACCAACTCGACCTAGCTCAGACCTTCAAGAATGATACCCACTCACAAAGAAAGACACAATTAGCAACGAGAGCAAAACCAGGCCCTAAGGAAGACTCTCAAAGAAACCCTAATTCTGGGGCACCTGCTGACTCCCCTGGCTCAAGCAAAGCCTACCATCCTATTGATCCCCTGGCGACACTCAAAATGCAAAGGCTAACAAACAAACCCTAAACACCCAGAAAGCGAACCCCAAAAAGCGAAAAAAAAGTAGGGGTCCCCATTTGCAATGGGGCGATGTGTGAATACGTCACAACACTTTTGAATGTTAATTCTTCCTCTGCGATGAAATGCAATCAATCTTCCTTCCTTGAATGCAATCTCTGATTCGTCCATATTTAGCATGTCATAAACGCTTGCTAATATCATCCAAAACAGGACTACCATATTCCTTATGTCCCGCAAGTTTCCCCAACAGCAGCCAATATCCCTTGGAAGCTTCTCCAGCCAGGTCCCACAGGCTAGAAAAGTAGAATGAATCTCTAATGCATTCAATATGGATATATATTATTCAAGGATATAATATTTCCTTAACATCGCAGCTCATCCAACCAAAGATTCGCCACAATTGCATTATTCTCTTGTCGGCTTTGTTGTCAGTCTGCGAAGGCAATGCCATGAAAGCCTAGCATTGCTAAGAAAATAATTACAGACAATAAGGGTAACCTCAACCCTGATTATTTTACAAGGGTGTATGCTAAACCATCCATGCTTCTTCAGATTTCACAGATCTAAAACATAGTCGAAAATCCACAACAATCTATGATCTCCACCAAACGTGAAGCCTTCAATGCTCCGAATGCCACACCACCCACAAAAACTAAATATCCAACTAAAACAACCGCTACAGAAATCACATCTCCAACAAATTATCGAACGAGAATAGACAATCAACAATCCAAAACTTAGATTTCTCATGCTCGGCTTCACCTAGAAAACCATGCCAGCTTAACGTCCAGTAAATAAGGATTGCACAACCTTTGTATTAGACCCCTTCAATGATATTTGTATGTGAGTTCTTGGTATTAGTTCTCAACTCGTGCCAAAATGAGTACCAAGAATGATATCCTATGGATAGAAAGGGAGAGAAGTTGCCTGAAGAATGCCTCCCCCGACATTTAGCCGAAACGGACCATACCCTTATTTTCGAACAAAGGAAATAATATTCGCAGCCAGGCATAAGGAATAGTACTATAGATAGGATCACAGGTTTGTGGAATGGGTTCGGCTTGAACAATCAAACCGTAAGCTATGATAATGACCCCTTACCGGCCATGAGAATTCCTATACATGCTGACTCCTAATTCATAGGTGCCGCCCTCAAACTGCAACTACCAGCCGTTGTATATGACTGGTTCAGACTGAGGAAGAAGGCAGGGATGTGGTGATAAAGCAGTTCACCCAATTCAAGTGCCCTCGATTCTCTTTTGATAGACTTCACTGCCTCCTATTGCAAGGTGTAACGCCACTCGTTGCAGAGATAGGTGATTGAACTCGACCAAGATGACTCTGGGCTTGCGTCAAAGCAGTCAGCTCAAGAGTTTCGTCGATTTTGAATTATATTTTGCCTTTCTTCCTTTTCATCACATTGAATGACACACTCCTCTAGAATGCTTAAACGAATCTGATCGGATTTCTTTGAACCTTGGCTCTGATACCATGTTGAATTTTATGGTAGTGCTCGTTAACCACAGGCAAACATCAAATTTGTTGTCTTCCCAACCATAGACGATAAGCTCTTATCGTCACCCCCGAGCACACTACATGACCTTCATGATGTTGAATTCATTGTTATTGATGCAATCATTACCTTGCATATATATGAATCAATAACTCCTAATAGACCTCAAGTTGGCCATATACTTTTGGTGCCAAGGATAGGGTCAGACCTATATATTACAAGCTACATATGAATCTCTCTTAGTTGCAAGTTACATTTAACTTAATCACAAGTTACACACAAGTAGTTCGCCTAAATAGGGCCTGCCCCAAATTGGACTCATACAATTGAGATATCCAAATGCCAAGGCCGACAGGCCACTTGGCATTTTGTGCACTAGGTCGGCCCTAGAAGGGATCCGACCTAGCTACACAACAACACTAGGTATCTATAACACATGCTTAATTTTTAAAATGAGTTGACTATTAAGTTGTATTTATATATTTTTGTTCTCAAATTTCATTTGTTTCAATTCTTCAAATGTGTTGTTAAGTGAACTTGTTGTCTTAGGTATTACAATAGCAAGCATTTCTAGCTCCGTGGACCAACCGCACTTCAAAACAAACCCAAACCCTCTGTTTTTGAAATACATTGAAATGGTACAACTTCCAAGTGGTGGAGGTTATGTTTGGATTTGTGGTCATTGGAGCTCATATGGTCAAGTGAGAGGCCGTTTGTGCAATATCACTCAACAAGGCATCAAATGTTGTCCAAGCACAGATGGTAAAGTTAATCCTGAAGCACAAGTCTTGGCATATATTGAAGAGCAAGTAAAAGCAAACCAAGCAATAGGCCATAATCAAATCATCCTTTGGTAAAGAAAGGATCTTGAGAGATGAAGCCCCCTCCACCGCATTCTCATTTTTAACCTACAAAGAGCCATCCATTTCTGTCCATACCTAAAGAACACCTAGTGGCCCCTACACAAAAGAGATCAAAGGGGCAGTTGGAAATTCTCATTTCAAAACAAATCTATAGAGATTGTCAATCAAGACATAGCAAGATGTGTCAATGCTAATGGATTGGCATTCAATGTTGTTCACTTGCCATATTGGCAAAAAATAGTGAAATCAAATAATGGCACTCCAAAAAGGTACAAGTGCCTAGGTTTAGGGAAGGTGCATAGCACCTTATTGAATAAAGAAATGAAATTTGCAGAGGACTCCTTGAAGCCCATAAAGGATTTTATTAGAATATTTAATTATATTTTAGTCAATTATATTTAATTCTTTTATTAATGGTCATTTAGCTTTTTACTTTTTAGTTCGTTAAGTGAAACTATTGTTTCTTTTACAAGTATGCATAGGTTGCTTTTTAGATTTTAGCTTTTAGCTTTTAGCTTTTAGCTTTATTTAGCGCTTTAAGCATTTTAGCTTCATGTTGAAGCTTTAGATTAATGGTTCGTTCTTTTTAGAACACCGTCTTGTAATTCCTTTATATATGGTTGTATATTCATTATCAACCCATTCAATATCATCCAATTATTGAAGATCATTCAATTATTGAAGATGGTATCAGAGCAGGTCGATGGGGTTTTACAGCATTTGGCATAGCGTCTTTGCCTGGAATTTATTTCCAAAAATAAATTAACAGTTTTTCGAGAGTGCTTTTCTGGGTCTGAAATTTTTTAGGGTTTCAGTTTGTGAGCATCTAATTCAAAAAAAATTTCTAAAATCAAAGGGTTTTCTGAAAAATTTCATGGGTCTTTTCACAATCTAGGAAAGACTTGTGTGTGGCCTCTGCAACCTGTAAAAATGTGGTCATTTTTTATTCGTGTAGGATTTCTGGTCCAACTTCTTTCGCGATTTTTCTAGGCCATGCCTACGGATGTACATGCATGTTTTTCCTTTTTTCGCACGCTCTGCTCATTTTTGGCAATGGCTCACTATATTCTTCACGCGTGAGATCTTCTTTGCGTGTCTCGGCCTCCACACTGGCTCACGATTTTCATTGTTTCTTGGTACATGGTATATTTTTCTCTGTGCTCTGCAAATCCTTGCGATTGTCTGGCATTTTCCCAAGGGATTTTTGCTCCGCTTTTTAATTTTTCATTGCGCTTGTGTCCTATCTGCGCGCGATGGGAGCTTTTCTCCCACAACCTAGTTTTTGCGCACCGCATTCTTCTGCGACTGCTATTTACACACTAAAGAATTTCGGCAGAATTTATGGTTATTTTAATAAAGAAAATTATTTAAGGGTTTTTATAATTTTTGTCCTAAAAAATATATTAGTAGGGTTGTAATAATTTTTTCCTTAAAAAATTATTTCTGGGGTTTATAATTTTTCCCTTAAAAATTATTTTGGGTTTTCTAATTTTTCTCCATAAAAAAATCATGAGGGTTATGCTTGATTTTTCCTCAAAAATCAAGGAGTGATGTTTTGTCGTGTGATGTCTAACGTTTTGCCGCGTGATGTAATGTACCTCAGCTGTACCTGCCTCGCTTTCCTAATAATTAGGGCATGATCTGCCCACCGAAGGTTTGGTTAGGGCAAATAAAACGGATCTATGGTTTCCTGCAACATTATAGATATTTCAATATATATGTCAGCAGTTATATTAAATCAGTGGCATAATTATTGCATTGAAAAATAAGCACACGACCCATTCTAGACTTTGAGGAAACTCCAGGTTGGCTAGGCTACCCATCCAAACCCATCCCGTCTCTTAGGACTTATAGGGCCACCTAAGGATGGGCCCAACATACCCCTGGCTTGCACTCATTATATCAAATGTGCTAACAAACAGAGGACAGCAGGAAGATAATAAATGTCTACAGAAAACATAGATTCATAATTATAGAATTTGTGTTACTTGGTTAACATTTATCCATTTTGTTAATTTGTAGGGTTGATCCATTACGTTTGTGCCTAGTTGCAGAAATATGACTATCATTAATTAGTATTCCTTTTCTTTACTTATTTTGTTGCATTTGTGAATAAATGACTTATGTTTATTCCTTTTTGTCTATTACTAGAGCTCATTTTAATGAATTATAACTAAACCTGATATTGCAGGTTTTCTATTTGGCAAGATAAGTTCATTTTAACCTTTTGCACGTTATAGATATGATTAATTCATTGGCTAAGAATTTGTATTCATTGATCCGATTTAGCAATTAATCTGTGCAACTAATTAGATTATATTCGTTACCGTTGATATAAAGGATGAGTTACAGAAACTCAGATTGGATACAACTTGCATATGGAAATACTTTCAATGAACGATAAAAACATGGACGCACTGCGATACCCAGACGGACTAGCCTGGGAACATACCAGATTGTTGGCGATGGGGAGGGGTGCTTTACACGAATAGGCACTGATTCTTCATCGCTGGGAAGAACCAGCGACTCTCCCTCCACATCGTTACTGCCTGATGCGCTCACTGGCTAACCCGCATGGCTGTTTGGGCATCGTAAAAAATGAAACTGAATTAATATTATTGCTGAGTAACGAGGATACCTGTTTGCAGATCCTCCTTGCGATTTTCCCCTCGTCACCTCCTTCTCTAGTGCTTCCCTTGGTGTGTGTGATTTATACCTTCCGAAACCACGCGACCCCCTTGGAAGCATGGCGTCTTTTTCAGAGATGATTTGGGGATGATCACATCCTTTCCTTAATAACATTAGTTAATGAGCAAACAAAATTATTCGATCATCCTGATTTTATTAATTGAAATTTTAGAATATATATATATATATACACAAATCTACTAATGTATTTCACAGTTAGCCTCTAATGAACCTGTTGTCTACGTGGGGACATGACACCTAATGTTTGGTGTTTACTGCATGATGTCAAATGTTTTACCACGTGATGTCTGGTGTTTTACCACGTAATATTTGGGGTTTTGTCACGCAACGTTTCGAGGTTTTGTTCAATTTTTTCCTCAAAAATTGTTTCATGGTTTTGTTCAATTTTTTCCTCAAAAATTGTTTCATGGTTTTGTTCAATTTTTTCCTCAAAAATTGCTTCAGGGTTTTAATACCTGTTCAAGGTTTTTAACATTTTTTTCCACAAAAAATGATGATTTGTATCTTCAATTTTGGAGGGTTTGCCATTTTTTCCTCAAAATCGTGGTTTCGGGTTTCCATTTGGTTACCCAACATCAGGTTGGATGGATTATGGTAATCTTGGTCATCAACACTTTGTAGATTCTGGGAGGGTCTCTGCCACAGTAGAGTTTTCTTTCCGTTTGTGATCAAAAGACCTACAGTGTCTTCTGTAGGGTATTTAGTAGATAGAGTCACAATTAATGGAGGGTATTAGAATATTTAATTATATTTTAGTCAGTTATATTTAATTCTTTTATTAATGGTCATTTAGCTTTTTGTTTTTTAGTTCATTAGGTGAAACTATCACTTCTTTTATAAGAATGCATAGTTTGCTTTTTAGATTTTAGCTTTTAGCTTTATTTAGCGCTTTAAGCATTTTAGCTTCGTGTTGAAGCTTATGATTAACAGTTCGTTTTTTTTAGAATATTGTCTTGTAATTCCTTTATATATGGTTGTATATTCATTATTAATTCATTCAATATCATCCAATTATTCAAGATCATTCAATTATTTTTCAGATTTGTGAGTCAACATAGGGGTGTTTGTTAATGCATGATAGCTTCGGTAAGATAAATGATTGAATTAGAGATAAATGAAGTCTCTCGTTCAATCATTTATCCTATCGATAAACTATGATGAAAAACCTCAAGCTATTGTTCCTTCATTTGATGATCATTCTTCATTTGTATATTTTCAATCTACTTGTAAAGTTCGATCAATGCTTAACTATCGATAATCATCGATTGCAAATCTCATAGCACAAAATACTGATCGATATCGGTTTACATTATAACGTATGCACTCCGATTAATATCGGGTACCATATTAACTGTGATCACCAATTATTATCGGGCTAACCAATGTACTTCGATTAATATCGATTGATGTATTAAACCGTGAACATTGATGGTTATCGAGATTAACTAATACATACCGATTAATATTGGTTGTTTTGCATATAATAGACACGCCGATTAAGTATCGGGTGCTTAGTTAAGCATACACCGATTGGTAAATGCTACGATAAGCCAAAGGGTGCGATCAAGTAATGTCTTGATCGATCATGTCTAAAAGACATGACCGGTCAAGGCATTGCTTGATCCTCCCTGCTTACATATAAATATCAATCGGCATTTGTGAGAAGGACATCAAAATCAATAAATGCTCCTCTCGCCTGCAATATAAAAGAAGATAATCAGATTTATCATATTAAATATATAATACATAGTTAAAAGAAGAGATAACCTTGAATATAACTTGCATCTTGAATTGAGAATTGAATATCATTTACATGGTATCAAAGCCAAGTTAAATCGAACCTGAGGCTGTTCAATTTTGTGAAAAATTCAAAACAAGCATATATTCAACATCACAATTCTTCTAATGGCTAGCGCTATCAGATTTGAAGATAGACTCGGAGGAGGTGATGACTTCTCAGCACAGAAGTTCAAAATTCAGATGATTCTAAAAGAAAAGAAAATCGAATCAGTTGTAAAAACTGAAACTGCAGAACCTGAGACTGAACCTGACAAAACAACTTGAAGAGAGGGAAATGAAAGGCCATCAAAATCATAGTTGATGGGGTGAGAAATAATATTATGCCCATCATAAGGAAACATGAAACGGCCTACAACATGTTCAAAGCACTTGAAGATGCATTTGAGATATCCAATGCTAGTAGAACCTTGGCTTTAATAAGAGAAATAAATCACATAGCCATGATCAAAGGAGAATCAGTCAATGCCTACTTCATGCGAATATCAGCCCTAAGGGATGAACTAGCAACTCTTGGATATGAGATCCAAAGCAAAGAATTAACACTCATTGCTCTAGATGGGTTGCCTAGTATATGGGAAACATTCGTCCAAGGCATCAGTGCAAGGGATGAATTTCCAAAATTCGATAGGCTAAAGGCAGACTGTCTCCAAGAAGAATCAAGGTTAAATAAGAAAGGGATCAAGCAAAAGAATATAGATGAAGATCTTCAAGTTCTGAATACAAACTCAAACACGAAAAACAAGTAAAATTTTAGAGTTAGTTCATTCTGATATATGTGGACCCATGTCCGTACCTTCCTTAGGGGGATTTTTGTATTATGTAATATTTGTTGATGACTACTCTGGGAAAACTTGGATCTACTTTCTGAAATGTAAAGAATCAGAAGAGATCCTCAATAGGTTTAGAGAATTCAAATCACTAACAGAGAACTACTCAAGAAATAAAATTAAAACCCTAAGAACTGATAATGGGGGGGAATACCCATCAGAATTATTTAAAAAATTTTGTAAAAATTCAGGGATTAAGAGGGAGTTAACAATACCTTATAAACCTCAACAAAATGGGGTAGCTAAGAGGAAAAATAGGACAATCGTAGAAGCTGCCAAAGCTATGATTCTTGATCAGAATCTAAATGTAAATCTTTGGGCAGAAGCGACTAGCACTGCTGTATATATTCAAAACAGATGCCCTCACTCCCATCTTGAAGATAAAACCCCTAAGGAAGTCTTTACTAAATCAAAACCAGATATCAGCCACCTTAGGATATTTGAGTGCCCTATCTATATTCATGTACCTAAGGAGAAAAGATTAAAATTAGAGCCTTCTGGAAAAAGGGGAATACTTGTAGGATATAGTGAAACCTCCAAGGCCTACAGGATCTATATACCTGGTCAAAAGAATATTGAACTAAATAGGGATGTAATCTTTGAAGAAGACTTAGCCTTCAAAAGAGCCCAAAACTCACTAGAACCTGAAGTCTATATCCCTACCCCTAGCATAGATGAAGACCCTACTCCTGAGATTCAGAGGGAGAGTCTTGAGGAAAATGAAAATGAAACTCAAAACCCACCTAGAGAGAATTTCAAGAAAAGACCACTATGGGCCACCAAAACTGTAGAAGAAGCTCAAAAGTATGCTACCCCTTCAGGGACTTTCAGAGAAAGCAAAAGGCCTAACAAACTGACCAACTATGTCACCCTCCTAAATAATCTCTCAAGAGCAAAACCTACTAATGTATCAGATGAACTTCAACATCAAACATGGAAGAATGCCATGTCTGAAGAATACCAATCCATTATGAAAAATGATGTTTGGGAAATTGTTCCTAGGCCGACTGGGAAATCTGTTGTCACCTCCAAATGGCTCTTTAAAATCAAGCACGCTGCAGATGGCAGCATTGAGAAACATAAGGCTAGATTTGTAGCCAGAGGGTTTTCTCAAAAGGAAGGAATTGATTATGAGGAAACATTTGCACCTGTAGCCAGATACACTTCAGTAAGAGCAGTCTTAGCCATTGCAGCATCAAAGGGATGGAAAGTTCATCAGATGGATGTTAAGACAGCATTCCTTAATGGTGAGATCTCAGAAGAGGTATACCTAGAGCAACCTAAAAGGTTTGAGATTCATGATGCAGAGTCACATGTGTGTAGACTCAAGAAAGCTCTCTATGGGCTTAAACAAGCTCTCAAGGCTTGGTATGAAAGAATTGATACTTATCTCTCAAAATCAGCCTTCTCCAAGAAGGTTGCAGATCTTAATCTCTACTATAAGCAAAACAAAGGTGATATGCTAATATTAATTTTATATGTTGATGATTTGTTAATCACAGGAAAAGATCACCTTATAGATCAGTGTAAGAAAGACCTTGCTAAAGAATTTGATATGAAGGACTTGGGACTCCTTCATTATTTCCTAGGGTTGGAAGTATGGCAGAATACTAATAGCATTATACTAAACCAGCGTAAATATACCTTGGACATTTTGAAGAGATTTGGAATGCTAAACTGCAGACCCATGACAACTCCAGTAGAAACAAACCTTCATAAACTTAAGGAAGCACCAACAGAATCACAACCATCAGATCCTACTCTATATAGGCAAATGATTGGGTCTCTGATGTATCTTGTAAATACAAGACTAGATATATGTTATGCAATTAATGCCTTGAGTCAATTTATGTGTGAGCCTAAGGAGATCCACCTGATTGCAGTAAAACACATTATGAGATACTTAAAAGGTACTCTAAACCTTGGTCTCAAATATGAGAAAGTTGATCTAGACCTACACGGATTTACAGACTCAAATTGGGCTAGAAGTGTGACTGACAGGAAAAGCACTTCAGGGTGTTGCTTCAATTTAGGCTCAATCATGATATCCTGGATCAGCAGAAAGTAGTCTTCTGTGGCTCAGAGTTCCACCGAAGCCGAATACATTGCAGCTTCCATGGCTGCCCAAGAGGCAGTATGGCTTAGGAAATTGTTTGCGGGATTGTTTGGAGAGCCTATGAAACCTACTATCATACATTGTGACAATCAAAGCTGCATAAAGCTTTCAGTAAATCCAGTGTTCCATGACAGATCAAAGCATATTGAGATTCCATACCACTATGAGCGAGATATGGTAGACAGGAATGTGATCCAATTAGAATATGTTTGTACAAGAGATCAGACTGCAGATATTCTGACCAAACCTCTTTCGAGAGTGAAGGTTGATCACTTCAGAAAAGGTTTAGGTATGATAGAAAGGTAATTTGCTTTGTAATCTGTATTTACATATCAATAAGATGTTTAATGTGTAAACTTCTTTGTCATGATAGGACATTTTGGATTTTATCCCCTGGGTTCATATCTAAGAGTTGACGATCTCTCAAGATAATGAACACTTGTATGTAGACATTATAAGTTGACGATCTTATGATGTCCAAACCAGTTATCATGTTGGATCTCTGGTATTCCATGCATGTGCCATGATTGTGTTGTGGTAAAACATTTGTATAAGATGTTAGTGCACATACCACAACTTGGATAAGATGAGAATTTAATCATCCTCATATGTTTATCCTTAAGTATTGCATGTTTAGGCAATACTGATATCACATGCTTAGGTGATATCCTGTCATCACAAAATTGATGTGATGAACATTTGTATCACGTGTTTAGGTGATATTTCATGTCATGTGATTAGGTGATATGATTTTCTAAAGAGTCAAATTGTGTAAAGAATACTAACAATCATTTGAATTGTGATGCTTGATATATTGTTTTTCATTTATCTTACCTAGCTAAGAGGGAGTGTTAATGCAAGATAGCTTCGGTATGATAAATGATTGAATTAGAGATAAATGAAGCCTCTCATTCAATCATTTATCCTATCGATAAACTATGATGAAAAACTTCAAGCTATTGTTCCTTCATTTGATGATCATTCTTCATTTGTATATGTTCAATCTACTTTTAAAGTTCGATCAATGCTTAACTATCGATAATCACCAATTGCAAATCTCATAGCACAGAATACCAATCGATATCGGTTTACATTATAACGTATGCACTCCGATTAATATCGGTTATCATATTAACTGTGATCATCGATAATTATTAGGCTAACCAATGTACTCCGATTAATATCGGTTGATATATTCAACCGTGAACATTGATGGTTATCGAGATTACATAATGCATACCGATTAATATCGGTTGTTTTGCATATAATAGACACGCCGATTAAGTATCGGGTGCTTAGTTAAGTATACACCGATTGGTAAATGCTACGATAAGCCAAAGGGTGCGATCAAGTAATGTCTTGATCAATCATGTCTAAAAGACATGACCGGTCAAGGCATTGCTTGATCCTCCATGCTTACATATAAATATCAATCGGCATTTGTGAGAAGGACATCGAAATCAACAAATGCTCCTCTCACTTGCAATATAAAAGAAGATAATCAGATTTATCATATTAAATATATAATACATAGTTAAAAGAAAAGATAACCTTGAATATAACTTGCATCTTGAATTGATAATTGAATATCATTTACAGTGTCCATCGTTTCTGATAATGGAAAGATGCAAAAAGTCACCCATTGATCAATGTTATTGCAATGTCCCCTAAAAGGGCAATGTTTTCTAGAGCAATGGATTGTGAAGGAGGGGTGAAGGATGGTGCATTTATTGATAACATTCTTTGTTACTGTTATCACAAAAGCTTGCACCCTTGCTGAGCTATCAACTCAGCAACCTTGTGAAACATGGAAACAACCCCGAAGTGTGGGACCTTGCGCAAGGGGGTTGAATCTCCGGAGAAGGTCGGCTTCCTTCTCAATCCAGGTGCAAGTGTTGAACCAACTCAACACTTTAAAACTAATTCCTAAGCCAATCCTAACAACTTGCAGAGGTAAAGGGAAGAGAGAATGCTTGAAATAGAAGGAGGTGATGCACCAAGAAGAGATTGTTCCTCTCCCCACCGAGATGACACAAAGAATTAACTGAAACACCCAAGAGATGCACAAACTTCAATTGCATGAGTGACTTCAATGCATGTATGGAGGTTAGAATTCGCTAGTATCAAGAGGGAAGAAGGATTCCCACAAGTCACACTCAGAAAACAAGTTAACACAGCATATATGGAGAGAAAAGCCACAAGACATACACCTATGATGAAGGTAAGAAAACATACACAACATACATAAGTTGAAAGAAGGCAAGAATGGTGATTTTCAATTAATTATCAGGCCAATGGCCAAACATACAGTTGCATAAATGCAAGATAAATACAAGAGAAGTCGGAGAGCATGGAATAGCTCAAGCCAGCAGGGAGAGAACCCTTTACAATGAGGCTTAACAGCCTTTATATAGAAAAAATAGTTACAAGGGTGATCATGACCCCTGCATGTCAGTCTGGAGGTGCAGGGAAGTGCATGCACTGGACTTGTACATGCAAGCAACCTAGCCATACCCACAAAGGGCAATCCTGAGAAGGTGGATTGACTAACCTTCCACAGTCAGACATGACATAAGTCACCAAGCATGGCCCCGTACCTCCCTTGATGGAAATCCTGCCAAAAACATTTAATGCACCCTTGTGGCTCCACAAAAGAAAGTGCACAAGTCACCAAAACTGTAGGAGCATTTAAAGCCTTGAGTGTTGATTACGCCATCCGGAAGTGTCACCAGTCGGAAGGAAGCCCGAAGTTCGGAAGCTCGGACTCCCAAAGTGAGGAAGACAAGGGAAGGAGCAAGGAACTTCGAAACCTCGGGGTTCCGGAGTTCCAAGATAGAGAGAGGAAGAGAAGAAAAGGAACTTCGAAACCTCGGGGTTCCGGAGTTCCGAGGAACTGCGCAAAGGAACTAAGGAACCTCGGGGCTCCGGAGTTCTAGGGAAGAAAGGGAAAGGGCTAAAGAGAGAAGGGGAACTTCGAAACCTTTGGGTTCCGTAGTTCTGGGCAAGGATATAAGAAAGGCTACAGAGAAGAAAGGAACTTCGAAACCTCGAGGTTCCGAAGCTCCAAGGAAAGGAGAAGCTTTAAGAGAAGAGGCGAAGGAAAGGAAGGTTAGGAACTTGGTTCCGGAGTTCCAAAGAGGGAAGGAGAAAAAAAGACGAAGAACTTCGGAACCTTGGGGTTCCGGAGTTCCGAAGGAAGAGGGAGAAAGGCTAAGGAGAGGAGGGGCTAAGCTAGGGAAGGAAGGGAACTTCGGAACTTCGAGGTTTCGGAGTTCCGGGAAAAGGAGAAAGAGAGGGCCTAGGAACTTCCGACAAGGCAACACTCCAAACTTCATGATTGCTTTTCTCCTTGATCAACTGGGGCAGCATTGGTCCATGGAATATATCTCTGATTGGTTCTCACTGATGGACCAAGGTGTCATAAAATGACAACAGTTACCATTGAAGAAGTGCCTATCCTTTCAATTTAGAGGGAACCAGCCCCTCTATATTTTGAGGGAAGTCTGCCCTCAAAATGTTGTGCGAGTTAGAACAGATAATGCCAAAAGTTGTAGGGTTGTTGGGTTATTGGTTGAGGAGCGTTATTCACATATTTTTTGGACAGCCACCCCCTCAACCTAATGCTTCAAAACATTGGTACCAAAATTGATTGGATCAAACAAGTGCATCTTGAGGCTAAAGAAATCTAAATGTTAATCACCAACCACCATATGTCACAAGGCATATTTAGAGCATTCTCGAAATTGAAGATGCTGAAGGTAGGTTAAATTATGAATATGTTTCACTTAAGTAAACTTTTTAATTTTAATTTTTGTATTTTAACTTCTTTTTTTTAATTTTGATTTTCAAAAGGGTTGCTAAGACCCAGTTTGCCTCCAAAACAATTGTGCTAAGGCAATTTGTGAAGGTCCATGAGGTACTTTCTAACATGGTCATCAGCCCAAATTGGTCCATCTGGAGGCAATCTAGCACTACAAGGGCAACAAAGGTTAAGCAAATGATCATAGATGACATTTGGTGGGATCATGTTGAGTATCTCCTCAATTTCATTGAGCCCATATTAAGCATGATCCGTTATACCAACATGGATAGGCCATGTTTGGATGAGGTATATGACGGCATCAACTCAATAATTGAAAGATGAAAGTCATCATAAATGCAAAATAGCAAGATCTTGAAGAAAAGCTCTTCAAAGAACTACACAAAATCATTGAAAAGAGATGGAACGAAATGAACACTTCGCTGCATCTTCTTGCCTCTGAATTGAGTCCCAAATATTATATTTTTCAGCTCATTTTTGTGACATCAAGAGTTGCCCCATATAGAGATGCTTAAGTCGCTCGAGGGTTGAAGGCAACACTTTGCAAGCTCTTCACTAATCATGGCATGTGAGATGCAATGAGAGTTGAGTTCATGGGTTTCGCAAGCTCCAACGATTGTGGTCTTGATGCTTGTCATTGGTGGTACTTCCATGACTAATCATAAACGCACCTACAACCTCTTGGGGTAAAAATTTTATCGCAGGTGTTATAAAAATAATCTTTTATCTTTTAAGTTTTATTTATATTTTAATATTATAACTTAATTTTTTTAATTTTGTAACTTTTAATTGTCTAATTTTGTCTTAATAAGTCGCTCGTTCATCTGCATTTGAGAGGAATTGGTGCACATACTTCTTCTTCCACTCAATAAAGCACAATAAACTATAGTCAAAAAAGGCAAGGGACTTGGTTATTGTGCATTCAAACTTGTGGCTCCTTGCACAAACAAAGTGGCTACAAAGAAGGGGACACAAGGAGGTGGGATATCAAGCCAAAGCGTATTGACTCGGATGCTTCCATCTCCCACTTTGCTGCACTTGATGTTGATGATAACTATGAGCAAACTAGTGAGCATGAGAGTGCTAGTGCCAGTGCTCGTGGTAGTAGTAGTAGTGGTAGTGCCAATGGTACTACTTGTGGTTCTTCTAATTTACCACTACATAAATCATCCAATATGGATGGTGATGATAATATTTTTCACAACCTATTTAATATTTGGTCAATTATGGCTGATTGTTGACACTTGACTAATATTTGACTAATAATATGGTGGTGTATTTTACAATGTTATTTGACTATTAATATGATGGTGTATTTTGAACTTAATTATTGCTACAAATATGTATATATTTGATTGTTGACACTTGACATTATTATTTTTTACCTTTAATATATATCATGACATTCAAGTTTGACTAATAATATGGTGGTGTATTTTGCAATGTTATTTGACTATTAATATGGTGCTGTATTTTGAACTTAATTATTGCTACAAATATGTATATATTTCTGATTTATATATGTTTTTGTATGGACAAAACCACCCCCCAAAAAATTTGACTGAACACTCAAACCTGAAACGATAACTTAAGAACAAGTAAAAATGGAACGTATTCAGTATTATGTAGGAAGTTTCAGTACATATGTAAGTTTGTTTACATATGGTGATGTTGCAGTAACAACCACAAGACATTTGAGGAAGAACTCACTACCACATATTGAATTTAGTATTACTGGAAGCATGAATGGCAATGCATGTGCACTAGTGGCAAAGATGGAGTTTATGTGATACAATCCATAGACACGGTTATGTTCAAAAGGGTGTTTTGACTTTTGAGGTACCAAAAGCAACTAGAAATGGTCAATGTTTTATATGCTACTGCAAGCTTAGAATGGATAGGGATTGTTACAAGAAGACATGTATACACCCAACAGTGTTAACATAGCAAATATTAGCTCTTAATCGGCAATGGGTGCTATACACTGATTATCCACGTGGAAACATCACAATTAGTGATATGTGCAGCATGTTGACACCATGGTATGGTCAGGATATGGTTGTGTGGACATCATGGTATGGTCAGGATATGGTTGTGTGAATATGGTCTTTCAGATGTTGGTTAGACAGTTAGACAATTGATATTCCCGGTTCCATGATGGTGACTATATGAATCTTCTCGTGTGAGTTTCCAAGGTTAGACTGAGGTTGGATAGACGGAAGGTTGATCACTGAAAGGCTGACAGCCAAAAAAGGTATACAACATAGAAAATAGGTATGTTGTGATATTATAGATCGAGAATCTATAAGAGACGTGTTATTGAATCTTTGGATTCCGACTAAAATAAAAGTGATAGCCTTTTGCCATTTTGGTTGTTGGTTTTCACCTGTAAGGGTTTCCCACATTAATATCGGTGTCTCATGTAATCCTGTGTTTGCATATTGTTCCATTTGCTTCAGTCATGTCATTAGATAGATTGGTTAGTAATGTTTAAAAGAATTTATCACATAATCCTAAGTTTCTTTATCCCAGCATATTGGTTATCTGCAACACGGGTAGCTAATCTCCAACATTTGGTATAGGAGCATTTTCGTGTTCTCTCAGCAATGACTACTTTGTTAAGAGGCCAAATCCTACGTGTGCAATGGTGAAACCCCAAGATATTCAGTTTGTTCCAGTTTGTGTATGTGCATGTGTATCTATATATAATTTATAATTGTCCCTAAGAAAGCAGGTGAAAATAGAATGCATCCTATCTTCTAAATACCATAGCTACTTAGATTCATGTAAACTATATTTTCTTTAAATTCCTGATTGTACATATATAATCACAAATCTAGGTTTTCTTAAACTTATTACTTCCCTGAAAAAATAATTTAATCTACATTTTCTAAAATCATCATTTCCCTGCAAAGGCAGACTATATTCTCAACTGTTGTACCATGCACTAGGTTATGACTTCAAATCACAAATATACAAGGTTCCAACTGCATTCCATGTACTAAGCACCACAAATATATGTATAATATAATAATTGTCACTAATATCATTATATAGTGAAAAGGGATTTATAAGTGTGCCTATTAGTATTGTATAGTGCCCAGGTCAAAAGGGAATGCATTTCATCTTCCAATAGAGTACCTATGTAGATTACTACAATCTAGATTTTCTAAATTTCAGTCTGTCCCTGTAAAGCATAGTATCTTCTCAATTAATATGGCATGTACGAGATTATGATGACTGCAATTTACGTATCTACTAGGCTAGCTCTATTTCATGTACTCTCTACTTATAATAGATTAAGACTGCAAATGTATGTATAACTGTGCCAAATATCATGCTATAGGGTATAGGAAAAGGGAACATATTATTATATGTAATTTCATTATACGATACAAAGTAAAAAAGGACTGAGTCTCGTCTTATAATTTGGGCATAACTAAAAAGAGGCAATAAATTGTGCACGATATCATTATAGAGCGTGCAGGGGATAAGATAACATATCAGTGTGCCTAATTTTATTACATACAATGCAAGTGAAAGGAGAACGCATGACTGAGCCTATAATTATACAATTTATACTTGATATCATTATATAATGAGTAGGTGAAAAGGGCCCATGTTTCATCTCATAACTGTAAGCGGGTATTACGAGAACATATAAGTGTGACTAAAATCATTGCATGGTATGCAGGTAAAAAGAAGATATATAGTTATGTTTAATATCACTGAATGGTGTGCAGGCAAAAATGGAAAGTGTAGTTATGCTTAAATTGTGCTCTATATCATTATATATGGCACAGTTGAAAAGAGAGCATCTTTCATTTTATAATTGCGTGCTGGTGAAAAGAGAATGTATAATCGATGCGGCGTGTCTAATATAAAGAGAAGATGTCAATTGCGTCGATATTTGTGCATGATATCATCACTAAGCGTGCAGGTGAAAAAAAAACCTACAACTGTGCCTGATATCTCATATGGCATGCAGGTGAAAAAGAAACCTACAGTTTGTGCCTAATATCATCATAGTGCAGGGTGAAAGGAGAGATGTATAATTGTGCGGGTGACTATTAAGGGGGCGTAGGTGAAAAGAGAACCTATAGTTGTAAATGACAGCTTTGCATGGTTCATAATGGTTAATCTTCTGATACGGTACCTAGTTAGATTAATCTGTAAATACGGCTTCGAAATTTTCTTGATCCGAACAGGTTATGAAAGCAAATATACATACAATTTCACCAGTTAAAAAGAAAATTTAGTACACATATAATTGCAAGGGTTATGAATGCAAATATGAGTACAATTGCGTGCATTTCGTGTAATATGTACTAGGTTATGACTGAAAAGAAAGCTCTCGAACAGTTTCACAGTCCAACAATAACCTAAAATTAGACAATTTAACTTGAGACATATTACTGCCAACTAGGTTTTATTTCCCCTTTGCAAAGGCCTGTAAAATCTGAAAGGAAGAGCAGAATCAATTGTACTCACCCGACCTTTACGCCAAGGGCAAGGGCAGCACGCATGCGGGGCTTAGCATTCTTCCTCACGTAATAGTGCAGCCCGTTTTCCAGAACGCCGTAGTGAACTCCAAAGGGATCTTGCGGAAACGCCTCGTCCGGCTCAACGTTCAGGAGCTTCAGTGACTTGAACTTGTGAGATTTCAATGGCGTTGTAGCTTCTCCAAGCAAATCCATAATAAGAAACCCCTTTCCTGTACTTCTAACGCTTATTTTCTGACTGTCTGTGCTTAGCAATAGCAGAGGCTTCGCACTTGAACAGTTCTGGTTTGTTTGTTTTTCAGCGTGGAAGTACAGAGGGGTTCAAAAATTTTGGAGGTGAAATCTGAAAGCGCCTAAACCTCTAGGTAGTTTAGGTACCGATATTCCGTTTTCTTTTACGGGAAGGATTACTGGGATTATATCTTAATCGTATAAATGCATCTGGTGCTAACAAATGATTCGTTGTGCAGAGATAATTGAATTGAATTGAATTGAATGAAGGAATTTGTTGTGTTATTTGACTTTTTGTTGGCCACGAAGTCTAGGAAATGCCCAAATATTCTCTTTTATTTCTTGGAATGGGATGGAAAAGTCCAAATTCAATGTAAGGCTCTATAAGTATTTAGATATCACATGAGTTAAATTTTCCGCATAGCATGCCTATTAATCCGTTTAATATGTCTTTTTCCCATAGACTTCGAATTAAATAAAGTATGATCTTGGCTAAATCAGAAATAAATATTTTATGCAATATTAAATATTGATCAGATTTAATAAGTGAGAATTGTGGGAATATGTTGTATGAATAATAAATGTATTTAGTTTTAAGATCAAAAAATGAACATAATTTAGATGTGATGTTAAATATAAATGTTTTGAGATTAGACAATAATATGTTATTTTATAATTTGAAGATCAAAAATTTTTGTATGTTATATATTGGGTCAAATCTGAGGGTTACACTTGAGTTTAAGCTCACCGAAGTGTCATGTGCTTGTGGATTTGATTTGATAGTATGTACAACTCTACTATTGTTCTTGCTAGATGTGTCTTTATTTTTTCTCTCTTTTTTATATGTAGAGACTCACAATATTTAAGAATACCTTTAGAAGATTGTCATTAGCATCACAACAAAACACATTCTCTTAGGTTGTCACCAGATGAGTAAACAATCAAATATAGCACTCTTCAATCATGTGCATGCTCCTAGGATGGTTCTACATCCTTCAGTTGCACCAATTAAAGTGTTCTAATGTGAATGATATGCAAATGAAGCTTAAAGGATAAGGAGAACCTTTGATGTGTTTAATGAATGCATTGAGTGCCTTACATACTAATAAAAAACATTATTTTTTACAGAATGTGTACTTAGTCATCTCAAGGTAGGAAAAACAAGCAGCTAGTCAATTAAAATTTGAAATTTAGCGTTTTAGAAGACGAGGACTAGGCCTATAACTACATAAATGACGTGGAGTGGGCCAAGAGTCAAATCTAGGTGGATAATGGTTATATTATGGAAGGTGTATTGATAAGTATAATAAATGCAAGGTGTAGGCAAATGTATCAAGATATGTACACATAGGCAAAGGGTAGGGGTTAAATATATGGGAATATATAAAGTCTAAGGGAATGAGCCGACTCTATATAAGATTGTGTTATTTGTCGATATGTGTAGGTATTAAGCCATTCTCCTAGATTGGGCACAAAACTAAATGAGAAATGGCATAGGTACACAAATTTCACATTTTGCCCTTGCTTTGAGCTCCATGTGAATCCTACAATAATCATGTATCTCAAAGATGTGGTATCACAAACATACATGTAAAGTAAATATGCATACATCAAATGATGTGAAAGGATGTCCATTTAAAGAAACAGAGGTACAAGGTGTTATTATGTAAGTCTATTCTTTGTCATTTACTCTCTAATAGAACCTACAAAATAGAGGGAAAGTACTCTATATGAGAATATCCAATTTGAATCTCATAATTAACAATCATAAGAGAGATAGGAAAATTAATGCCTATATGAAAAATGGTAATGGTTTGCGCTGCTAGGAAATCAATATATGAGATGTAAAGGACAAGTTTAACCCAAGGGGAAAATCTAACGCTATGTTAAAGTGCTCCTAAATTAATTTTGATTGTTCCTGAAATGTCCTAAAGTCTAGAAATCTAATAATTTTGTCTTCAACCACTTATTATAAATCTACATAGAATTACCTATAAATGAGAAAACCTTGAAAAATGAAAGTGATGAAGGGGAGCCTACCTTAATCATCCCCCTTATGGGCAATTCCAAAAGTAAAAAGCACATTGACAATTAGAAAATCATTGTATGCAAACCTAAGGCATGGAAAACAAGTGGTACTAATTGACAACAGTGGTGGAGAAGAAAAAACTTAAAATCTAAATCTTAGGAGGTGCATAATAATGGACAAGGATTATGAGATATAAAATGATTATTAAAAGGACAAGGTTTGGAGGAAAGAAAATGACATGAGTGGATAGTGGATGGGTTGTATTAAAATTTGGGAATAAAATAGAGATTCACAAGGATTGGAGGAGAGAGAAAATAGATGGAAAGTAACTAGGGGATAAGAAGAAAGATAAATTTAAGCCACAAGAAGGATTTAACTAGAGAGAAGGTAAGATAATCTAATATCATATTCAACAAATCCTTCTTGAAGAGCATGTGAAAAATAGATGGATGCAAAGCCTCAATTAAAAGCACTTAGTAATGAAAGAGATCATGGATGCAATGGTGATTGAAATGAGAGGAAGGGAGGTATACATTGGTTTTTAGAGATATTTAGGGGAAATAAGCACAAGAAATGGGGGTTGGTAGGTTATAAAAACTGGCGCTGATAGTCAAGGGGCATGGGCAATAATAAGACCATCATCTAGTGAGCGCAAATGATATTTAATGATATAATGCTCAAATTTCTCAAGAAGGGTAAGAAAATAAGAATAAAGAAATAAGAAGTGATCTTGGGTTGATTTTAGCATCACTAAGAAATTTATGAGGGAAACAAGGGTCTTATAAACATACAAGGGGGAACACACACTTTAAATGTAAGGTGGGCAAGGATAAACATGACCTAGATAAAGTTAAACAACGTTTATACAAGGGTCTACAGAAACGCAAAGACGAAAAATAAAACAATTAAGTCTAAGAAAAGACTAAAAATACATGCTAAATGGAAATTTTAAATGAGTGCAAAATATAGTAAAAGAAATTGTAGGGTATGCATTTGTTATATTGCACTTTGTCCCTGCTTAGCAAGATGGTGACAATAAAGGGAAAGAAGCATGCTAATGTAAAATAGTATGATAAACATGTATAATCATGTAAATATATTAGATACACGAAATGAGAGATGTTGATCTTTTTATTTTTGTTATTTTTTATTTGTTCAAGTGTGCATATATTTGTTCTTGCAATGCATCTAACCAAAGTAGTCACTATATGCATATAAGATCAATACTAAACAATGTATATGTATTATTTATTTATTTATATATTTCATAATGTTCTATAAATATAGCTTAAATGAGCATATGAGCCAATTGATAATAATATTTGACTTCTATGAGAAATACAATACATATCTTCATAAGAATATTGACATTTATAGAACTAAAAAAAATATGACTAGAATCCAAACAATGAATGACCAAAGCTTTGCCACTTAGAATTCCACCATAGATGTCACTTTAAGGATTTGAACTCGAGTATCCATAAAAAGAACCCAAAACTTTAACCACTTGATTTTGACATATGGGAAATTAAAGCAACATAATATATATACTAAGCAAAGAAACATACAAAAATTTAGATGAGTGCAGAATAGAAATAAAATGGAAACGCGTCACCTTGGTTGGTTTCATGACAAGATAAAAATAAGGTAATACTTTTATTTTACAAGATGAAATCCAAGGGGATCCTAGAGGAAAAAGAAGAGAATAAATTCATGAAGAGGCACCTTGGTAAAGGTAAAGAAAGATAGTGGAAATTAGATAATGGTCGTAATGGTAATGGTAATAAAGTTACCACACAAATAGGAAAAAATGAGGCCAATGATGATATATTTATGACAATAAGCAATTGTAAATGATGATGGTTATGTAGATAATAATGTCTCTAAGGTTACCATCCCTAGTCTTGAGATTGTAACTCATAACAAGGTAAAGCCAAGCCAAAAGTAAAAACTGGTGATATTGTTAATGGTTATGTGGTAATCACTCAATTATATAAGAGGTCATGTCAAGGCCAAGTTATTTTTTATTATGTTGCCTTTAAGATCATGTAAAGAGATTAAGAAATAGAATAAATATGCATCTCATTAAATTGATTGGTGATAAATTGATAAGATAAACTAGAGCTAGTTAAAATTAATGAAAAATAAAGGGTGATGAGTGTGTGTGTGTGTGTGTGTGTGTGTGTGTGTGTGTGTGAGAGAGAGAGAGAGAGAGAGAGAGAGAGTAGACAAGTGGATAGTTTGAAAATATGAGAAGAAGATAAAGAAATGGGGTTATAAGACCCACCCAATGATAGATAAATGATCGAGAATATAGGAAAAAAAAGTAGATGTGATGAAGATGATGGGGTAGATGCCCTCAAGGGATGATGATAGGGTAAATGTACAGGAAAGATATTGGCATGTGAGATGTTAGGGAAAAGTAAGACAATGACCCAAAGGTTATGTAATAGTGTAATCTTGTTTTGAGAAAGATAGTTATAAGACAAAGGAGATGATAGGAATAATAAGGGGAATGTGGTGTGAATGTGATAAGGGTAATTAGAATATGTGATAGTAGAAAAGTGGCACAAAGAGAATGGTCACAATAAAACTAAGTAGGCTTCACAATGTTATCATAAACTTATTCACCAAGATGACAACATTTTTTTTTTTGCTACAAACATGTGTGTGCAAAAGTTGAAGAATTATAAGAAAACATGTAAATAGAAAATAATATGTATAGAATACAAGATGTAATATAGAACAATACGGGGTCTTTTGTGAATGTTTTAAAGAACTAGTCAACATGTAAACTAGGTTTTAAAATAAAAAAGCAAAAAACATGTATAGGGGAATGAGATATGAAGGAATGGAAAAACATGTAAACTATAAGAAAAGAAAAAGAAGGCATCCCCAACTCAATAATTCAATCCTAGGACAACCTAAATAGTAAATCAAAAGAAAGGGAACAAATGAAGTGAGACAACTCGATCAAGTGGAAGATGTTGCTTTATAGGAACTCATTTATGTTAGAAACTTATTCTTAATTTACTTTAGCATTTAATTTTCCTTGATTAGTTTTAGTTGTGCGTTCCTTTTTTTTTATGTTTTGAAGGGATGTACCCCTAAAATTAACTAAAGGCTAGACCCAAGAGTATGGACATCAATCACACAAATAACCAAGTGTAATGTGTTTTTTATTTGGAAATATAGACTTAAGCAAGAGAAAGATAAGTGATGATCCACCTAAAAGCCTCTAAGAATCACTAATGATATTATATGTTGAGAAAGTGAAAGGAGAAATGAGCATGCATGGACATAATAATGGACATTATGCATACCATATAGAGGTAAAAAAAAATGTATACAAGGATAATAATAAATGTGAATATTATTGGTTTGAATGGAATATATTACCTAACTAGTTCTCATTTGGACTGTGTTCAAACTTAGTTAAGCTTACATAGGGGTCTTTTAGGCTATTTAAATTTTGTGTTTCATGTCACATGATTGTAACACATGCCATAATCCTATAGTTTCCTATATTTTACCTTGCCTATATAAGCAAGGTACCTCTTGTATATTATGTAGAGATCTATTGTATAGTTTCACATTCATTTCTTGCTAATCTCCCATGGACGGGTATTTTTTATTTTACAAATGATTTGGGTTTACATCAATCACTTATGTGACTCTTACATATCAAAGATTTAGATCTACAAGCCCCTTCTAAATTTGAGTGTGTTTTTTATAGTAGATTTTGTTGGGTATAATTGGTCAGATTTGACCTTGCCTAAGTCCAAAAGTCCCCAAAAACTCTAAATTTATAGAAATCTTAGTAGGGTTTCAAAACCAAAAAATTTGCTATTTTTAAGGGTTTACGAAAAGTTGAAATAATTTTTTTGATAAATTTCATGTGGAATCCATACAATATGGATCCTTTCCATATAAATATGTTGATAACACTAGTAATTTATAATAGTTTTGACATATTCACATAATATTACCTACATATTTTGCATCATCTCAACTTCAACATCATTTATATGGTCTATAGGTACAAATATTTTTTAAAAAAATAGGCTTGGTTAGTAGTATTTAGTTGGCTAGTAACCATAGTTTTGTAGCCCTAGGCACCCCCATGCATGGGAGCCTAGTAAGTAACACAATTAATTTCATTGTTGTTGACCATAACATCCCCTTTTTATATCACTTAATCATGGCTAATCAATGCTAACTCCACCTTGTTGCAATTGCCATTTGATACCTTACTCCCCTTTGATCATACCATTAGTGGGCCAATAAAATATATTGAAGTTAGTGATGTTGCTCATCCTCCACTAGAATAGTGCAAGAGATCCTATTTATATTGCCTAGGAAGAAGACTTTTTCTTTGAAAGGCATTAAGTTTGACCAAGTTATTGATTTTTGTATTCTTATAGGCATCATAAAGATGGCCTCGAAAACTTCATAGTGGTAAAGTATTTACTTTTTGTTTCTCATGTCATATGATTATAATAAATCTCATAATCATTTGTTGTCCCATCTCTCATATTGCCTATATAAGAAAGGTTACTCTTGTATATTATGAAGAGATCTATTGTTTAATCTAGCATTCATTTCTTGTTACTCTCTTGTGGAGGGTTTTTAGGTGCGAACAAGTTTATTTCGTGATTAGATCTTTCTCAAAACCTAGTCACTTGGGTTTTTTAATTTTACTTAGGACACTTTCAAGGCACACTTAGCATAGTTATTTTTATGTTTCTTATGCCATATGATTATGACAATTGTCTTAATACCAAGTTGTTTTGCCTCTCACCTTTCCTTTATAAACAAGTCTTTATTTATACATTTCATGTTTGGATTTGTTTTATTCTTAATATCTAGTCCTATTTCTTAGGGAAGTAAGAAGCAGTCCATAGTCACTCATTCCTCAATAGAAGCAAATATCATGCAACAAGAGTAGGTGTTTGTGAAGCAATTCAGTTATGTCTCATACTAGAAGGATTGGGAGTACCTAAAAAATCAACCCATAATCCTTTGTTGTGGTAATGGAAGCGTTCACAAGCTTGTTTGCAATTCAGTATTTAATGAATAAACAAAGTATATTAAATTTGATTGTTGTTTCATATGAGAAAATGTTCAAAAAAATAATATTCAACTCCATTTTTTCTCTACTCAAGAGTAGCATGTGGACATCTTCACCAAGCCTCTTGGATATGTAAAGTTTGAACTTTTCAAGATTCTCCTATCATTACTTCAAAACAATGATTCAATAGGGGGAATGTTGGCATATTCCGCCATTTTCCACTCATAGATGATTTTTTATTATTTGTGTTGATTTGTTGTTGTTTGATAGCATATTTAGGAATTTAGTTAGTACTCTATTAAACACGTCACTACCATCAAATTAATGGGTTTTATCATTTCTCTATCTATAAATTAATGTCATCTACTACAATAGGCGATGAAATAGGTTTTATGCTTCTAATAATAACTCTTTTATTCTCTCAAAATTTCACATTTTGGGGGGTCACCTATTAGTGTAACGGTGAAATGGTTGCATTATTTGTGGTGCAACCTAGGTTCAAGTCCCCGCCTGGACCAAAGAGGTATGTTAATATATCAGTTTCATCCCACCTTGGTAGGAGAAATTGATGGCGCATGATCTTGGAGGACATACAGGTGATCTTGGTGGATGCATGGACCGATTGACCATGCTCGACCCCTGCTGGGATAATGTGCATGCGGACCTTGTTCCTCGTAGGCGTGTGTTGCTCGTGGATCCAGTTTCTCATTGGCCTATGCTATTTTTGGACTTATGTCAGACCACACGGGTCTTTCATGCCTAACGGTTCTATATCGGGCCCTCGCGGGTCTTTCACCTCTACTAGTTTGCAATCCCTGCTAAGGTAACATGCTCGCGGTTCTGCACTGTTGGTCTTGGAGATATAAAGTTGAGGAAGGCACCAAGGAGAGATAAGGGTGTAAGAATGTTGTAAAACTAAGGATGAGGCCCCTCAACAATGTGGTCTCACTAGTTCATAGCTGCAGCCAAAGCGATTATCGAGGTAAAAAAAATTTAAAAATCACATTTTTTATAGACTGAAAAGGTATTGATGAGCACTTCTTAGTCATCAATGTGAATTTTATAGATTCAACACTTATTATATTTTATTAAGTTTTTTAATTTTACACATTACAATAGATAACTTAGACATATTGACTGATAGTTCTGATACTTAATGTTAAGTACAAATGCCAAAATAATAAGATGAGAGGGGGGGTGAATCATACAAACTTAATCTTCCATAAAAACATCAAATTCAACCTCGGTAACCTATACATCAGTAATATAACCAAAACTGCTAAACATGCAAACTCAAAAGCATATAAACATCATAACACTCATAACACCAGATTTAACGTGGAGACCCAAATAGGGAAAAACCACTGTGGGATTTTGGACCCACTAAGAAATATACTCTTCTAGAGTATGCTCGGTTAAAAGCAAATCCTATTAAAGATTACAGACACATTGCTAGATGTGACCCGATTAAGGGATTTCCCTCAGATCTGTTAGAATCTTCACCTTGTTAGAAGTGACCTTGTTAAAGGATTTCAAACACTCAATCAGAATGTCACCTTGCTAGAGGGTTTTACAAATAAGACTGTTAAGTCCACTCAGTTAAGAGATTTTTCTGTCACTTTACAAAATAACAGTAATAAAAATCTATCTGCAACTTCACATCTAAAATGCTAAAGCAGATTCTTATTTGCTCAATACAATATAGACATAGAACTAATCTTGTCCATCTAATGGGCTCTATACTCTGTTATTCAAAATAGGTCTTCAAGCTTCTGTGCTCGGTAATCACTATGTAGCATCCCTGTGCATACACTTGCCCGCATACATTGTTTATCAACAATTCCTTATTTATAAACAATAGCTAACTGCTTAATCTCCTTGATCACATTTCCCATGATCAATCATAGCCATTAGATCTTCAAACTTGACCAGGTTCAATGTATCCTTCGATCTGAAAATGTTTTACCCCGACTAGGAACTTGCAGACATTTCTTGGAACTTGTGCTAGGGTATTGCGGTTCAATCTGAGCTGCAGATCTTCTTGCCGATTTTCCTTTGCCATAGATTCTTTAACAAACTTCATTCATGGCATACCAATCATTTAATCATAGCAAGGTCATCAGCTTCCTTCATTAAATAATGCTTTTATTCATTCGATGCATTCTATTATTACTCGGTTGCAACTCAGTAAATACCAAACTTCACTCGGTAGACATTCCGCCTTCATTAACCGATAGTGATAACCTTAGGGTTTACCGACTGGGTTCCTTAGGGTTTACCGACTAGGTTCTTTGTTCGGTAACATAGTATAGTATTAACCTTACAATCAATAACATATGTATGATATCAAAACAATCTAAACATCATGATCTCATCATTGTCTAACTCGGTAATAGTTTCCCATTGAATAACTTATTCCTCCCCTTATTCATCATATTAGTTTTGTGTCTTTTACCGACATCTTTATACTCATCAAATCATACTTCTCAAGATATGGCAACATCATACTGAATTAGAAAATCAATTTCTTGACATAAATGACAAAATAATAATATTAAGACAGTAAAACATCCTTAATCAGTTTTATCCATAATCATCAACAACCTTCTCAATATCCTTATTGAAATGCCAACAATCTCTCCTTGTCTGTTATAATGCCAAATGCCAACAATTGACACCTAGATAAGATCTATTTTTTGGGTGCACTTCATTCCAAATATTTTATCCTATAATTATTTTTGCTAGTTTTAATCATGTTTACAAGTCAATGTAAAATTAAATATGATCTTTAATGGAAGATAATATATAGACCAAATGAATATATACTAAACAAACTTGATGATTTGAAGCTTCATTATGAACTTCATTAATTATAATAACTTTACATTACAAATGAGAACAATTTTCAATATTCTTGTAGGCCACCATCTATATATATACATGAGATTCACACTCATCTTATATGAAAACAAAATAATTTTGGACCAAAAAACAATATACAAACACTGGTCTGAAGATATAAGGGTGTAATATAGAAACAAAGATCTAGAATGTAAAAATCAGAGGATAGGATGTTAGTTAGGGATACTATCCAAGGGTGGTGTCCATCTATGGATACATAAGTGTCACAACCCTCCTTTATCACTTTTGGATCTAAAATACAAACTCTAATATAATTTTGGATAAACTATTTAAATGATTGAATGAATATTATAAAAGGATAAAATAATAAAACACACACACACACACACATGGAAAATATATATTTTTCTTAATTATTTATTTAGTTTTCCTCATCCAATTATGGCACGTGTTGTAGGAAGAATAAGAAGCTTCTAGAGGATTCTCCACCACCTTGCATGTAACCCCTCCCACTAAGTCTAATCAGTTTACACCAAACCATAGAGTAGAACATAGAACTACATACTTTACGCCTTGATCTCGTGCCAAAGCGGGTATGTAGGTAGTCTTGGGACGGAATTGTCCCTCATACTCAGGCGTTCGTGGGTGGGGTCTAGGCTTGGTAAAGAGAGGTTGAGTAAGAATCCCGTTTTGAAAGGTAAGATAATTAAATTGGAAAAAGTAATTCAATGCATACTCGGAAGGAATCCCGTATGGATTCGCTTGATTTCCCCAGGCTTTAAGCCAAATTTTGAGGCGGAATTCAAGCTTGTATTATGTTATTCATTACTCCTAAGGACGGCGACCTCGGTGCACTTCTGTTAGAAGAGTGTAGTACTTAGTGAGTAACTCAGGACCCGAATGGTCCCGATGAGTCTAAGTCTCTAGCCAGAGCACCTCCTATCCGGATTGGATAGATGCCTACCCCGTATGGGTAGATGCCTATCACGTATTGGATAGATTAAATCTTATGTCCCATATGGACAAATGCCTAACTCCTATGGTTAGATGCTCATCGCGGATGGATGAATGCCTAATCCAAATGGATGGATGCCCAGAGTATGCAATTGAATAAAACATAATGATTAAATTATAAAAAAAAAAAAAAAAAGAATACTCAATTTTGTTGAGTTAACTATGGTGGGTTATTACAATAAGTACAAGACATACATCTATTCACCAGAAGAGAGAAATAGAAGATAAGAAAGTTAAGATAGAAAGATAAAAGAAACAACAAAGATATAAGGATTATATCGTATGAACTAATATATGAATATAAAAACATCTGATTGTGAGTCCTACATGTGTATGTGTTATTTATTTTGATTAAATACTAAAGTAGGTTCCAAATTAATCTAATTACTACCTCAATAGGGTCGAGATGAAGGTTTCTAGACTACAACTACAAAAATCCTTTAGGAATAGAACTCTAGTCTATCTACTTTAGATTTCTTGCTAAAGTTGGTTTCATTGCCAAGACCTTGGTTAGGTCCTATTGGGGTTTTGCTGAAAAACAAATTTTCAAATTCATAAACTACTACCAAATCAAAAGAAAAGATAAAATTAAATTTGACTAAAAATATCTCTACCTCCTTGACATCTACCCTATGAGAGGAGGTTAGGTGAAGAGGATGGGGAATGGAAAAGATCCGGAGAAGACCTTTTAAGGGATGTGACTATTAATATAAGTAAATGAATAACCACTATGGCATGCAATATAAGAATAATTAAACACCAAATGCTACATAACTATGGAAAAGGGTGATCTAGCAAGAACCTAAGAGAGACTAAGGAGAAAATCAAAGTAAGAATATTAAAGATGATGACCATCATTAATAGAGAAGAAAGAGGACTAAGATAGATAATAGAAAGAGAGAAAAGATGAGAAGGAGGAATGAGTGCGCCAATGAGGGTACTGTTGAGTGTGCTACTATGGGTGCTGCCAAAAGAAGATGGAAAAGACATATATTCACAATTTGAGAAAATAAAAGGGTTAGTAATAACATACAAAGAACCTTTGAATGTTATGAAGAAAGGAAGAAATTATGTTAGGTTCTAGAAGTAGCAATATGGTTGTTGCCCTACCACGACCGCTTGAGAAGGATTTTACTAATATCAATGTCTGATTAGATGATAGGTTCAAGGAGTTCCTACAAACTTTAGAAAGAACCCGATCGTAAATTGATGAATATCTAAGAAAATTAGTCAACTTTAGCATGAGGAGATTAAAAGAAGAAGATGAAAGAGGATACAACCAAGTGTTACATGAAGAGGCACAAATAAGTAACATGGCTTTTACAGATCAAGGAGTGAAAAGGAGTCTCGAAACAACACAACCCTAGACCAGGTGTCATCCCTACTTAGCTATAAAAGTAGAAGAATCGAAATAGAAAAGACACCACAATAAAAGGAAAAGAAAGAAGAAAAGAGAAAGGAAGAGCGGGAGAAAACAAAAGAAAAAGAAAAAGATTGAATGGTTCATTTCTGGATTGAACCAAGATATAAGAGTTAGATTAGATGGAAGAGATTGAAATGAAAAAAATCTAGAAAACCCGTAGGAACAATTAAAGAAATTAGTGATACAATAGGAAATCGGGACATATGAACCTAACCAAATATGGTGCACATAGTGTAACAAATAAGGGTATGTATGGAACAATTATACTAATGATAGGGTAGAGAAGACATTAGCAGCCACAAGAGTAGTCAAGCCAATTTCCATGTATTATGCATATTGTCAAGAGTGGGATCTACATCTCACCGAGAATTGTCCTATAAATAGACATCCAATTTGGAATGCAGGAAATGAATGTTGCTTGAATCATAAATACACATGGGAGGAAATAGACAAAGCAAGATACTAGTGTAGCATCCTAAAATTGCACCCCTTTGCAATTTCAATCGCATTGGGTACTTACCTTAGCGTTTGCACCCCTTGGCCTACTTGGGACCTAATTATGCTCATGGCCCTTCCATATTGCGTCATTTTTTGACATTTCCTATGCATAAGGCACTTGATCCTTGCCTCAAAATAGGGCACGCCCAGGGCATGGCACCCTGTTCCTCAATAGGACCATGGTGCCACGCCATGGTCCCTCTCATTTTTGGGCCCCTTTAAACCCTTTTTGGCATTTCAAATTTGAGTGGGAATTCCATCTCGGTGTTAGCTCATGTCGAAAAATTAATCAGTTCTCTCAACAAGCAAGTATATAAAGAGGATTTCCCCTCTCATTTGATCAATCCACAATAATCAAGAAGTATTGAACACACACATGAGATCAAGCAATCAAGCATTTAAGAGAAATTGAGCATTTTTAGTCTTCCTTCAAGGCTTGGAGCAGCAATAAAAATAAGATTCAAGCATTGAAGTGGAGATCTACATCCTATTTCATGAAACCCTAATTTCATGTGGAGGCAATCAAATCTTCACAAAGAGGTATTATCATTCAATTTTCAGTCATAATTCAACATCTCCCTCAAACGGAGATCCTTTCCTTGCAATCATTTCAATTACATTTATTTCAATTTCATGTTTAATTCCAAAACCAAGGTTTGACCTAAGGCAAGCCCCTATTCCCAACCCATTTCCCTTTTTTTCCATGTGTAGGAAATAGGTACAAAGTTGTACTCTTTAGAATAAGCTTCATTCATAGAGATGAATGACGCATGGAAAGTTTAGAGGACTGTGGTGTCGCATCCTAGTCTCGACTTGTTAGGAGATTTTTCAAGGGTCAAATCTGACTCAGCTTATACTGCTTAGATCCAGGTGCAAAGTTCGATCCTGTATCTGTAGATGACTATTTTCTCAGTTTCACCTTCATTTTTCAACACTTTACCCTAATTCAGCATTTCAACTTACAAAAGAGAGGAAAAACCACACAACAATTAGTCAATTCGTATAGTATTCAATCATTATCTAATTTGTGACTGAATCTAGTGGATTCCCTTCCCTCTTTTGAATGTAAAGGGTTTTCAAGCAAAATTGATTTGGTGATTTCTCCATTCTATGTTGCAAATTGCCAAATCAAATTTTCCCCTCTACATTTTGGTGAACCTGACATGTTCTATGCTTACTTCTTATTTTTGTTTTAAGATCTAAGTGTGTATGCAATTTAAAATTCAAATTTTCGTTTACAAGTTTGATTTCCTTACAAATTTGAAAACTTTACAGGTTAATTTCATTAAAACCCTAATTTTTATTTTCAAAATTGAGCTTGTGAATTGCATAATTTGGGTTAATTGTTTTAGATCTGAGTGTCTTTCAATTTAAAAAATTCAAATTTTCACTTCCAACTCAAATTTTACATTTAAATTTTAAAATTAAGTGATTATTTGCATAGACCCTAATTTTCAAAAAAATTAAAATTGAGCTTGTGGGTAGTTTAAATTTTGAATTTATTATTTTGGAGTGGCTTCAAATTCAAATTTGCAATCTTGGACCAAATTTCAAATTTTAAATTTAAATTTTAAAATTAAGTGGTTAACTAAAAAAACCCTAATTTTTAAATTTAAATTAATCTGGTGCATTTCCCAATTTTGGATTCATCATTTCAATTTCAACCTTGGATCTATTTTTAAATTTAAAATTAAGAGGTTATTTCTATCAGACCCTAATTTTAAATTTCTTGTGGACAATCTCAAATTTAAATTTTTAAATTAAATTGTTAATTAAAAGAGCCATAATTTTTAGTTTTAAATTGATTATTTCAATTTCCAAATTCCAACATCACCTTTTAAATTCAAATTTTGAAATTAAGAAGGTTCTTTTTACAAGACCCTAATTTTAAATTTAAATTTCCTTTAGATCATTTTCAATTTAATTTTTTAAAATTAAGAGGTTATTTTTAGCCCCAATTTTAAATTTAAATTTCCATCTCTTTGTGGGTAATTTTAAATTTAAATTAAGAGGTTATTTTAGCAAAGCCCTAATTTAAAATTTCAATTTCCTAGGGGATTGCATAATTTTTTACAATTATTCTATATCTTTTCAATTATTTTACTTATTTAATTGAGTAATCATTTTTCTAAAATTTTGCATTATTCGATTACTTTGCAAATTTCAAACTTCAAATTTCCAATTTCCCTCCCTTAGTGCATGAGTTTTACTACTATTAGTCCAACCTATAATATCCCCATGAGAAGAAGTTGTAGAATTAAGGCTTCCCAAGGTTTAATTACCAAGGAGATGGAGCCTAATTTGGATAACTTATTCCATGAGGATGTTGGTGGTTTTTCCAATCCTACACATGTCCCTATTTATCTTGATTCTTTAGATAATTCTCATGATGTGGATGAATCATTAACTAGGGTTTCCGTTGACCAATTGGAGAAGATTGACAATCAATTTAAAAATCTTCAACAGTGGATAAGTCAATAATACCTGGAAAGTGAAGCTCTCCCATTGATTGAATGATTAAAAGAATGGTTCAAAGTGATAAACTTGGTGTTGATATCTTGCATGGTATTGCTCATATCGTTGATTCTAATATTATGCCTATGAAGAGTTGTGTTGAAGTACTTGGTTACACACAACCTCCTAGTCAAGTTAATCATTCCATTCCCTTGACTACTCTTATGGTTGTGTTCCCACTTTTTGTTGAAATGTGGCGACTAATCAACAAAGTACTATACACTTAGCACGTATCCTTGCCAGCCTTCGAGAAAAGTGGGGGTTTGGGGGCGGGAGCCCCCGAGAAATTTTTTTTTGGGTATTTTTTTGATGAAAACCCAACATTGTAATAAAGCCCTAAAAAGGCCGACTTTGTTTTTGCCCTAAAAACACATGTTATAAGCGGCTAAGATGCTTAACGCATTGTAAGGTTGATGTACTGTTTTTGCTGGATAATAAGAAAGATTGGATGGCTGTGTATGGTGGACATAACCCATTCTGGGTGAACCACGTTAAATATCTATGTTATATGTGTCCTGTTTTATTTCTTTATCTTTTGTATTTAAATATGCATATAATTATTAGTTCATATTTGCTTCGGATCTGCTAGAAACCCTAACACTTTTACCTCCAATTGATAACTTAATGATGAACAAATAGTACCAAATCAGTACTGAGAAGGGGGGTGAATCAGTAGAGGCAAAAACACAACCTTAAACCGGTTTTTCAACTAACACTTATGCACTGACAGACAAACAGCAGCACCAGTCCTTCAACAGAGTTCAACCGGCAAAACCCAGTATAACTGAGACAAGCAAAGACCGGTTGACACTTATCTTCTCGTATAATCTAATTCTTCATTCCCATTTCACCCTAATGCATGAACATGCAATCTACCATCAAAAGATGTACATATTACAACAAGATCAACATGCATCACCACTTAATCAGAAAATAATCATAACATCACATGAAGAAAGCATCACACATGACACATACATTTTTCACGTGGAAACCCAACTGGGAAAAACCACGGTGGGGATGAATACCCACAAGTTGTTTTTGAACTCTTTAGAAGTTCGCTTTGTTAGAAGCCTTGTCCGATTAAAGATAGATACAATAGGTTCTGTTAAGAACCGATCCTGTTAGGGATCACCCGGTTAAGGGATGGCTACAATACCCAGTTAAGTGTTAAACCCTGTTAAGGGTACCTTGTTAGAGGATTTCAAAAACTCAATAGCTAAAGGATATTAATGACTTAGTAGCTTTGAGTTACCCTGTTAAAGGATTTTCAACAAGCCAGTTAAGGCTACCTTGTTAGGGGATTTCACAATTGTTGAAGTGGTTAAAGATCAACAGGTATATCAATGACCTGATAATAGCAGTCAATGCCAATGCAGATCCGCTTAAGCTCCTCTTCACCTTCTACACTTACACTCTGCAGATATGACTTCTCTCCTTTGGTCTGGCAAGAATCACGTATCTCTTCTCTTAGATACACACACACAACTTTTGCCAACAACCTCTGAAAGAATCACAACATCGACCTTATATGACAATAGACAGGTCGGTAGCATAAACCCTAAACCCTAGACCTGTTAGGTTAAGGAATTCAAATGGTTCAATCCTGATAGTTGATCATATTGTATTGAATGCAACAGTCTTGATCCAATCTCAAGACATTCTCCATCGTTCATTTTCCACTGATTTCATGGTGGCTGATAACCCATCACACGTTATCACCATTTACAAACTTCGCACATTCTCGAGGTAGATAGGAACACTCTTCTTTATGCAAGATCCTTCACATGCGCAAGGCTTACGTGGCAACACTTTCTGTTCTTTGTTATCATGCTAACTTCATCACGTAAAGATCACCGATTGAGTCACACAGGCTTGAGGTACTCCAACCGGAAATCCTAAAGTGGAAACTACCTACCAACCAGTAGTCATACAATGCTTCCATGTGTCGGTTCCCATGACTACATGCCGATTCACCTTGACATGCCGGTTCACCTTGAATAAATATACCGCTTTACTTTGGCATATATACCGGTTCTCACATATGCTGGTTCTCTCTTCATATCACATATTGACATCAATGACAACATACAATATCATTATGTCCTCATACCGGTTCACATAATGCCAACACTAATGTCATGGCTACTTCTACTCAAAATGTCATACCTACAAGTGTTAGTCAAGGGGGAAACTCCTCTAATCATAATTCCTTCATCCCTCCTCAAGTGAGTCTTCCATTTGTTACCCAATCATCTCCAATACCTACTTACAATAGTGTTCCACCTCCTTATTCGCAACCCCCACCTTCCTATAACAACATCCCTTCTTATTCTCAACCCCTTCATTCAACAATGTTACTCCTCCTTAATCCACATTTCAAATTTCAATCCTTCTACCAAAGCTACCATAAATAGTCTAGCCCAAACAATGTCTTCCTTGCAGCAACAAATCACTTCTATGAATCAATCTAAGTATAATGTGCCCACATTTCATGTAGTGATCTCATTATCTAGTGACATTGTCTGAGATGTCCCTCCTAAACATGTGGAAGTCCCTCGATTGGAACTTTATAATGAAAAAGATGATCCCTTGACTCATGTTAAAACATTTTAAACTTTGTGTAGTCACTTTGCTCATGACCAAAGATTGTTGGCTAAATTGTTTACTAGAATATTAAGGAATAAAGCTTTGCAATGGTATTGTTCTTTCCCTCCTTATTCTATTACTTCTTTCCAACAATTGGCTAATGCTTTCATTCAATAATTTTACAATTATATTGTGTTGGCCATTTGTAGGAATTTATTATATGTTGCATTGATGTTTTCTCATTGATGTCAACACTAGCTGTTTTGGTTGCTTTACCGGTATCCTTTTGGTCCCGGTAGGTTGTTTAGTTTCTGGTTGGATTAGATCATGATGATCTAGTATGCTCCGATATGTTTGGGTTTTGGAATTGGCTTATTCATGCTACTCATATTCATGTTCAGTCAGTTTGTTTTGATTTGGTGATCGGATGCTATCTTGTATGCTAGTAAGCTTGGTTTGTTGTACCAGTGAGGGTTTCACCAACATAGCATTGTTGAAGATCTTTAATGTTATGCATAAGTGGTGTTGGTGTGAATTATAGTAGATATTTAGGATGCTGATGGTGATTGTGTTCGAGAATTGCTTTAGCATGTGTGGACCTAAATTGGGTCTCGATTTAACTAGGTTATGGACCGACTTAATGTAACGTGTTGATTGGACTTCTCGACGTGTTTTTGGGATGTCTTATGTGTTGGATATTATTTGTTTGGTCTTATGCCGACATTTTTTGTAATTATGTAATATGTTTTATTGCCTGGTGGCCGACCTTATTGTTTGTGGTCGAGGGTTTGTATATATATGATTAAGATTTCATTATAGATCATAGGTGAGGATAGATGTAAGGGATATGGATATGTAAGGAGTGAATAATGTAATAATCATTCATACAGAGGATTTGGTCAATCATTGGTGATCGAGTTGGGTTTATGTAAGAGGATTTAGTCCTCCAGTATTAAACTTAACTGGAACTATACTTAGGCATAGGAGATGCTATCATTGCAGTTCATTCATTCTTCTGGATTGTAGTCTGGATTTTTATGTAGTCAGTGAGACTCCTTTTGTAATGAGCAGTGTGCTCTACGCTGTTGGCCTTCCTGCAAGTGTAGGCCCCTCAATTTGTAATTACATACTTACTACAGAAGTATTATCTGACTGTGGATAGGCTTCCCACCATGGTTTTTCCCTTTACTGGGTTTTCCACGTGCAAATCTTGGTGTCATGTGGATGGTATTTATTCTGTGATTATTGCTTGTGCTTAATTGGTATATCTGCTATTTTGGTATTTGGTTTATGCATTCCGATATTGATCTTTTGGGTTCTGGTATTAAAGTTTTAATTGCTTAAGGTTCTGATAATCTGGTGACAACTGATTCACCCCCCCCTCTCAGTTGTCTTCTAGTTATTTGAACTATCTAACATATTGGTCCTAAAATCACTTTGACTAATTTGATGCATTGTAAGCAAGGTGTTGAAGAAAATGTGACTGGTTTTATTGGTAGATATAAGCATTTGTATTCTCAAATTTCTTTTCCCGTGCCTGATCAAGACATTCAAAGAATTTTTATTTCTAATTTGCAAAAAGACATTAGGGGTAAACTTCTCTTTTCTGAGTTTACTTCCTTTACGCAGTTGTGCGCAGTACTTCACAATTATCAGCTTACTATTGGCAAGAGTCATTGTTCCTATGATTCTTTGGTGAAGATTGATGGTGTTAGATGCATGGAGATTACCCAGGGGTTGTCATTGGTGGAAACTCAACCTAGTAATCCTATCTAGTATATGGAGATTGAGATTACCAGAAGTCTTAAGTAAGTTTGGTTATTCATGAAGCTTAAGTTTGGTCGCTGGAACATAGTGTATAGTTTCGGGAAGCATTATTCATTTTCGATGAGGCAATTTTGGTTAGCGTGATTAGAATAGTTGATTGGATGTGTGAGGTATCTTATCTAGCAATTCTAGCCTTCGGTGTTGATTCTAGAACAAGTTTCTTGGTCCAGTATTCGGTATTGAAGGAAGAACATAGTTATCATTATATTTGATGGTGTAGCATGTGGTCTGGATTCCTTGAGGTGATTCTGGTGGATGTTGATGAGTTAAAGGTAATTGGGTAAACCTATGGGAAGCATGTGATCATATACTTTAGGTTCAAAATAAGGATTTGTAGAAGGATTGAGCCGACATGAGACTATATGTTTCATATTTTGCAGTTTTTTGAAGCTGACTTGATGAAGATCTATTTTGGTGTTATGGATATATAAGACTGACTTGCATGATTATTTTGAGACAAGTGAGAGTATGCAAAATTATTTTGGAAGCGATTGGGCGCAGTTTCACGTGCTTATCCTAAGTTTTCATGATCCAATACATGGTAGCAAAGCAGAACAAAGCAGTGACAATGAATCCTTCTTGAGCCTAACCAGAACTGATTCTTGGGATTTGTAGATGCTATACTCCAGTTCAAACATTGTATTTACTTCTCTATCTTATTTATAGGATAGTGAGTCCTCTGGGGTTGCAACCCTATTTTGTAATTTAGCAGTGAGCTCTAGGCAATGTGCCTGAATGAAAGTACATTCCACTTTTGTAATATTGTTTTACTACTAGCCATAGTATAATAATATTATGGTTACTCAATCCCACCATGGTTTTTCCCTTTCTAGGTTTCCACGTAAAAATTGTCGTGTTATGGTTGTGTGGTTATTTGCTTTATGTTTTTACATTTTAGTTACATAATCAATTTTATAAATTAGTAAGTTGCAGAACACCAATTTACCCCCCCTCTTAGTGTTCATTGATTCCAACAATTGGTATCAAATCCTTGTGCCTCGGAAGAATCCTAACAGCTTGAGGAAGATCCAGAAGATTGAATCAATGGAGTCTAGTTTGTAGAGACAACTTAGTGTGGCACTTGAAGACCTTGATGCAGCGATGAAGGAAAAGAGTAGCCTGAAAAGAAATCTGAATGCAACTGAAGACTTCATTAAGATATTGAAAGATCAATTGAACACTTCAAGAGAAAAGAGAAAGGAGTCGACGAATAAGCTATAGGAGAAAGAAGAGCAAAGTATTGACAAACAAATACTACAAGATAAGAGCGATGAATGTGAGAAGTTGGCGAGGGAGAATGCAATTTTGAAGAATGAGATGCAATCTACTGTCACGAAGCTCACTAAGGAGATTAAAGACTAGAAGAAGAATGAAGAGAACCCTAACTCAATCATTGAAGGAAAAACCTGATGAATGTTGTAGATTGACATATGAGAATGATCAGTTGAAGCTTGAATTGGTGCAAACAAAGAATGATGGGAAAGAACTTGAAAAACAAATCACAAGTCTAAGAGATGAGTTGACTACAACTAATGAGTACAAAGAAAAGTTCAAAGCTAGTTCAACCAGATTAGATGAGATGCTCGAAATTCAAAGACATGGAAAAGATATGCGAGGACTTGGATTTGAGAAAGGAGAATCCTCCGGTTCTGGTCAGAGCAATCATCAGCAAAAGAATAAGAAACCTTCGATAAGACATCTTAAAGCCTATATTCAATGGTAAATGTTTTGTTTGTGGTAAATTTGGTCATATGGAACATCAATGTAGAAGCAGGATGAATAATGGGATGATGAATAATATGAAAAATGGTTCTACCTTTACCGATCAATGTTTCATATGCAAAAACTTTGGTCATAAGTCAAATATGTGTAGAAAAGTGATAAATAACTTTCAAAACAAAAGATGCTATGCTTGTGGGATGTTTGGACATATATCTAACCAATGTAGGATGAGACCAAATTAAATGAACTCCAGGCCTATGTAAAGAAATGTTGTTTATCATGTATGCAACAAACTAGGTCATATTGCAAGATATTGTAGAAGTAGGAATGCTCCGATGAACAAGAAAAATCAAGATGAGAAAGGCAGAGCAAAGGTAGATGAAATCAGAGATCAACATAAGAAGGTATTTGAAAAAGGAAGATTCAAATGTATAAAATCGCTCCACACCTGAATCCGGTGTTGGAACCTCATCTTGTAACTAGGGCATTTTTGCCTTAGGGGGTAGATTATCACGTAGATCTTTAAATTCCCCTTCCAGAGATCTATAACCGGTCAAGGATGGTTGCAGATGATGGAGATCAGCTATGCAGTTGATAACCGAAAGATTTATGGTGGTCTGATAATCCAATGAATGATATGATTAAAAACAATGTAACCGGAAGCCTTTGAGGTTGAGCATTTATTAAAATTCAAAATTAGGTTAAAAAGGGGATTTCAGTCATTCATTTTTTACATTGTGAATGAAGAGTAAGAGCATAAGAGCAATGCGAACGAGTTTGAGCTATGATAATCAAGCAAGAAGTGATCATTCAAAGATTTCTGGCATCTGGTTAAGATCGAAAGAGGTATTTATTCATTTGCAAGTAATCTTTTTATACCCTAAATTCATCATGGCATATGCACCTGGTGTTGCGACTCCTTTGGTGGTGGAAATTTCTGAGAGGGCAAGACTTGTATTCAAGAGCCATCCATATAAATCCATTGAAGATGATCTAGAAGAAGCATTTTCTTCAGTGTCGTACAATGTGCTTCACAATGATGATATTAGGGCTTATATCCGCCACATCATCAAAGAATTGGGCAATGCTGATATGCTATCACTCTACAACAAGCATCTGTCAGATAGTTTGGGAAATCTGAAGCCTGAATTCAAGGCACTCCAGGATAAGGGTTTTGTGCACTTTATTTATTTTCTAGTGCTTGATGAAGCAAAATAGGGTTGTTACATTCTGAGCAGAGTTCATGATGAATTCATGTGGCTAGATCGACCTTATAAGATCACCAAGCAAGCCATTGAAGTAGTTGCATATTTAAAAGTAGCTGGTGAAGTGCCCAGACTAAGGAAAATACATAATAAAAATGCTAACAAAGATTATCGGATCTCAGTTTGATAGTCGATCAATGACCATCAATGATATTATTGAGCACGATGTTAGATTTGCCTCAATGGTGATTTGATAAAAGGTATATCAATCAAGTAGGTTGAATTCTATCTCCAGTATGACCATATTTGCAGCCTATGAAATGCTAAAGGAAGACAAAAGGTATGATCTTTGTACAATACTTCTCAATGAGTTAATGAGCAACTTGAAGACTATAAAGCCAAATAAGAAACATGTCTTCAGGTTTGGATCCCTAATTGTTTGTGTAGCACTCAATTTCATGAATGAGATCCCCGAAATTGGAAAAGTCCAATGGGCTTATGATAAACTAGTGGCTATGCAAATCAAGGAAGGATTGTTGGGTTTGGTTGACAATGTAATGCAAAAATCAGCTTTATGGGGCTATTTTAAAACTTTTCAAGACACTATGAAAAGTAGAGAGAGAAATCCTCAAGACAATGTGGAAAAGTATGAGAAAACTATCTATTTCAGGGTTGACAAGGATTAGTGTCATATGGAGGCAGTTGAGCCAAGAAATGTTTGGATCATACCCATGGGGTATGAGGTGGATGCAGTCACACTTGATGCATATGCTCAACACTTGTTGATTCAACTGGTGGACAACAAAGAGGAGAGGTTTGTCACTTTCAAGGTGAAGGATCTGGACTTGCACAAGAAATTTACTGGGTCTAGGAGAAAAAGAAAGGTAAGAAAGGAAGTTGAAGAACTTGTTGAACATATGGATATAACCCAAGAAGCAATGCAGAGAGTCAAAGAGAAAAATATACTGAAGGAGGAAGATATGGTGAAGCCACAATCTAAACCAATATCTTCTCCTCCCAAGCAAGCTAAGGCCAAGAAAAGAAGTCTACACCTACCTCCAGTATGCAGAAGTCAGTGCCTCCATCTAAGCCACAATCAACATCAACCAATGGAGTAGAAAAGAGGAAGAAAGAAAAATCTACAAGGCAGTATGTAGCAGCAAAGGAGGAAACTAAATCAGATGAAGAGGTCAAAGAGGCGAATAAAACTACTACATTTGCTAGAGTAGTCAGAAAACATTTATACATTGAAGCTCCACCTGGAAAGAAAGCTAAAACACAAGGAGAGAAATCCGATAGAACAAGAGTAGGAAAGAAGAAATATGAGATCAATGAAGCTCTCAAGTCGGGTAAGCTTGAAGTTCGTTACACTATTGTGCCTCTGTTAGAGAAGATTATAGACACAATAGTTAATAAAGCTAATTTGACAAACCTTTCTGTATATTATGAGCATTCTACAGAGAAATTTCAGAGAGCTATTGAAGAAGAAATTGCACATTATATGAATTCTTTTAGTAAAGCAATGATTGAACTATCATCCATAATCCCAAAAGAGTTGTATGACATTTTGGATGCCCAAAGACACATAACTAGTCTAGAAGATGAGAGGTTAAAAGAACTTACCTTAGTAAAGTTGTGTTCTGATATAACAAAAGATAAAATACCAAGAATTTTGGGACTTGCTAAGGAAAACTTTCGGAGCAAGCACAGAGTAAATAAAATAATGTTTGAGAGAGTTGATGAAGTAGTAAAAGACACATAGGCTATTCTAATGAAAATTTTGAAAGAAAATAACTATTAGGTTAATCCGGAGAAGGATGACTCCCAATCGGATGGACAATCAAGAAAATATACTTCTCCTCTGGTGGTTCATGTTCAAACAAAAGTTTCTCAAGATCAACCATATGTAGTAAATGATCCGGTTGGACAGGAAGTTGCAAATGATACTACTAATAATCAAGCAGTTGACAACTTTGGTGAATCTATGTAGGATCCTCCGAAGATAGAAATTATTGCAGAGATGATAGCTAAGGAGGTAGGTAATGTAGGAAAGGGTGAAGGCAATGGTGAAAAAGAAGAAAAGGATGTAAATTCAAAAGAAGCAGTGAAGGATAAGGGTAAAGAGTAGACTGATAAGGCTCTGATAACCATGGCAAAAGCCACTATTCCTAACAAAGGAAAACATATTGTAGATGATGAGGATGACTTTTCTCATGGTCTGATAGATTTGAGTACCTTGTCCCCTCTCCAAGCACTAAAATTAGCCACCCTCACACAAATAAAGGCAAGTGAAGACTTACTTAAGTCCGCATCTGAAGAAAAATAGGTTATAACTCTGGCTACCACAATTTTGGAGAAAATTTTGCCTAACCTTAAGTAGGATTCTAGTGATACACCCTCATGTAAGCTTAAGGGTATGTTAAACAAAGTTGAATCGGATTTTGTATCATTAGAGAAAGCAACATAAATAAAAGTTATGAACAAATTTAATGAGATGAGACTTCAAACCTTTTTGAAAACAATTAAGGTTGATAGGGAAAATTTGAAATCTGCGGTAAAAAGTGTTGAGGATGCATTAGATGAAGGTGGTAAGATCTTTAAGTCACGTCTCATTTTACCCAAATTTATAGTAGACATTGATAAGAAGATTAGGGAATATGAAGGGAAGTTAGCTACAATTTCACAATATTTTGCCCCTCTTTTAGTTTTCTCTAGCAGTTTAGAAGCCCAAATCATGAATCTAACAGATAAGATCAGGTGCTTGAGTGCTGAGAAGGAGCAGTTAATAGGAAGAGTGGGAGAATTAAGGAGTTTAATCACTCCCTGGTTAGACAGTTTACTTGGTGCTCAGTAGGATGCAATGACTGCTTTGGGAAAAGGTGTCATGACAGATCTTAAGGGTGTAGAAGTACATGCATATATATTTAGCACCCTAATTAATGTTTTGGATTATTTCCTAAGAGGATGGAATGAGTATCTGAAATCCTTGAAGGTAACTTATGCAGATATTTTCAAGTTTTTGTAGATCACTGTACACATTCTTTTGTATATAAGTTTTGGCAGATTCTTACCTTTGCCATTGATGTCAAAGGGGGAGAGAGAGCAGTGAAAAATGGTGTACATTCTTAGGGGGAGTTAGCTAAGTGTACAAATTTTCAGATTGATTGCAGTTTTGGATTCTTGGATCACTTGTCATTTTTCACAGTGTTGCCATTAATGCCAAAGGGGGAGATTGTTGGCAAGAGACATTGTTCCTGTGATACTTCGGTGAAGATTGATGGTGTTATATGCATGGAGATTACTTATGGGTTGTCATTTATGGAAACTCATCCTAGTAATCCTATCTAGTATATGGAGATTGGGATTACCAGAAGTCTTAAGTAAGTTTGGTTATTCATGAAGCTTAAGTGTGGTCAGTGGAACACAGTGTATAGTTCCAGTAAGCATTATTCATTTTTGGTGATGCAGTGTTGGTTGTGGTGATTGTAATAGTCTATTGGATGTGTGAGGTAGCTTATCAGGCAATTCTAGCCTCCGGTGTTGATTCTAGAACAAGTTTCTTGGTCTGGTATCCGGTATTGAAAGAAGAACAAAGTTATCACTATGTTTGATGGTGTAGTATGTGGTTCGGATTCCTTTAGGCGATTTTGTGGATGTTGATGAGTTTGAGGTAATTGGGATGAACTATGGGAAGTGTGTGATCATATGCTTTAGTTCCAAAATAAGGATTTGTAGAAGGATTGAGCCAACATGAGACTATCCATTTCATATTTTGCAATTTTGTGAAGCTGACTTGATGAAGATCTATTTTGGTGGTGCGGATATTTAAGACCGACTTGAATGATGATTTTGAGACAAGTGAGAGTATGCAAGATTGTGTTGGAAGCAATTGAGCGCAATTTCATGTGTGCATCCTAAGTTTTCATGATCTGGTACATGGTAGCAGAGCAAAACATAGTAGTTTTTTAGAGCAGTGACAACGGATCATTCTTGAGCCTAACCAGAACTGATTCATGGCATTTGTAGATGATATAATCTAGTTTAGACATTGTATTTTCTTCTATATCTTATTTATAGGACAATGAGTCCTCTGGGGTTGCAGCCCTATTTTGTAGTTAAGCAGTGAGCTCTAGACAGTGTGCCTGAATGCAAGTACATTCCACTTTTGTAATATTGTTTTACTACTGGCCATAGTATAAGAATATTGTGGGTACTTAATCCCACCATGGTTTTTCCCTTTTTGGATTTCCACGTAATTTTTTTGGTGTTATGGTTGTGTGGTTATTTGCTTTGTGTTTCTGCATTATAGTTTTTGTTATTTGCATCTGGTAGTTAAAGAATCAATTTTATAAATTATTAAGTTGCAAAACACTGATTCACCCCCCCTCTCAGTGTTCATTGATTCCAACACTTACTGTGAATCAATTGGAAGAGTCCTCTTCAATGGCTCCAAGTGATAAAAATGAAAGTGATCAACAACCTTTTTCTAAGTTCAAATTGAATAAGGGATTCATCAAATTCAATGACAACAACAACACTCAAGTAGCAACCGCAACAAGTGTGCCTCCTTTGTCCAAATACTTTAGAAAATAATTCACTCCTCTTAATGAATCTTTGCATAGTATTATGTTGCAATTGTTATAAAGGAATGTGTTGAAACTTATCCCTATCAAACCAATTGATACAACTAAGCCTTTACAACTTGCCTTTAATTCCAAAGCCTTTTGCCAATACCGTCGTCAACTCGGTCATGACAATGACAAGTGTTATTCCTTAAGGAGTAAGATTCAATATTTGATTGATAACAATACCATATGTGTGGCTGGTGTGTATGATAAAGGAAACAAATAAATAGTCCTCCTAATCAAAACCTTCAAATTTTCACTGATCCTTTACCTTCCCATTCCACTAATGTGATTGAGACTGATCATCTTGTCTTCTCACCCAATGATGTTGTCCTTGAATCTAATAATGTGATGAACCTTGTAGATCAAATTGAACCTCCTAAGGACTTATGCATTACATTTTATCCTATCAAGACTATTAAAGCACTTTATGGCCCATTATATATATACAAAAATCAAAGGCATACCTTCTTGAGGAGTGCTTATTGATCTAGCTTGTATGGTTAATGTGATAACTGAAGAATTTCTTTATACTTTGCAATTGCATCAAGTGATATATGATGACACTTATGTGATAGTTATATTTTTTGATGGATTCTCTTGTCCTGCTATTGGTTCTATCATACTTCCTATTGATGTTGGCACTAAATGCTTAGATGTTGTCTTTCCTATCATTCCTACGGTGTCAACTTGAATTTCATCATCAGAATACTACCTGCAACATATTAGTTTCACAAAATAGAAAGGATATGCTACAGGAAATCAAAACTCAGCCAATGAAACTACATGAAATGAATATTAAAATAAAAACACTATTTTTACCTTCATGATTTAAGTCTCATTGTCTCCTAACTCCACTGTTCCTAGTTGCAGATGGTGTGCTCTCAGACAAGCACTGATAGCATCCAAGATGGAACATGAAGAATGGAGTGATAATTGATAGTTAACTGATACTATGATATGCAATGCTAAATGATTATGCTAAAATGCTAATTGCTTCAAGATTAAAACTCATGGATGCATAAGTTTTCACAAATGGTTAGCTTGAAAACTCACTTGAAGACTAACTATTTATCAACTCAAACTCTTAATTTTATAGACTTTGAGAGGATAAGATGATGTGGCCTGGATCAACGGTCATGATTAGATCTGCAGATTTGGATGGTTGTGAGCAAAGGTGAAGGTTGAGAGAAAGGGGGAAGGAGAAAACAAGTGTCACTCATCTCACCTTAATTGGGTTGCTGACTGAGGGAATCTAGGGATGGTTGGAGAAGACTTAGGCATGAGAGGACAAGTGAACTCAAGTCCTTCCTAAGATGTAGGGATGTTGGAGGGAATATAGAAGAAAATTTAAGAAATATGTATATGTACACAATATTTCATTAAATTTGGAGGTTGGAGATAAATGATGAATTAATATTTAAGAAATATTAATATCTTTAGCCACATGTTTGGTGAGTTGGAAAAGGAAAGATGAAGTGGAGATGGAAGGTGAGTTGGAAAAAGGGATTAAATAATTTAGAAATTATTTAATATTTGAGACTATAGGATAGAAGAATAATCATTAAATATTAGATATTCAAATGATTGGAGGAAATAATTAAATATTTAGATATTCAATTAATTGATCAGAAGAATAATTAAATATTAGATATTTAATTAATTAATCAGAAGAAAAGGATAAACGAATTAATTAATAAAATATTTCAATTAAATTAATTAATAGAAAGACATGAAATGAATTAAATAAATTAATCTTTTCAAATTAACTATTTAATAGAAGAATAATTATTAAATAAATATAAAATATTTATTTAATCGCTCATGGCCATTTTTATGTGTATACACCTACATCTAATCAATTTCATGTGAAGTTGGGACATCCTTGGCTCTCTTCCATGAAAGCGATCACTTCTACTATTCATAAGTGTTTGAAAAATTCTCATGATGATAGAATCATAACAGTTAATCATAGCATATATCAACCTATGGTGAGGCATGGAGATGTTTTTCTTGACTATTTTTGGTCCAAACAATTCCAACCTCTTCAACCTATAAGTGATGCTCTCTTTAAATCATATCAAAAATGGAATAATGAGATGATTTTATCCTTGAGTAAACCTAGAAATCCAACACTTAACCTTCCTCCTGATGATCATATACCTCTTCTTGAGGAAAAGATTATTCTTCCTCCTAAGGAAGGAAATATTATTCTTCCCAAAGATGAATCTATTTCTTCTCCCAAGGATAGGACTATCCTTCCTCCTAAGGAAAGTGATATTCTTTTTCCTAAGTAAGAATCTACTCCTTCTCCTAGGGATGAGTCTATTCTTCCTCCCAAAGGTAGAAAATCTCTTCCTCCTAAGCCTCAATCTAGGGATAGACCTATTCCTCCTCCTCATGATGGACCTGGTCTCCTTCCTATACCTCCCATTCCTCCTCTATATGTTGCAGTTTCACCTCCTACATCTTACAAAGGGAAGTGATAGACCTCTCCTATTGTTCAACCTAAAAGACCTTCTCCTATGCATCCTTTTTTCAAAGAAGAAAAGAAGCCTACACCTAATGAACCTAGACCTTCACAACCTTTAGCTAAAACTAAATGAAATCATTATGCAAGAGAACGTCAATGGAGATGTCGTGTGCATGCTCATGAACTTGCTTCCCAGTCCATTTCTTCCCCCAAGACACCAACTGTTGACATAATTCCATCTATTCAACCTCCTCCTAATGAAGAAGTTCAATCTAAATCTCCAAGTCGCAAACTACTTAAGACAAATGATGGTTCAAGTTCTATTCTTACTAGAGCTCCTATTTTTGTTAATCCTGATGAAGAAATAGGTGATAATCTTGATGAAGTGTTGATCCTAATATTTCTGATGGTGAATATGAATATGTTGATGTTGACAATGTTTTATCTTAACAATTTTTAAAATCATTAATCTTAGCTCCTAGTAGAAGACAACATGACTCATCATTAGAGCATGGTCCTTGTTTGGAACTTGTGATAGATCAATCTACTGTGCTCGATGTCACTCCTCTTGTGTGTTGTCCACCTTCGTGAAACAATGATGAGCAAGATTGGGGGAAGATGATGTGATTGATTAGCTTCATTAGCACCATAGATTGTCTCTCTCTTCTCTTGCTTGTTTGTGAGTTTCTTCTATTTGTCTCTGCATTCTTCTATTTATTGTCCCTAGTGTTCTCTACTTGAGGATGATGCAAAGCGTTGAGATATCTTTTGGTCTTTCCCATGTTGACTCAAAGGACACATGTTCCCTTCTTCATGGTGGTTTCCTTTCTTTGGGGGATGAGGACAATTCTATGCATATATATACACATGATATACATTGGTTATCATAAAAAGCATTCTAACTCCAAAGTTAAGTGAAACCACCTCGTGTTTTATGTTTTGTGATCATTATCCTTTGATTTTCCCTCTCTTGGAGGCTAAATTTTTGCGATAACACACTTATCTTTTTGGGTGTATCCTACCTTAAAGCAATTGCTCCTGATAAGGTGTGTGCAATTGATTTAACTCGGGGGAATACACTTCACTCAATGATTCTCTCTCTTGCATATCTGGATACTTAAAGTTACTTAGCGAACTTTGTCTTTGGCTTTGTAATTTTTGTAATTTTTGTTTTCATGACTCATAGTAAGAGAACCTTACTAGTTTGTAGTCATGCTTCTCTCTTTCTCTCTCTCATGATCTTCCCTTTTACCTTATCATTGAAGTTGTAAGATCTCAAAGTCCATTGGGGTCTTGGTGTATCTTGCCTCCTTGATGACTTGGTGAAATTGTTTCAATGTGAACCCTTTGTACTTTACCGATAGTATGGTTGACTTCATACTCTCACTAAAGTGGGGGCTAAATTTAGCATCCTAAAATTGCATCTCTTTGTAATTTCAACTACATTGGGTCCTTACATTAGCATTTGCACCCCTTAGCCTACTCGGGACCTGATTATGCTCATGCCCCTTCCATATTGCATCATTTTTTGATATTTCCTATGCATAAGACACTTGATCTTTTCCCCAAAATAGGGCAAGACCAGGGCATGGCGCCCTGGTCCTCAATAGGACCATGACACCATGCCATGGTCCCCCTCATTTTTGGGTCAGTTTAAACCCTTTTTTACATTTCAAATTTCAATGGGAATTCCCTCTCGGTGTCGGTTCATGTCAAAAAATTAATTGGTTTTCTCAATAGGCAAGTATATAAAGAGGATTTCCCCTCTCATTTAATCAATCCACAAGAATCAAGAAGTATTGAGCACACACACGAGATCAAAAAATCAAGCATTCAAGAGCAATTGAGCATTTTCAGTCTTCTTTTAAGCCTTGGAGCATCAATAATGTCAAATTCAAGCATTGAAGTGGAGATCTACATCATATTTATGAAACCCTAATTCCATGTGGAGGCAAGCAAAACTTAGGAAGGAGGTATTATCATTTAATTTTTTGTCATAATTCAGCATCTCCTTCAAAAGGAGATCCTTTCCTTACAGCCATTTCAATTACATTTATTTCAATTTCATGGTTAAATACAAAACTAGGGTTTGACCTAAGGCTAGCCCCTATTCTCAACCCATCTCCCTTTCTTTTTGTGTGCATGAAATAGGTACATAGTTGTACTCTTCAGAATAAGCTTCATTCATAGAGATGAATCAACCCTTTTCAACGCACACAAAGTTTAGAGGACCGTGGTGCTGCATCCTATTACTGACTTTTAATGAGATTTTTTGAGGGTCAAATCCAACTCAGCTCATACTGCTCAGATCTAGGTGTCGATCTCGATCCCGCATTTGTAGCTCACTTTTTTCTCAGTTTCACCTTCATTTTTGAGCACTTTACTCTAATTCAGCATTTCAACTTACAAAAGAGAGGAAAAACCACACAAAAATTAATCAATCCATTTAATATTTAGTCCTTATCTGATTTGTGACTGAATCTAGTGGATTCCCTTCCCTCTTTTGAATGTAAAGGGTTTTCAAGAAAAATTGGTTTGGTGATTTCTCCCTTGTATGTTGCAAATTGCCGAATCAAAATTTCCCCTCTAAAATTAGATTCTCCCCGACAAGACAATCAAAATGCTTGTGTAATGAATAACCAAGAGTATCTAGATGATAATCAGAACTTGGATCATAGAAGAGGTTGAGGAAACAAAAGGAGAAATGATATAAAAAGTTTTAATTATGGAAAGGTTGACCACTGCTCGTCAAGATTTTGGGTAGAAAAGAGGCAAAAATATACAATTTTTAGAGAAGAAGATCACACAATGCTCATCTGCCAAAAAGCTAATAACTTTTATACCAACCAAGATAATAATCAACCATCTGAAAGTGATCAACTAAGAGGAACCAAAGTGATCTAAAGAGTACCACAACAATGGTAAGGGACTACCATAAGATGGACATGTGGACCTCATATACACCATAGGAAGATAACTCCAAAGAAGAATCAATAACAGGAAAATAAGAAGAATAAAATCATAGGAAAAAAGAAAAGTAATAGACTTACCCAATAGGACACCAATAACAGAAAGAATAAAAAGAAATCTATAGAGTAGGAAGGATATAAGGACTACTATAGTTCAAAAGAATCCAAGGGAAAAAAAAGAATTGATGTTGTGTCTACCTAACAAGAAGCAGTATGATAAGATAATAGAAGAAGCCAAACATTCCATAAACCAACAATGACAGAAGGAAGTCGAAGGCTTTACTAACAAGAGGTAAGTGTAAGGTAGTTAATTAGTGGAACAAATTCCTATACTAATCTTGAGACAAGGGTGATGCATAAATTTTACAAATCTTTACAATAATTATAATCTTAACATAAATACATACCACAACATAGTGTTTTACGTGGGAAAAACCCTTTCGAGATAAAAACCCCAAACTTCAAAAGTTTCCCAATATATTATTTGAAAATCAACAACATATGATAATATAATTGCAGATCAAGCTTCTCATAGGAGTACCATTGATGGAGATCTAGAGGAAACTCAACATCTATTAGACTCTTAATACATCACAATGCATAGTCGTAGTACAATACCCTCATAGAAGAGGGTTGCCTTATAGGGAAAAAAAATCACACAAAATATCCATTGTTAGATCAACCTAATGATAGATGGTCAAGATTTACAATAATAGAGTATATATAAAATTAGGCCTATGCTAATGATACACAACAATTCCCTGCCTATGTATTGGACATTAATAATGTGCACCTTTGCTCTAGTAAGAATTTAGCTGCCCAACACAACCAATCATTACATAGATTCCTTTAGATGAGTATTCAACTAATATGAACCATCCATTAAATAGCAACATTTTCCTACCTAAACCAAAGCCTAGTAAGATTCCTACACCACCATTTCTAGAAAGCTTTAGTATGTAAAAACAAACTTTGAACCAACCTTTGATTTCTTGTACTATCTTAAGAATGTTAGTGTGGAAATCCCATTATTCCAAGCAATAAAATATGTGCCTATCTATAATAAAATCATCAAGAAATTATGCCTCAAGAAGCCAAGAAGAAATAGAAAAGATCCAACAACCATTCATGTAGTGGGATAATTGGTAGATATTATGCTAGGAAGAATAATTGTTCCTAAGTATATTGATCCTGGTATTCTTGTGGTCAATGTCATAATTAATGGGATTCTAATACTAAATACATTAACGTGATGACTAGAGAAACAATGCAAAATTTACTGTTGATAGACTTAAGGCCTGCACCCATAGTCCTCCAACTAGGTGATAGTTCAACTATAAAACTAGGGGGGATTGTAGAAGACCTAGCCATAACATTAGATTCTTGGAAGAATATTATGGATTTCCTAATCTTGCAATGAAAGGCTAACCTAGGAGGGTGTCCACTCATCCTCAAAAGAACTTGGCTTGTAACAAAAAATGCCTTTATAGGATGTAGATTAGGGGAAATGATAATTTTAAATGGCAATGTTTTATATCCTCTAGCCCAACCTCACTAGAAGGTTGATTAGATAATATGGCCTAACCTTTGGGATAATGAGGAAAATAATTTTCAAACTATCATGATGATAGAAAGAGACCCAATGTTGTAGATTCAGGATGAGGATGTAGTCCTGTTATGCCTTGCATATCCATTCCCCATTAGTTTCCTTGTGTTACAATATGGGTCCCCTATTTTTGCTCACTTTTGCTTTGTCCTTTTTCTTTTTGTTCTTTTACCTCAAAACTCCAAAGTCCCGGAGTCCTGAGGTCTCTTTTTGTTCTTTTTCTTTCACCAACCTTGGAACTTCGGACCCCCAGAGTCTCGAGGTTGGTCTCCTTTTCTTATTTTGTTTTCCTCGGAACTTCGGTGTTCTAGAGTCCCGAGGTGTGTCTTTTGTTTTCTTGTTCTTTACCTTGGAACTTCAGAGTCCCGGAGTCCCGAGGTATGTATTTGAGTCCTTTGCCTCAGGGACTTCAGAATTTTGGAGTCCCGAGGTATGTGTGTCTGATCCAACGCGGAGCCCCGAAGTCCCTAGGTGGATCCTTACTTGCTTTCCTTCCTAGCCCGGAACCCCGAAATCCTAGGGTAGGATGTTTTTGTTGATGTCTTGTTGCCGAGCTCGGAACCTTGGTACCCTAGAGTCCCGAGGTGTTGTTTAAACCGCTCGTACAGACAAGTTTGGGAGGGGGTATAAATAGGAATGATGAACTTTTAAAGTTCATTTGTGAATTCAGAGATCCTTTTTCCTTGCATCCTAACTGCGAGCTTCCGAACTGTTGAGCTTCCTTTTGCGTTCTTGGGCATTTTGATCCACCAGGTAGGTGATTTTTCTTGCCCTTTTGGTCATTTGTACGTTAGATTTCTTTTTGTTCTTCTTTGTCGAGGTTTTTGTTTTTGTTTTCTCTTCTTTTTCATTTTTTTTGTGTGTTTTCTCGCGTGTCCCCCGTGCCCTAGTTTTGACCCCAGAACCCCGAAGTTCTAGGATTTTGTTGAAACATTCTTTTTGATGAACCCAAAATCTTGAAGTTCTAGATTATTTCTTTGTGAGGGAGTCCTATCACTTAACCTGGAACCCCGGAACCCTGAAGTTTTGAGGTCTATCTTTTATAAATCCTTTTTCTAAACTCCTATTGATTATTTGGCTCGGGACCACGGGATCCTGAGATGAGCTTGAATTCCTTACCCCGGAACCCTGGAGTTCTGAAATCAAGTGTTATCTACCCAGCCCAGAACCCCGGAGTTCCAGACTGCATCCATGAGTACGTACCCCAAAACCCTAGAACTCTAGAGTTCCAAACCCTATTTTAAAAAGGAAAAAACTCCCTACTTCGGAAACCCAAAGTCCCAAAGTGGATGAAATTTTTATGTTTCTGATAAAGAACTGATCCTCATTTTCTTCTTATAGGTTCAAGTAGTTAGATGGACTCATCTTCTAGCAAAAGAAGCAAAGATATTGATAAACTTCCAGCTACCATGAAATACCACTATCAAGGACAGGTCAACTCCTCAAAGTTGGATGATCAAGTCAAATGGGTCATTGACATGGAAATTGGCCATTTTGAAATTGAAGATATCAGAACCCAGGTAAATAAGCCCAAACTCGAGGCCCTACACAAGAGAATAAAAAGATCAGGCTTAGTGGAGATAACTATTTTCCCACAATCAGTGCAAGCACTAGAATTTATGACAATTGCTCAATTCTACAACCCAGATGCTAGAACATGCATTGATGCATAGGGAAGGAAAGTTATAGACTTGTCTCCTAACATGTTGGGATTCGTGTTTGGTATCCCAACCAGAGAAGAGATATTCCTCTCAATTGAAGAGGAGGCCTTAAAGGTTTGGAATGACAAAGTTGCAGCAAATAAAAGGTACATGAATGAAAACTATTTGGAACAAGAGAGGAAAATAGGTCTCAAGGTAATAGAGATCCTAAGGGCAGACTTCAAGGAGCCCCAAAGATACTTGATTATTATGCTGAGCAGGGCCTTTGACAAGCCTGATTGTAAGCATTCCCATCCATGAATGTTCTAGTTTATGAGCACTATCTTAATTGGAAAACAATACTTTGATTGGTCGCAGATCCTCTCTGATAACATTTACAAACAAATGAAGGAAGTCCACCAGACCTAAAAATTCTTTGTCACATCTTATGCCATCTGGGTGGCTGCTAGAGTTGGAATGTTTCTGGGACTACAAGTAGAGGGTCAGTTAGGGGATGAGGAAGGACATAAGAAGGTATGGGAATATTATTCCCAACTCCCCTTAGTCAATGCAAAGGCTCATTTAAAAAAAATTAATGATGTCTTCTTTTTTCTAGTAATAATTAAATTAATAGGAGACACAGGATACTGGATTAGGGGTAGAGACAATAATGTAGGAGGACCTCTTAGGAGGGGACAATTGTGAAAACTTGTAGTCCTATGTGTACGTTTTGTAGCTGAAGATTGAGATGTTTCAATAGTATATGAAGGATATGGTAGAGATTCGGGTTCCTCTCCTCAAAGAAATTTTGAAATATGAAAATTTTGTAAAACATATGCTTGGAGACTTTGGTTTAGGATTAACTAGTACCATAATAATGGAGCAACAACAAATTTTGAATCAGTGGGATGCATACGAGGCTCAACATTTAGGACCTTCAGCCCAGTTTGATGTCGCCCTCATGGACAGGTACACATACTTGATCACTTAGTGTCAAGAGGTGGCAGAAACAATAGGGGAATTAGGGAAAGGAAAGAAGCATGCAGATGGAGTTTTGAAGAAGTGCAAATTTAGAATTAAACACGTAGTTGATCCTCTTGTCCAAGAAGTCGCATGCATAATGGATAATTATAGAGCTTTTTGATAGTTCTGATACTTAATATAAGTACAGATCCAATAGCCAACAAGATGAGAGGGGGGGGGGGGGGTGAATCATACAATCTTAATCATCCTTAAAAACATCAGATTCAACCTTGGTAACATATATATCAGTAATATAACCAAAACTGTCAAACATGCAAACTCAAAAGCATATAAACATCATAAACCTCATAACACCAGATTTAACATGGAAACCCAAATAGGGAAAAACCACTGTGGGATTTTAGACCCACTAAGAAATATACTCTTCTAGAGTATGCTCGGTTAAAAGCAAATCTTGTTAAAGATTACAAACACATTGCTAGATGTGACCCGGTTAAGGGATTTCCCTTAGATCTGTTAGGATCTTCACCTTGTTAGAAGTGAGTGGGATTTCAGACCCACTAAGAAATATACTCTTCTAGAGTATGCTCAGTTACAAGCAAATCCTGTTAAAGATTACAAACACATTGCTAGATGTGACCCGGTTAAGGGATTTCCCTCAAATTTGTTAGGATCTTCACCTTGTTAGAAGTGACCTTGTTAAAGGATTTCAAACACTCAATTAGAATGTCACCTTGCTAGAGGGTTTTACAAATAAGACTGTTAAGTCCACTTGGTTAAGAGATTTTCTGTCACTTTCACAAAATGACAGTAATAAAAATCTATCTACAACTTCACATCTAAAATGCTAAAGCAGATTCCTATTTGTTCAATACAATCTAGACATAGAACTAATCTTGTCTATCTGCTGGGCTTCTATACTCTGTTATTCAAACAGGTCTTCAAGCTTCTGTGCTCGGTAATCACTATGTAGCATCCCTGTGCATACACTTGCCCGCATACCTTGTTTATCAACAGTTTCCCATTTATAAACAATTAGGTAACCGCTTAATCTCCTTGATCACATTTCCCATGATCAATCATAGCCATCAAATCTTCAATCTTGTCCAAGTTCAATGCATCTTTCAATCTGAAAATGTTTTACCCCACCTTGGAACTTGCATACATTTCTTGGAACTTGTGCCAGGGTATTGCAGTTCAATCTGCGCTGTAGATCTTCATGCCGACTTTCCATTGCCTTAGATTCATTAACAAACTTCATCCACGACTCACTAATGATTTAATTAGTTCCAGCTCATCAGCTTCCTTCATTAAATAACGCATGCAAACATTTAATGCATTCTGTTATAGCTCGGTTACAACTCGGTAACAACTCGGTTATAACTTGGTGAATACTAAACTTCACTCGGTAGACATTCTACCTTCATTAACTGATAGCGATAACCTTAGGGTTTATCGACTAGTTTCCTTAGGGTTTATCGACTGGGTTCTTTGCTTGGTAACATAGTATAGTATTAACCTTCACAATTTACAACATATGTATGATGTTAAAACAATCTAAAACATCATGATCTCATCATTGTCTGACTCGATAGTAGTTGCCCATTGAATACCTTAATTCATCATAATCTTTCCTGTGTCTTTTACCGACATCTTTATACTCTTTTAAATCATACTTCTCAAGATATGGCAACATCGTACTGAATTAGAAAATCAATTTCTTGACATCAATGACAAAATAATAATATCAAGACAGTAAATATCTTTAATTAGTTATATCCATAATCATCAACAACCTTCTCAATATCCTTATGAAATGCCAACAATCTTTCATCGTCTATTATAATGCAATATTGCCAACAATCTCCCCCTTTGCATTGATGGCAAAACCAATTGATTTGACCTTAAAAAGATTCGGATTGCTGTGATTCTGAAATGCTGAAATGCTCTCCCCCATACGTTAGACTTCTCCTCTTTTCTTCAGTCTTCTTTCCAATCTGTAGTCTTCTTTTAGTCTTCTCCCCTGATATTAGTCTTCTCTTCTGATATTAGTCTTCTCCCTCGATGTTAGTCTTCTCCCCCTTTGACAACAATGCCAAAAGTAAAGAACTAAAACATAATTTCTTTCCGTATGAAGTGATTTCCTGCCGTTGTGTAGCAACTGAGTCTCGGTCAGAGCATTTTGTCTTCAATTCCTGTTCCCTGTATTGTTTCATGTAAGAATTTCTATACACCTTTAGAAAACATCCTAAAGTGTGTAATGCAGCATCAACTCCTAAAAAGATATTCAATAGAGTCATCGGATTGATGCTTTCACCAAACTTGGTCAGTGAGTAGAAGATAGGGGTAGGACCCCTAACTTACTTTTGAGATATTCAAAAGTGTCCCTTGGTAGTGGCTTGGTGAAGATATCTACTATTTGTTCCTTTGCGCTAACATACTCCAACACCACTTTCTTCTCTTGAGCTTCTTCTCTAAGATAATGATATTTGATAGAGATGTGCTTTGTCTTAGAGTGCATAACATGATTTTTTGAAATATTAATGGCACTAGTATTGTCACAGAATATAGTTACTGGCTCGGTAACTTTCTCATTTATACCTTCCAACAGTTGTTTGATCCATGCAATGTTGGTACAATTCAGTGTTGCAGCAACGTATTCAGTTTCTGTTGTTGATTGTGAAACACATCCTTGTTTCTTGCTAAGCCAACTCACTAGTCTTTCTCCTAAAAAGAAAGCTCCTCCACTTGTGCTTTTTCTGTCATCAATGTTGCCTGACCAATCAGCATCAGTATAAACTTTTAAATCAAAATATTTTCCTTTCTGATATACTAAGCCATAATCCTCAGTGCCTTTCAAGTATCTAAAAATTCTTTTGATTGCTGTCATGTGTGTTTCCTTAGGATCCGCAGAGAATCTTGCAACTATACCTACTGCATGTGCTATGTCTAGTCTGCTGTGAACAACATATTGTAGCTTTCCAATCATGGATCGGTAAAGTGTCTCATCAACAGATGCAGATTCATCATTCTTTGATAATTTACAGTTGGTAGTCATAGGAGTACTTATTGGTTTTGAATCCTCTATTCCAAATTTCTTCAAGATTTCCTTTATGTACTTGGATTGAGTAATGAAAATCTCATTTTTCATTTGCAGTATTTGTAAACCTATAAAATACTTTATCTCACCGATTAATGACATCTCAAATTCTTTGCTCATTTCATTTCCAAAGTTCTTGCATAAAGAGTCATTTCCACAAAATATAGTATCATCAACAAATATGGTTGAGATCAGTATTCCATTTTCATCATTCTTCATGTACATGTTGTTGTTCTCACTTGTCCTTATAAAATCAATCTTAATCAAATAAGAGTGCAATCTTTCATACCATGCTCTAGGTGCTTATTTCAAACCATATAAAGCTTTGTTCAATTTACATACCTGATCTTTATTATTGTCTTCAACAAATCCTTTAGATTGTTCAATAAAAACTTCTTCTAATATTCCATTTAGAAATGTAGATTTGACATCCATTTGATATACCTTGAAGTTTTTGAAAGCAGCATAGGCCAACAATGTTCTTACTCCTTCAAGTCTAGCAACAAGTGCAAAAGTTTCACCATAATCAATTCCTTCTTCTTGAGCATAACCTTTGCAAACTAGTCTTGCTTTGTTTCGAATGACCTCACCTTTTTCATTCAGCTTGTTTATGAAAATCCACTTTGTACCAATTACATTTTTGTCCATTGGTCTTGGGATTAGTGTCCATGTGTCATTCTACTTGATTTGATCAATCTCTTCTGTCATAGCATTTACCCAATCTTCACTGTTAAATGCCTCTTTCACTATTGTCAGTTCAAATTCAGATATCAAACATGTGTTCTGTCTCAGTTTGTTCCTTGTCATCACTGGTTCATCCTTATCTCCTATAATCTGACTTGGTGCATGATGTCTTCTGACATACTTGGCTAATACAGGCTTGGTAGGCTCTGTATGATCTTCTTCATCACTCGGTAACTGGATATTCTCTTCATTTTCTTCAACAGTCTTCTTAGTAAGACTTCTCGGTTGAACATAGACAAATTCATCATAGTCTTCTGGTTCCTTGGAATTTCCTTCATTTCTTTCTGCAAATTCATCAATTTTCACATTTGCACTTTCTACTATTTTGTTAGATGATTTGATCAGACATTTAAATGCTTTGCTTCTAGAAGAATAACCTATAAATGTTCCTTTTTCACTTTTTTTTAATCAAACTTGCCATTTCTATCATCTTTGTGAACATAACATCTACTTCCAAAGATTTTAAAATAAGTTACATTAGGTTTCTTATCATACCAGATTTCATATGGTGTCTTCAAAGTACCTTTCTTCAATTGAACTCGATTCAAGGTGTAAACTGCTGTGCTTATTGCTTCTCTCCAAAATGTTTGTGGCACCTTCTTTTCAATCATTAGTGTTCTAACACAATCCACAATAGATCTGTTTCTTCTCTTAGCTATTCCATTATGCTGTGGATTTCTCGGTGCAGAGACTTGTCTTTTAATACCATGATCATTGCAAAATAAGTTGAACTGATCAGATGTGAACTCTCCTCCTCTATTTGACCTAAGACATTTCAGTTGTCTTCCTGTTTCATTTTCAACTCTTGCCTTGTACCATTTAAATATTTGAAAAGCTTCTGATTTTTCTTTTAAAAACATTACTAACATCATCCTTCACAAATACTATGAAATATTTATCACCATAATAACTTTGAACTTTCATAGGACCACAAAGATCAGTATGCACTAGATCTAAAATTCCCTTAGAAGTGTAAGACTTACTTGTAAAGCTTGATCTTGTCATCTTACCCATCTTGCATCCTCGGCACATAGCAGTCTCAGGTTTTTCAATACTCAGTAAACCTCTTACTCGGCGCTTCTTGCTTATTTTGATCAGATTATCAAAATTTACATGACAAAACCTTTTATGCCATAACCAGGTATCATCTATCTTTGCATACAAACACTTGTTACTAGTTGAGTCAAGGTGAAATGTGTTACCTTTTGTTTGTGTCCCGGTAAGCTAACTTTCCATTCTTGGCATGAACTTTGACAATTCCTTTCTGAAATTCTATTTCTTAACCTGTGTTGTTTAGCTGTGCTACACTCAACAAATTGTATTTCAGACCTTCAACCCAATAAACATCATTGCATCTTGCATTGTCAAGAAGTGTTATATATCCTTTACCTTTCATCGGACATGGTGCATCATTACCAAATCTAACATAGCCTCCATCATAATCTTCTAATATAACAAACTTGTGTTTATCTCCTATCATATGATGTGAGCATCCACTATCTATAATCCAAGAATCATTAGTGTTTATGTGAGATATTAGGGCTTTTTCTTCATACCTTTCTTCATCTGATCCATCTTTGATAGCCACATAAACTACTTCCTCTGTATCTGTATCATTTGATTTATCATCATTAGATTCCTCATCAGCTATTAAGCATGTCTTTCTATCTCTTCTTTTGAAGTCTCGGTATCCTCTCTAATGATTATCTTTCTGTTTGTCATCTCGGTAATCTCTCCTTTCTGTAAAATCTTTGTCAGGACAGTTAGAAGCCATATGTCCTATCTTATCACAATTGAAACATTTCAAAGGTAGTTTTCCTTTATACTTACCTTTGCCTCTTAGTAACCTTTTGGCTAGTAGTGCTTCAAACTCTTCTTGCTTTCTGATTTCCTCATACAGTTTGTGTACTTCTTCCATGTTCTTCTGAAATCTTTCACTTGCTCCATTGTGATCTCCTTCAGAGTACTTATACTTTCTTTCATTGTAATCATTAGATTCATCAAGATGAAAAGAACTAAATGCAGATTCAACTTTATTTACTGAAGATCCACTGTTATCAAAATTACTTAACTCAAATGCATGTATCTTACCAATAGTAGCATCTAAAGAAATTGGCATATTAGGTACATACCTCAATTCATTGATTGTAGAGACTCGAATTGCATAAGCTGGTAGAAGGGTTCTCAACAACTTACTTGTTCTATCCTTTTCTTCAATAGTTCCACCTGCTCCTTTGATTTGATTGACAATCTCCTTTAGTCTTGTACTGTACTGAGTTATGTTCTCACCTTCATTCATCCTCATAGTTTCAAGTTGTCCTCTTAGACTATCTACTTTTGCTCTTTGAACATGTTCATCTCCTCCATATACTAATATGAGCTTATCCCACATTGCCTTTGCATCATTGCAGCCTTCTAGATCATTAAACTCTGAGTCAGTCAATGCAGATGTTATTTCAATTATTGCTTGAATATGTTCTTTCTTTGCCTTTATCTCTTCTATAGTCAATGGATAGGTGCTTGGTGTAACAAAATAATTCTCCAGGTAGTATACAACATATTCTCCAACTCCTGATAGATGTAGCTTCATCCTTTTCTGCCATGTAGAGAAACTTGACTTGTTCAGCTTCGGTGCATCCCTCTTATACATCTTTGGATCTTTAACTCAAGTGCCTTTAACATTTTCTTCTAGAGTCCAAAGCTTTGATACCAATTGATAGTTCTGATACTTAATATAAGTACAGATCCAATAGCCAACAAGATGAGAGGGGAGGGGGGGGGGTGAATCATACAATCTCAATCATCCTTAAAAACATCAGATTCAACCTCAGTAACATATATATCAGTAATATAACCAAAACTGTCAAACATGCAAACTCAAAAGAATATAAACATCATAAACCTCATAACACTAGATTTAACATGGAAACCCAAATAGGGAAAAACCACTGTGGGATTTCAGACCCACTAAGAAATATACTCTTCTAGAGTATGCTCGGTTAAAAGCAAATCCTGCTAAAGATTACAAACACATTGCTAGATGTGACCCGGTTAAGGGATTTCCTTCAGATCTGTTAGGATCTTCACCTTGTTAGAAGTGACCTTGTTAAAGGATTTCAAACACTCAATCAGAATGTCACCTTACTAGAGGGTTTTACAAATAAGACTGTTAAGTCCACTCGGTTAAGAGATTTTCTGTCACTTTCACAAAATAACAGTAATAAAAATCTATCTGCAACTTCACATCTAAGATTCTAAAGTAGATTCCTATTTGTTCAATACAATCTAGACATAGAACTAATCTTGTCTATCTGCTAGGCTTCTACACTCTATTATTCAAACAGGTCTTCAAGCTTCTGTGCTCGGTAATCACTATGTAGCATCCCTGTGCATACACTTGCCCGCATACCTTGTTTATCAATAGTTTCCTATTTATAAACAATTAGGTAACCGCTTAATCTCCTTGATCACATTTCCCATGATCAATCATAGCCATCAGATCTTCAATTTTGTGCAGGTTCAATGCATCTTTCAATCTGAAAACATTTTACCCCACCTTGGAACTTGCATACATTTCTTGGAACTTATGTCAGGGTATTGCGGTTCAATCTGCGCTGTAGATCTTCATGCTGACTTTCCATTGTCTTAGATTCATTAACAAACTTCATCCACGGCTCACCAATCATTTAATCAGTTCCAGCTTATCAGCTTCCTTCATTAAATAACGCATGCAAACATTTAATGCATTCTGTTATAGCTCGGTTACAACTCGGTAACAACTCGATTATAACTTGGTGAATACTAAACTTCACTCGGTAGACATTCCGCCTTCATTAACCAATAGCGATAACCTTAGGGTTTACCGACTAGGTTCTTTAGGGTTTACCGACTAGGTTCTTTGCTTGGTAACATAGTATAGTATTAACCTTCACAATTTACAACATATGTATGATGTTAAAACAATCTAAAACATCATGATCTCATCATTGTCTGACTTGGTAGTAGTTGCCCATTGAATACCTTAATCCATCATAATCTTTCCTGTGTCATTTACCGACATCTTTATACTCTTTTAAATCATACTTCTCAAGATATGACAACATTATACTGAATTAGAAAATCAATTTCTTGACATCAATGAAAAAATAATAATATCAAGATAGTAAACATCTTTAATCAGTTATATCCATAATCATCAACAACCTTCTCAATATCCTTATGAAATGCCAACAATCTTTCATCATCTGTTATACTGCAATATTGCCAACACTTTTATTAAAAAATGAAGAATGAACATACAGTTACTAAAGATAGCAGGGTTTTTGCATGGACCCCAATTTTGTATTTTCAGCTACAGCTCCAACTCAGGTTCCAATTTTGAGAAAAATTCTGCATGACTAGAAAAATGTGTCTCATCCAGCATGATCTTCGTAGTGATCATGCAACCCCATTTCATAGTAAATAATTGGAGTATCAAGGCAGAAACTTGCAAGTTAACTACAACTCCTAGTTTCAATTCTTAATTTAGGTTAGATTTATTTCCCAGATAATAGGGCATAAATTTTTTATAAATTGAGAATTTAGATTCATTTGTAAGGGTCCCCAAATTGATGATTTGTGGCCCACTTAGAGATTTTTAGAATATTTTTTGCAGATTGTTAAGAATTTGAGTTATTTTGTTACACATTCATTGAGATTAATATAAGAAGCAACTTGTAGATTGCCTGATCTACGTCTATATTCTACTAAATTGTTCTGTGTAATCTGGTAATGTCTATTATTTGGAGTTAGCAACCTAGTTTAATATTTTGGTTATCACTTTATGAATCATGTTGTGCACATCAGTGGTGTATGAGAATTACTGTGATAGGCCATATTGTTGATGATTTTATTTCCATAGGTCTGTGAAATTGATGATTTTGCAGGTTTATTGGAGGTCCATTGTTGAATGCTAACTTGGATAATATTTGATAATTTCTTGGATTGTAGGGAAATAACCGAGTAGTTCATTAAGTTGTTATTGTATTGGTTTTATTGTTATTTTCTTGTTCCTTTTTACTCTTTGTAGTTTATTTTCCAGAGAATCTTAAATCATAAAATACAAAAAAAAAGGAAGTTCAGCCATTCATGATCAATGAGATTTAGTTTTAACCAGCAGTCCCCTTAACAGGTACAACCACATCAACCAGTGGGCTGCCCATCACCGTCGTGACCCAACTATAGAGACCTTGGGGTAGTGAGTTTTCCCAAATTCATTACTTTTTAGGAGAGGTGGTGAGTGTTCACATTGGCCACCTGACTGTTGATGGGTGTGTCAAAAACAGTCGTCAACAGAAACTGGTGCTAGAAGGAGGGCCTAGACTATTCCCCTTGCTGGTTAACCACATATGGTACTTACATGAGACAGATTGCTGCCCTTTATGCAACCTACCCTCAACTATGAGCAAGATGACATTCTTACCTAACTATACGATTTTGCTTGGGATAGTATAAGAGATTATAATGATTGGTTACGAGCACGACAAGTCTTGGACAATGAAAAACTAAAAGCTATACGTATAGAAGAAGAGGCATATAGACAACTTAATCCTCAGGAGAATCCACAAGAAAATCCACAACCACCTCCTCAACCAGAGAATTGAGGTACTAAGCTGGATTGTATATCATCTTTCTCTCCTGAGAGATTCCACCGAGTCCTTAGGAGTAGTTCTTCACCATCTGACTTAGTAGAGTTAGGACCTGCCACTAGGAGAAAGGGGAACAAAGCTAAGAAACAACCCTCAACAGCCTCACCAATATAATCATCGATACTCAATGTAGAAGATCAACTGATTCCTAGTCCTCAGCCTATCGCTGCACCTTTTGTGACTCAATGTCCACCATCACCACCTTCAATGGCCTACTTTAATCAACACACTACACCATTAGGAACCATACCAGGGGGTATACATGACCTACCTAGAAACTTGGATAAATTTTGTAGCAAACTTTATTATTTGGGGGGATGAACGACTGGTGAACATATTGAAGCATTCAAAGATGCGATTGTTCATAACCATATTGAACACCAAGATGTAGTATGCAGACTCTTCCCATATTCACTTGGGGAGAATGAATACAATTGGTACTTAACCTTACCTGCAAATTCTATCACAGGCTGGGACGTCTTGGAGAAGGCTTTCATCGATCAATTCCGAGTGTACGTAGATCCCAAAACACTATACCATCAGTTTGCTTCTCTTAAGAAGTCACCAAATGAGTCATTAACAAATTTTAATACTAGCTTCCAAAGGGCATTCAAGAGGCTACAAGCTCCTTACTAGGTGGTTATGGTGAAAATGGATACAATAGTATTGAAAGACTAAATGAATTCAACCACAAAACCCTAGCCTAACAACAACAAAGATCCACCATAACATATGAAGATTACCTAAGACAATGCAAATCAAATAAATTCACAAAGATTATACCATCACATGTCCAATAGGGTTTGGATCTCCATTGATCTTTCTTGATATATTTGCTCTCATATTTTATGTGTGCACAAGAGCTCAACAAAGAACGGAAATGTGGTTGCAAGTAGGCTTGATTGCATGTGAAACTTTGAAAGCGTAGAGTAGTCAGATAGTAATTGGGGATGCGTAGTTGAGGGGTTGATAATGAAGGAAGAATCTCCTTATATAGAAGACACTATAAGAAATGAAGGGATAAGATTGAGAGGTGTAAAAGATAAATGGTCGGCTATGATTAGAGGGTAGGTAGAGAAAATAAGAAAACAATGAGAGGGTAGGTAGTGTAGGAATTAAGAGATGAATGACATGTGTCATGGGTAGAAAAAGGCTAATGAATTAATTAAATAAATAAAGTTTTATTTAATTAATAGAAGAAGTGGGATCAATTAAATAAATAAGATATTTATTTAATTTAGGAAAAAGGATAATTTAAATAAATAAATGTATTTATTTAAATGAGAAATAAGGCTAGAAGAGGATAAATGAATTAATTAAATAAATAAAGATTTATTTAATTAATAGAAGAATCAGGCTAAAATAATTAAATAAATAAAGATATTTATTTAATTAGACATGACAATTTTAGGTGTCTACATTTTGCCCCTCTTTGAGACAATGCAGCTTGTCGCGTTGTTTCAAAGAAGATAATATGAACTGATACAAAGTTGCCCCAAGATGGGAATGATATGCCCCCTTGAGAGATTGGATGAAAATGTCTAAAAAAGATCGTAGACAATCTCTTGATAAGAATGAAAGGCTAGAAAGGATTGACCGGATAGGCTAGAGTGACAGAGTCACGGGATAAAGAAGACTGAATAAGGCTAGGGCTAGGGTAGTTTATAAGATAGACTACAAGGAAAAACATCCTCATTGTCATCCACACACCTAAGAGATCAGAGTGCAGAGATAGCAGAGAGCAGTCAATAGCGATGGCATTGGTGCATAGATTCGATCGCGTTCGTCGATTTTAGAGGCCAACAGATGCAGGAGAGCTAGTAAGTACCACAAAACCTCCTTGTACTTTTTCACATTAATTGTTGTCATAAATGCATGCTAGGTAGAGAAATAAATGCACTTTAGATATGTCTAGAAAAATGTCAAGCGGGGGGAAAACGCTAAGGTGCGTCTATGTTGGTGCCAGGTGCGTTTGTGTCATGAATGCACATTTATGTCTTCAAGGTCGAATCGACAGTTCTGTGATAAACATAGGAGGTCAATTGGATAAGCTGATGAGAGGATACACTCAAGCAGATCCTCTAAGGAATACTAGGATAGCAGATAGGGCTAGGACTGACAATTCTGTGATAGAACATATGTTGCCAATTAGGAAACTACTCAAAAGGATACACTCAAGCAGAGGCCCTAGGATAAGATAGATCGAGGCACTTTATGATGAACAGGAAATGCCAAAACATAGTACTTTGTGATGAATAGGGAGTACTAAAAAGAGCAACACTTTGTGATGAACAGGGAGTGCAAAAAATGAGCAACACTTTGTGATGAATAGGGAGTGCTACTATGATTGACACAGTTGATTTGCTTGACTGTAGGAGGACCTACCCATGCTAGAGTCATGAGAGAGATTCCCATCGACTCAGAGTTTGTGAGCAAAGCTGATAGTTGAGGAGAGAGCAGCGGTTCAGGCTATGGGCCTGCGACATATTCTGTACGTGCTTGAGTTTCGGGCAAACATGGGGTTGCTGATTGCACTGGTTGAGAGATGGCACTCAGAGACTTGTAGTTTTTATTTATCAATGGGTGAGATGACAGTCACCTTAGAGGATGTATATAGGATAATGAGGATATTGATCGATGGGGAGTTAGTACCCTATGATCGAGACAAAGACAGGGATGCACTGAGATGAGTGTTCCAGGATCCGGGATTGGATATGAGGGCTGGACACGTGCCTACCACAGGAGTAGCCATAGAGATAGGGTGAGGGGAGAGAGGAGGAGGAGATAGGCTACTGGAGAGACCTATACTACGGATCAGTGCCACTAGAGCAACGGGCTAGGAGCTTTCGGAGACCATCGCGGATGATGACGACCACTGGAGGGAGAGACATGAGACAAACATCTAGCGGTGGGGTCATGGGTCCTCCACCACCACTAGATAGAGGGGGCAGGAGAGATGATCCTAGTGTGGGTCCTTCCAGGGCTTAGACTCCATCGAGGCTAGTCGGCTCCAAGGGAGGGACTTCATCATAGCCTTAAAGGGCTCTCTATGTATCAGTTTTGTACCATTTTGTATGATGATGTAGACACCTTTGAGTGATTATAGCCATATGATTTTGATATCATTGTATCATGACACTTATGATTTTGAGATATATAAATGAGATGATTCATCTTTGCGGCATCTATATGCATGTGTACCTATGTGATGAGATGTTTCTATATGATGTATGTTTCTATGCGATGGTTATGATATGGATGCAAATATGTACATAATGAAATGCAATATTTTTGTTCTTTTATGTTTTAAATGTTATGCAAATGTGAATGTATTAAATGCAGATGAATATGATAATGCAAATGATGAGAATATAAAATGTGCTAACATGTGTTGTGTATAGGATGTGATGCAATTGTGATATCTATATGTATGTATGAAATGCTAACATGTGGTAGTGCAGGTGCAAACTACATGAAATGTAGATATTTTTGGTGTGTCATTATACTCAGTCCTGTGATAGATGACTACATGGACTCAGGAAGGACGATGGAAGTCAATCAAGAAAGGGGGATGAAAGATAGAAGATATGAAAGTGAAAGAGCTTCTTGTGCTTTATCATCATTGAGCTTTATTATGGCAAATAGGTTATGAAAATCTAGATATATGTTCGACCCAGAAAGTCATTGTACCCGTTTGCATGGAGATCAGACAGTCACAAACAAAGAATGCCCCAGTTCACACTAGACTCACAGTGTCCTCATATCCTTGGACAAGTCATAGCATTACTAGGAGATAATTCATAGACAACAAAGAAAAATAAAATAGGTGATGATACCCTATCCTCGCCTTTCTAGTCAAAGACATCTTGGAGATAAAATCTCTAGTCAGAGACATCCTGGAAAAGCTGAAAGACATGTCCCCAAAAGATAAAATCAAAAGAAACCAAGACTCAACACCAACATCCACTGTGGTCCTCAAGTTTAGTGTCTCTTGTCACTTGTATAAGTCTTATTTGATTGTGGTCACAATGTTTACTTTCACAAAAGGATAAATATCATTGAACCATAATGTTGTCTGAGTCTATTGAAAGATTTGATTTGTTGAAGCCCATTGTTGTTGTTGTGTCTTATCTGAAACTGACTGAATCCATGAAACTGATACTTTATTATGGAGAAGACAACTTTATTACGGATTGGCGATGCAAATGTTGCTTTATTGTGGATTTTGCGTAGATAGACTGAAGAAAAATGGAAGAAACTGTACTCCTTGAAACGTGTGATGCTCTTAGTTCCACCCCCATCACTAGACGTAGGATTTGCCTTAGCCATAGATAGGAGCTGATTTATTATGGATGGAAAGGGGTGAAAAGGAAGGATTATTATGAATGGCTAACCAATCTTAGGTAGATCAATAACAAGCCATGATGGGAATGGGTAAGTTTATTATGGATGAAGAGGTTGTGAGTGTGTGTAAAGTGAAATGATGAAATGGAATCCTGAAGGAGGGAGGAGCAATGTCTCTACACATGGCGTTGATGACCCAATTTTCACCATGGCACTTGCCCAGGGCGCCACCGAAGTGATTTTCACTATTGGATGAAATGTTTTTCTTTACTTTTTTTATTTTTGATATATATATATATTTTTTTTGATATTTTTTTTTTTTTGTATTTTGAATTAGGATACTCTGAAGAGCTATGTGTAAAACCTACGAAGGTGCATGTTGTTGATAGGATCCTCCAAAGGTTCTTCCTCTCATGTCAAAATTTGATATGCACCGGATCCATAGACTGTTGTGATGATGTAAGGACCAAGCCAATTTGGTTCGAACTTGCCCTTCTTCTCTTAATCTTGCTGATTTTTAGGATTTTCTCTGAGAACTAAGTCACCTACCTCAAATGTAAGAGGCTTAACCTTATGATTGTAGCTGCATTTTTCTTTGACTGAATGATGTGTAGTTCGAGTGACTATCTTCCTTGATAAAGGAATTGAGATAGAATTACTAGCGTGTGGACTACATAGGCTCGTATGCGTGTCACCTGAAGAAGTTTGGGCATCCCTGATAACAAAGTCCTTCGAGGAAGCTCCATAAAGGTCCATGATGTATCACCAGAAGGGAATGGATGTGCAGAATAAGTGGATGAGTGATGAAGGTAAAAGTATCATGACATGATGAAGACTTAGGATCAACAAGTATGCTTTTTGACTTAAAATTTTAGAAATTTTTCCCCTAGTTATTTTGATATTAGGGGAGATCATCTCTTGCTCTTTTTCCTTCATAGGATCTTTATCCTTGACCTTGATTTTTGCAGAGTCCAATAGATTTTGATTTTGATTTGGACTAAAGGACTTTTCTTTATTATTTACTTTTAGATTTTTCTTTTCAAAGCTTGATTTTTGATCCCCAATGAGTAAGGGCTTTTGTAATTCTTGTTGATCCAAGTCTGCAAGTGGAGTGGAAATGGAATGAGTGGATGAAATGGTAAGGCTATAAGAGTTATCAAGAGGGCTGGAAATATGCTCAATAGATTCTTCGTTGGAACCACTCTTAAGACTATTGATATCAAGAGGTGCTTGCACCACTAGAGGAGACTCACATTCAAACTTAGTAGCCACAACACTAGGTGGTTCATACCCAGTTCCTTGGCATTGAAAATTATTTGTAGGTTGTTCCTGTCGATTGAATGTCTTAGGAGATAGTGGGAGTTGATCAACATGAAAGATATACTCAGCACATCCCATGTCTTTAAACTTGAACTTTTCTTCGATCTCTACTTGTTTTGATGTAGAAGCTTTCAAGGATTTTGGATCCACATATGTTGAAGATGGAATAACTTCTCGATTGACTGGGATTGTTATTTCTGATCTAGGTCGCAAATTTTTGCAATATATGAATGGGTCTGGGTCAGCTTTGACAATCACTTCAACTCCATTGTGTGGAAACTTAATGCATCGATGGTATGTAGACGGGACTGCACTCATCTCATGAATCCATGTACATCCTAGCAATATGTTGTATGTGAGATCCAAGTCTAGGACTTGACAAACCACATCCTTTGTAACTGGCCCAACCCTGAGAGGTAAGGTAACTGTTCCTTTGGATGAACACTCTTCATCATCATATGCCTTGATCGTGATTGCATGTGTAGAATTCATAGCTTTATTTGAATATCTGAATTGTATTAATGTGTTCAAAGTACATATATTGAGACCAGCTCCTCCATCTATCAGGTTTCATTTTATTTGATGTTTGTGTAGGAAGGATTCAATGTGTAAAGGTGCATTATGTGGTTGGCTCACAGAGGCGTCGTCAACTTCTGTAAATGTCAGGGAGTATGGAATAGAAAGGCATCTCACCATGGCTTGAAACTGGTCCACATTCAGATCAATAGGAACAAGAGTGTCTCTCAAAGTTTTGTCAAGAATGGCTTTATGTGCAGGGGATATACGTAAAAGCTCAAGGATGGAGATAAGTGTGAGTGTCTTCCCTAACTGTTCTACAAGGTCATACTTAGGGTTGGTTGATGAGGAAGAAGTGTTTTTAGCTGGAGCACCTGGCAAGGTGAATTTACCTCAACGAGTTGTGACATTACATTCAGAGGTAGGTTCAGAAGAAGATCCAATGCCTTTTAGGACAATCTTGGGTCTTTGGGTAGAATTCTCAGGTGTTTTGTCCTTGATGATAATGGTAGAGACATAATTGTCCATTGAAATGTGATTGATAGTTGAATCATAGTTATAGGATGCTCTGGTATAGTTGGTCTGCTCATCTGTTGCTTTGGCTTTTTCCTTGTCATGTTTTGGGAATGGTTCCTTAAACATTTCATGTTCTTGGTTAGATGAGTGTCCTTCAATCTCAATGTCACCTCTATCAATAAGGGCTTGTATGATGTTCTTCAGTCAATGACAATTTCTTGTTTTATGACCTTTGCTCTTATGAAATTCACAATATTCATCATCATTCCACCAATTTGTTTTGACCTTTGGCTCATATGGAGGCAAATCTGGAATTGTTATTATTTTGTTTGCCACTAGCTTCTTGAAAGCTGACTCAAGTGGTTCTCCCAATGGGGTGTACTTCCTTCGTGATTTTGAAGCTGTTTGAGTATTCACTTGATTATTTGTAGAGCTTGATCCAGAAAAAATATTTTTGGTCATACTGTATTGGCATCAACAACACCATCATTGATTGTGTTCTTGTTTTTATTCCAAAATCTTGGCTTGCCTTTTTGTTTAAAGTCCTCTTTGTTCTCTTTGAATATTTTGATGATGCCTTGCTCAATTAGGACCTTCTCTATTGCTAAGCCTTTTTCAATGACGTCTTTGAAGGTGGACAGACAAGCGTTTCTTAAGTCATAACCAATGTCTTTGTTAACATTCTGGGTGAACATCTCTACCATTTATTTTTATGGAATTTTACAAGAGCATCTGCTGGCTAGATTCCTCCATCTTTGTAAAAGTAATGAAAAAGACTCTCCATCCTTTTTTTTGGTGTTGCACAAGGTAGTGACTGATATGTCTGTCTCTATTTTGTATGAGAAATGTTTAATAAATGCCTCTGCTAAGTCACCCCATGACTTAATTCCAGCTGGGAGTTGGGAGAATCATTTCATAGCTTGATCACCTAGGCTTTGTGGGAATAATCTCATCAAATATGTCTCTTCTATTGCTACCTCAATGCAAGCTGTGATGAACTGTCTTATGTGTGCCTTAGGATCCCCTTTTCCTCTATACTTATCAAACTTAGTTGTCACAAAGTATGTAGGGAATGGAGGCATTGGAATGCTTTTGTCAAATGGATAAGGACATATGTCTCTCATTGTGTAAGTTGGCTTCAGTGTATTTATGTCCTCCATTTTCTTTTGTAAGTCCTTAATTTGCTGTTCCAAATTGTTCTTAGGTTGAGATCGGCTTCTTAGACCATATCCCATGCTTGAAGCACCGGGTGGAGAAGGAGCATGCTGCATATATGGATGATATTGATCATACACATGCTCATATGGAGGAAGTCTATAATGATGCTGCGTATAAGGACTACTTGGTATAGAGTCACGGTGAGGAATGGAATATCTGCTTTGTCCATGTATACCATACTCTATAGGCATGTCATGAGTTTGTTCTAGTGTGTTGCCCCCAAATTTGATGCGGGGTTTCCTTGTGTCCAAATTTTGAACATGCCTTTGGATATCCAATAGCTTTGGTGGTTGGTCCTTAGCATTGGTATGTGATTGAGTATTTTCTGCATAAGACTTTCATAATGGTTTGTGAAAGTAAGTAGCATATGCTTGACCATGTGTGTATGGGACCTCACACTTTTGAAACAAAGATGATGGCAATTTAGGCACAAGATGTGGTCCTTTATTGCCTCCACTATTAGGCCTCCTTTGATCCATGTTGGGGTGAGGTTGTTGCAAAGGTTGATTTTCTATTATTTGAGACATGCCAAAATAATGAGGAATCTTGGCCCCACTTTGTACCATCACTTGTAAGAAGTATTGTCTATCTCTCCTCATTATTTCCTCAACCAATCGATTGAAACGAGGATCCATAATGGAGTTTTCCACTTCTGCTGAATGTACTGAAATATTGTCCATATTGTCATTGTGTGTATCATTGTTGTTTATAGTGTCCATGTTCTCAACATTTGGAATGTTTCTATAGGCATCCATGTCAGGTAATGTAGTATGATCAGAATTAAAAAAGATATCATTGTCATACTCATAGGAACTCATGTTTGCGGACTCTTGAGCCTCTTTAGCTTCTCTCCTAGATTTTTGGGAATGGATTTCAACCATGAACTAGGTATTGACCAAGATGTTTGAGACTAGATGAAAATGGAAAGAGTATGGAAGACCAAGAGTTTGATGGAATGTAAATGAATCTGAAGTGTACTTGCAATGTCCAAAGTGTAAGACCAAGTATGTATGTATTAGAGTAGGTGTGACTTCCAAAGAGATGATAGTTTCTCTTGATGAGGTAAGTTGACCTTGACTCTAAGTAAGACCAAATGAGACCCAAAGGTGATAGACCTTGATGAGGGACCACTTAGAAAAATGTTGTTGTATGTAGTGTGTTGACAAAGTATGATGAGGAAAAGCAAGTGACCTTTTGACTCAAGTTTAGACAAATGTGAATGTAATGTAAGGTGTAAAGCAATGATGGACTTTGTGAGACCCAAAGATAGGTTGAATGCTAGATTAAAACCTAGAGAAATAGCCTAGGAAGCTCAAGAATTCTGAAATTGATTGCTCTTGTTTGTTGGATTGCAAATTTTTCCAATTTGTGAAGTTGTTGTTGTGACCAAATCTAAATTTGTTTGACTATTTTTCGTGACAAGAGGACACAATGTTGATGAAGACTCAATGTTTGCAAGTGTTTAGACTCAAAATGACTCAAAGAAAAGTGTGTTGTTTGATGTAAAAATGTTTTCCATAAACTTGAAGACACAAAAGACACAATGTTTTGATGTTTGATCTTGAATGTTTGATTGTTCAAAAGAAGACAAGCACAATTCTTATGGCTAGCCAGGACAATATTTGTTGATCCCACACGAGGCTACGCTATTTAGAGCAGATACTTAGATGCTTAACCCCATTGGCTCCACCCTCAGCACTCACTTCTCAGGGCAGCCAAGCATCAGTCCCCACGAAAACTCCCCATGGTGAACTTTGTATCTCTACTAAGAACCGTATGTGTGTGGGCTGCTCTAGAGGTCCGACCTCCTACCCCAACAACTAGAAGGATTTTGGCTTCTAAAACAAAAAGGTGCTAGTAAGGGCATCCGCTCATGTGGCCATACATGCGACACTTTCATCTTTGTAAATACAGAAGGCTCCCAACTGGTAGGGGTTACGCCCTACAACTGATCAAATAAATTTGATCAAATGGGTTTATGGGGAGACATAGTGTCGGTATGAACTAATCAACACACGTTATCCATAGTTTTCACCATGGATATAGTTGTTTATAGTGGTTCGAAAGAGGTGGGTTTTCCTCACTACCACTTGGGTCATTCTCTCCTCACTAGTAGTCCTAATAACCACACGGGGAGACAGACCCTCTAAAGATTAAACAAAAAGAGCCTATTGCCAAAGACACAAAAGACATTGGTTCAATTTTAGTGCACCAATTGAAGTGTTTGATAATCTATGAAAACAAGGCACACAATAAAGATTAAAAACCCTTGCCAAGGTCCTGCAACAAAGATCTATTAGTAGTTTGGATTGTTTCAAATGATCACCCCTTCCTGCAAGCACACAAGTTAGGTAAAATTTAGATCCAATAGACTTTGTGAAATAGGGCCCTTCAACAATGCATTTTTTTGACCAATTCAAAGATCTGATTCATCAAAAAAAAAGGCCACCTGTAAAATTTCAATAAATTTCCAAAGGTTTTAAGGAGGTGAGACTAAATTAATCCTAAGAATGACTCAGTAATGATTGGTCTTGATAGAACTCTACCAATTTCAATATTGTCAAGAGGTTACAACTCCACTGGAATTGGTGCGATCTTCTAAGGGGATTCAATGATTTTCAAATCACCAAGAGGATATATACTATCAATAAGATACATATCAATGCCTCCAACAATGATTGAACTCTTAAACAATCTCAATGTTTCCAATTGACCACACAGGGTTGAAAGGATATCCCAGGTTTGAAGTATCAGAATAATGGAAGTTAGCCTGGAAGAAGATTTTCACTCCTGATCCTTCCAAAGGGTCTAGAGCGAAATCCTCACCTGACCCCTAATTTTGGCCTAAGGCATGGAGAATGAAGTTTTTTTTGAGTCAAGTGGATGACAAGTAGACATGATGGTACTATGGAGAGATGAAGTTGACCAAGTCTGGATTGAGAAGGAGTGAAATTGAGTGTGAAATCAACCTAAAATAGAGATTTCGCTCCTGACCCTTCCAAAGGGTCTAGAGCGAAATCTACCCTTTTTCAACTTTGCTCAAGGATTTGATCAGGATTGAAGACTTTTGGGGAATAGATGAGAGTGTTGGATGCACGTTTGCCTTAGGGATGAGGTTTTAGACCTTGGGAGGATGAAGATTTTATCCCAAATGAATATTTTCGCCCCTGACCCTTCCAAAGGGTCCAGAGCGAAATCTTCCATTTTTGCCTTCCTTTGACCTTGAAACCTAGTTTGACCTCGCTTAGACCCAGTTGGATGGAGATTTGTCTTGATTGTGATGAAAGGAAGTTGTATTGACCAAGTTTGTATGAGAATGAGTTGAAAGGAAGATGAAGATCAACCTGGGAAGTGATTTTTTCTCTTGACCCTTCCAAAGGGTCCAAAGCGAAAATCCTTGAGGACCTCAATTTCTTCATTGTCTAGGCCAAGCTCTTAGTTTCTAAGGCATTCTTGGAGGTGTTTTTGAATGTTCTAGCCTTGTAAAGATTAAAAGATAAGGAGTTCTAGCCTAAAACATGAATTTCGCTCCTGACCCTTCCAAAGGGTTTAGAGCGAAATTCTTGAAAGCACTCATTTTCTCTCGAGCCAAAGTCAGGATCTTGGTGGAGATGCAAGAGAAATGATCTATGTTTTCCTCTCAAAGAGGATTGGAATTGGAAAAATCAAGAATCAAGGTCGAAACATGATTTTCACTCTTGACCCTTCCAAAGGGTCTAGAGCAAAAATCCTTATAGCTCTTGTTTTCTTCCTTGTTTTGGCTAGGTGTTGGAATGATAGAGGATAAATTGGTATGTTCTTGCCTTGAGAGGGAGTTGGATGCTTTGGAAGATCAATATTTTAGCCTAAAAGGTGAATTTCACTCCTGACCCTTCCAAAGGGTCCAAAGTGAAATTCATTATAAACCTCATTTGGATGATAGTTTCTCTTGATGAGGTAAGTTGTCCTTGACTCTAAGTAAGACCAAATGAGACCCAAAGGTGATAGACCTTGATGAGGGACCACTTAGAAAAATGTTGTTGTATGTAGTGTGTTGACAAAGTATGATGAGGACAAGCAAGTGATCTTTTCATAGAGGTGAAAAGAAAGATGCATTCCAGGTTAGCCTTGGATCTCATCAGGAAGTGTAAGGTTTATAGAGTAGCCGATCAAGCCCAAGACAGTGACAGATATCTCCAATCTTCCTATGAGAAGGAGGATAAAGAGGTGAAGGTAGATTGGAATGAACCCGAAGTTGCAGATCTGACCAAACACAAAATAAAATACCTAGAGGTATCTTATCCTCTCTTGAGTAGAACTCCTGGATGCTGAAGATATCACAGAAGGATCAATCAAAAAAGTTTCAAGGTTCTGTTATGTAGGTTCTCTACTCGTGGATAAGAACTAGTGGTCGTTGTGTTTACTATTTTTCAAGGGGCCTGACGTACTTTAAGAGAAATGTTGTTCATGCAACTACTTTTCAAATGAGGAAAAATGATTCTGCTAATGCTAACTGATGTTTCAACAAAAAGATCAAAAGATAAAGGTTTTAAGAAGTGATGACAAATCTAGGTTGTGAGGATTTTGATTAATAGAGCGAATAAACCTAGATGAAAAGTTCAAACAAGCCTCCTTGGAATAATTTAAGCCTTCCTCACATCTTAAGTATTTTAGTGCCTATGGAAAAGGTGAGCCTTCATCAAACCTTGATCAAATTCTACCATCAACTAGGCTTACTTATACCTTTTCACTAATTTACTAATTCAATCTCATTTGGAGATGAAGACAAATTCGCAAGAGCTAAGGCATTAATAAATTGATTAATTAACTCTTTCTAAGCCTTAAAAAAAAAAACCAACCTTTGGCTTTGAGATTAATTTAAACAATAAAAAAATCACCACTTTAGCGCTCAAGACATTTTATTTTTGCTTTATAATCAAGTTGACCAGGTTTATTTTGTACACGACCAAACACAGAATAAAATACCTAGAGGTATCTTATCCTCTCTTGAGTAAAACTCCCGAATGCTGAAGATATCGCAGAAGGTTCAATCAGAAAAGTTTCAAGGTTCTGTTATGTAGGTTCTCTACTCATGGATAAGCACCAGTGGTCGTTGTGTCTACTATTTTTCAAGGGGCCTTACGTACTTTCAGAGAAATATTGTTCATGCGATTACTTTTCAAATGAGGAAATAGGATTCTCCTACTGCTAACTGATGATTCAAAAAAAAGATCAAAAGATAAAGGTTTTAAGGAGGTGAGACTAAATTAATCCTAAGAATGACTCAGTAATGATTGGTCTTGATAGAACTCTACCAATTTCAATATTGCCAAGAGGTTACAACTCCACTAGAATTGGTGCGATCTTCTAAGGGGATTCAATGATTTTCAAATCACCAAGGGGATAGATACTATCAGTAAGATAAATATCAATGCCTCCAACAATGATTGAACTCTTAAACAATCTCAATGTTTCTAGTTGACCACACAAAGCATTCTTACAATCAGTAAGGAGCTAGTGGTTTTGAATACGAGTCTTATCAAAGATCAAGCACAACATTCATCCTTCAAACTTAAAACTTAAATACTATCTCTACTAAGAGTAATTCAAGAAGATAAACAACCATGAAAATAGCCACAAGGATTGCAATAAAACACCATAACTTCAATATTTCATTGATCTCATAGCCAAATAAACAACAATTGTTCAACTTTCTCTCTTCACTACTTATTTCTATGCTGCTGACAATATTAAACTCTAAAAATTAAATAAATAAAGATTTATTTAATTAATAGAAGAATCAGGCTAAAATAATTAAATAAATAAAGATATTTATTTAATTAGACATGACAATTTTAGGTGTCTACACTAGGTAGCACCCAATGTAGCAATCGAATCATATCTAAGAGCTATCGACCCTTGGACTGCTATGTTTATTAAGAAGATTGTTCCTCAAGATCAAAGGGACACTTTGGCAAAAGTCTTCACACTAACAATTAGTATGAACCATGAGTTGAATCAAACCCCAGGAAGGATTGTATATAATTTACCTATAGGGGTGAATCAAGGGAACTACAACCAACTCCCAGGCGTACTCTCGCCTCTACCTGTAGGTGTCCCAATAATGAATTCGGTGCCAATCTATGCATCCTAACCTCAGGTGAATCAACGGTTTGCTGCCCAAGCTTTGACTTGGCAAAATAATAGCAATACCACCCCCACTCAAACCTAATATGTTGGTCAAGCGCAAGGGGGAAGTCAACAGTTTGGTAATACTAACACATCAAACCAACCTCCAACTACAATGCCTGAGAATCAAGGATCTCATATATCTGTTGAAGTAGAAACCTTAAAGAAAATGATCTCACAAGTTACTTCAGACTTGAGCCAACTAAAGATGAAACCTCGAGGAGGGTATAATCAATCCCAACCATATAATAATCATCAGGACTACAATAACCAGAACCAAAATCAAAGGTATAACAAAAAACCCTACAATAGGCAGTGGAACACAGGTCCAAATAATGGTGGGGTGAACCATGATCACCCTAACACACGAGATAACCCAAACCACACACAAAGTGTTAACCTTGCGGATATGAATTTTCTAACAAATTGGTGTAAGTTGCATGATACACTTGCGCATTCTGAGGTTAATTGTGTTCAGTTTGAGAAGATCATAAGAATTACTCAAGCTGACTCTCAACCAAAAGATTGTTCTAATGATGAACCCGATAAGTTTAATACTGCCATGCTGGTTGATACCTTATTATGCAAAGAATTTCAGGCTGAAGCTGAAGGTGAACCATGTGTCTATCATGCTCAGGCCTTTCAAACCAAAAACAACTACAATCTTAAGAATCAAGGCAAAGCTCCATTAACGAAGCCACTTCCCCCGACGGGTGGGTTTGTACCTCCTGATGCGAATGCAAGAAACAATCCTCACCCTCCTCAGGCTTTTCAAGGAGAATGTCCTAGACATGCTCAAGGGAAAGATTATGTTCTAAAAGGATCATTTGATGTTACTAAGGAGATGAAGAGGACTGCCACCACTATGTCCCTGATGAAAGTACTAAGATATTGCCTTGAACAAAAGAGGGCTCTCCTTAGGATGTTGGAACTGTTAGAGTCACAGAGCAATGAGGTTAAGATGGCAGACCTTAATGAAGTTAACGCTAACGTCAGCAGTGATGCAATAGAGAATCCACCATTTTTTTTGAGTTTGAGGATATGTGTAAATAACTTACACAACTTTTTGGTATATTTAGGGGCTTTAGGAAATGTAATGCCCTACTCTATATGTGAGAAGCTTGAACTTAAACCGGTACATACAAATAGTAAGGTGGTACAACTAGACGAAATTGAGGTTAATGTAATCGGAGAATTGAAAGATGTGTACATCTAATTAGGTGTTGATCCTCGAATATCCCGTTACATTGACATTAAAGTAGTGGATATTCTGGAAGTATATGGGATGCTCCTTAGTAGGGATTGGTCAAAGAATTTGGGAGGATATTTCTCAATTTGTTTTACATACCTGTGGCTTCCATGGAAGGGGGTAAGCAACCAGATCCGAATTGATAGTGAACCTAAGTTGAAGAAATTAGTAACGAATTATGGTGCTCCCAATGAGGTGGCATTTGGTGAAGTAAGTCTAGGAATTTACAGGGTCAATGAAATCCTCACTTTCTCTGCACCGACTCCTCTCCAATTATTTTGAGCAGACATGACCACATATAGAGGGCGGGTCAAAGTTTTTTCTACAACAGTACAACAAGGAATGTGTTTGTTGGGGGATACTACGAAGATACAAGATTTTTTGCTTCTGAAATGGTGTCGGATACATCATGAGGAGCACTCAGAGATGTCATGTATCACATGTCAGAATGAGATTATGTAGTTGATGAGACCTGTTCCATATGAAGAAGATGATCATACCATCAATGTGGAAGAAGTTCAAAGTCCAAGTTTTAAAGGATTAGAGCCCCCCAAAATGGATCCTATAAGTAAGACTATCCTACCTAAAGAATACAACCAGGAGATTCTCGCAGTTGAGATTGTCAAACATGAGAAGGAAGATATTCCTCTTGAGCAAGAGAAAGAAGAAACACAATCTCAACTTCAATCTCAATTGGAACAGATTGTTCCTAATACTATTGAAGCGTTCATGCAACTAGAAATTGAACAAACCCAATTGTCACAAGACCTTGAGTCTGAGAAACAATAATCATCTCCGGAAGCTAATCTGATCATCGACCCTAAGGTAAAAAATGTAAAGAGACCAAAAGATGAAATATGGTTTTTAATGTTTGATGGGTCAAGATCCAAGCAAGGTAGTGGAGTAGGCATATAGTTAACAAAACCAAAAGGGAAAAACCTTTTAGCCTCTTACCGACTCCAATTCTCTTGTACTAATAACATGATAGAGTATGATGCCTTAGTTAGAGGATTACTCTTCACTCATAAGAAAGGAGCTAAGTGGTTGAAAGTGCAAGGAGATTTTGAGCTACTGGTTAAACAAGTGTAAAGCCAATATGCGTGTCATGATAAGAGGTTAGCAATGTATAGGAATAGAGTATGGGATTTGATTGAGGATTTTGATGCTTTTGACATTTAGCTGGTACCTAGGAAAGTAAACAAAATACTTGATGCATTGGTCGTAGCTGCCAGTACATTAGAACCAATGAGCCAATCCCCTTTGAAGAAGTTTTCCATAGAGTTAATCTCCACACCTGCTGTACTTGATAATATCAAACACTTTCAAGTTTTTTGGGATGATACTCACATTATAGCCTTTCTTGCCAATTCAAGGGCTTTTGAAGAGAAAAGCATTGATGAGGAAGATAAATCAGATGATCTTGATGTCGAAAGTAATGCTGATATTATGGATTTACCAAGTAACGTTATTCCTAAAGGGATGGTCACCTTAGAGAAACTTTTTGATTCTGACCCTAGAGTAAAGGAGAGATTAACAATGGATTTAGATGCCGAAAAGTATGAGCCACATAATATTGGTCCAAAAGGACAAGAGAGGATTGTCTATATTAGGAAGATTTTCACTCAAAATGAAAGAGGAAATTTTTTACAAATCTTGAAAGAGTTCATTGATGTAATGGCATGGGGGTATGAAGATTTAAAGACATTCGATACAACAATCATCACCCATCTTATCCCCCTAAAACCTAACATAAAATCATTTCGGCAGAAGCAACAACTGGTCAATTCACTAATAGAGCCCTTGATTTTCAAGGAAGTACAAAAGTTCCTCTCTACCAAGATTATTTTTCCGGTACGACATTTTACTTGGGTTGCTAATTTGGTACAAGTAAGAAAAAAGAATGGAGAAATACAACTTTGTGCGGACTTTCGTAATCTCAACAAGGTATCCAAGAAAGATAATTACCCGCTTGCTTCTTTGGATGAAGTACTACAAATAGAAAATGGTTCACAAATGATGTCGTTCTTAGATAGTTATTTTGGATATAACCAAGTTTTGGTGAACTATGAGGATCGTATGAAGATAACCTTTACAATGAAGTAGGGAACGTATGCATACAGGAGAATACCATTAGAGTTAATCAACACTGGGGAAACCTTTCAAAGAGCGATGGATACGACCTTTAAATAATTGATTGGAAAATGTATTATTATATATATGGATGACTTGACGATATTGCCCAAGGTCAGAGAAGACCACCCAGACCACCTCCAAAAGGTATTGGAAAGATGTCGAAGATATGGGATTTCCCTTAACCCCAAGAAATGTGTATTTGGAGTAGTTGAAGAAAAGCTACTTGGCCACGTAATCTCTAAGAGGGGGATATCTATAGACCCAGATCAGGTAGAAGCAATGTTGAAGTTACAAATGCCCGGTAGTAAAAAGGAGATGAGATCTTTCTTTGGGAAGATCAATTTTATCAAAAAGTTTATTACTAGGTTTGCAGAGATAGTCAAGCCATTGAATGAAATGATGAAGAAGGATGCTAAGGTAGAATGGACAATTGAAGCAAAAGAGGCTTTCACCCAGATCAAGAAATCCATTGTCGAATCTCTTGTATTAACCAACCTTGACTACACTTTGTTGTTTTACATATATTCTTTTGCTTTGTTACACTCTAGGGTAGCTGTTTTGACGTAGAGGCAAGTGAGGGATGAGAAACCCATTGCATTTATGAGCTCTCCCTTCAAAAGTGTTGAGGTTAGATACTCTGGTCTTGAAAAACAATCTTTTGCGTTAGTGAGAGCAATCAAGAAATTTAGGCATTATATCCTGAGTAAAATCTATGCGATTGTCCCTGATCAAGCGGTGAAGTCACTACTCATGCAATCCGAGCTGGGAGAACGTCGAGGGAAATGGATGGAAATATTGCAAGAATTTGATTTAGAGATGCATATAATGAATTTGGTTCGAGGCCAAGGATTGTCTCAAGCCATGGCGACTGACATCCCTCAAATCCAGTGCCAACAGTATACGTTGGAGTCATTCACTCAGGACCCATGGTACACAAATTTGGTATTTATATTCCTGAATAATATGTGTCTTAAGGGGTTGACAACCATGAAAAGATGAGCATTAAGCCTCAAAAATGCTAGTTATATGATCAAGGATTCAACACTTTATAGAAAGAATTATTAAGGTATTTACCTTCGGTGTCTTGATCATCAAGAAGCCCATAACATGATCGAGGAATTCCATGGGAAATATGGTACAAGTCATGGGTTGATGGATGCCACTGCACATCAAATATTGAAGGCTGAAGATTACTAGCCTAGCATATTTAAGGATACTCATGAGAATTTTCATCACTGTCATACGTACCAAACCGCAGCTTCCAGAGAGAGAAATCCTGCCATGCCTCTCCAACCAGTGTTTGAGGTAAGGCCTTTTTCCCAATGGGCACCAGATTTCATAGGTGTTATTAATCCTAACTCATCTGCAGGACATAAGTTTATTCTTACTACAATAGATTACTGCACCTGGCGGATGGAAGCCATTGCGTGTTGAAATGCTATTGCTAAGGTAGTCTTGAAATTTATCGAAGAGCACATAGTCACCAGGTTTGTTATGTCGTTTGCTCTAGAATGTGACAATGGACCTGCTTTTACTTCTGCATAGTTGATGCAATGGTCATACAAATATAAAGTGATATTGAAATTTTCATCCAACTACTACCCTTAAGGTAACAAAGTAGCTGAATCTATAAATAAGAACATCCTAGATGTCATTAAGAAGCTACTTGAGAAAAATCCCAGGGATTGGCATAATCAATTGAGATACGCCTTATGGGTTGATCAAACCAGAGTAAAAGCCGCCTTGGGAACTTCTCTGTATTACCATGTTTATGGCCAAACCCCTGTATTCCCAGTCAACTTACAAATACCAGTCCTCCAATTAATGAAAGAATTTGACATTGAGGATTAGGTAGAGGTTCACCTCTTAAATTTATTAAGACTTGATGAAAAAAGGATTAATACTCTACAACACTTTGCCAAGCACCAAGCTATTGTTAAGCGATGGTTTGATAAGAGGGCTAAGGTGAAAGCTTTTTAGATATTTGACCTAGTCCTGTTATGGGACAAGGCCAAGGAGAAGAAAGGTGATCATCACAAGTTTGAAAGATTGTGGTTAGGTTCTTACCAAATAGCTGAAATTTTAGGGGAGAACACCTTTAGGTTAAGCTCTTTGACTGGAGAACTTTTACCATTGCCTGTCAATGATCAGTTTCTCAAACATTACTTTGACTAACCCCCAATGAAGCTTGACCTATTGTATATAGTAGATTAGTTGTTTTTGTTAGTTTTGCTTCGTTGTTTGTTTGGGTTTTTGCATGTTTGTTGTGTTTTCATTTTGCTGCATACTTGTTTCCCTTTTGTTTTGTTTCATTTGTTTCCTTTTTATTGTGTCAGGATATACATTTTTTGTTCTCAAAGATTCTAAAAGGAAGGTATTCTTTGCATAACATGTTGCCAAATTCTGAGAGACTTTGACTCTTTTCTATTTATGACTTCATTATCATTTGGATTAATTTTGAAACCTTTGTCTATACTCGTTCAAGGTGGTATATAATGGTTTAAATATGATTTGAGTTTTTGACTTTCAATTGGAAAAGGCTATCTTGACAAACTCAGCACTACCATCATATTAAGATACATCAGAAAGTTTTGTAAGATATTGGATAAACTAGTTTTCAAGTGAAAAATCCGAAGTGAGGATGTTTCACTTTATCCACCGTGGTTCCCAATCTAGTAATCAGACTTCAATGTTTGAAAAGTTGCTTTAAAGGTTATTAAGGAAAGAAGTCAATCTATGTTCTATAATGTTTTCAAAAAAAAAAGAGAGAAAAGAAATGGTCCTCTTAAAGAAACTAAAATGGGTGTCTCAAGTAACCTCCACCGGGGCTATGGATGCCTGGCTGGCAGTGGAGCACTGCTTGACGGGAACTAGAGGTATCTCTGTCGGGGCTATAGATGCCCGACTGACAATAGAGCTATGACTAGTGTAACATTGCACGAAACGCATTGGTTGGCTTCACCTACGTAGCTTGCACCCATTTTCCTCTGATTATCTGCATTATTGAAAATGATGGAGTAATAAATCATGAACACACACTTACGAGTTAATCATGTTCAGTTCTCGATTTGTTTGTTTGTTCATTGGTTCGCTCATCTTTTTGCTCTTATACATCCTTTTGAATGATAATAGCCTTAGGCGTCAGGTTAACTAGAGATTTTGAAATTCTAAATTGCCTAGAGTCATTTTTCCCAGATAGTCGCCATTTGTTATGCCTTGCATATGCATTCCCCATTAGTTTCCTTGTGTTACAATATGGGTCCCCTATTTTTGCTCGCTTTTTCTTTGTCCTTTTTCTTTTTGTTCTTTTACCTTGGAACTCCAGAGTCTCGGAGTCCCGAGGTCTCTTTTTGTTGTTTTGCTTTCACCAACCCTGAAACTTTGGACCCTCGGAGTCCCGAGGTTGGTCTCCTTCTTTTTTTCTTTTATTTTCCTTGGAACTCTGGTGTTCTGGAGTCCCAAGGTGTGTCTTTTGTTTTCTTGTTCTTTACCTCGAAACTTTACAGTCCTGGAGTCCCGGGTATGCATTAGAGTCCTCTGCCTCAGAACTCTGGACTTTCAAAGTCCTGAGGTATGTGTGTCTGATCCACCCTGGAGTCCCGAGGTGGATCTTTGCTTTCTTGCCTTCTTGGCCTGAAACCTCAAAATCCCGGGGTAGGATGTTTTTGTTGATGTCTTGTTGCCGAGCTCAAAACCTTGGGACTCGGAGTCCCGAGGTCCTGTTTAAATCGCTCGTATGGACAAGTTTGGGAGGGGGTATAAATAGGAATGATGAAATTTTAAAGTTCATTTATGCATTCAAAGCTCCTTCTTGCTTTCCTCCTAACTGCGAGCTTCCAAACTGCCGAGCTACCTTTTGCATTCTTGGGCATTTTGATCCACCAAGTAGGTGATTTTTCTTTCCCTTTTGGCCATTTGTAGGTTAGATTTATTTTTGTTGTTCTTTTTCGGGGTTTTTGTTTTTGTTTTCTCTTCTTTTCATTTTTTTGTGTGTTTTCTCGCGTGTCCCCCATGTCGTAGTTCTGACCCCATAACCCTATACCCCCAGAGTTCTGGATGGTTTTCTTACCTACCCCAGAATCCCAGAGTTCTGAGATTTTGTTCAAAACATGCTTTTTGATGACCCCAGAACCTTGGAATCCTAAACTTTCAGATTATTTCTTTGCTAGAGAGTCCTATCACTTACCCCAAAACCCAAGAGTTTTGAGGTCTATCTTTTATAAATCCTTTTTCTAAACTCCTATTGGTTATTTGGCTCAGGACCATGGGCTCCCGAGATGAGCTTGAATTCCTTACCTTGTAACCTTAGAGTTCTGGAATCAAGTGTTATCTACCCAGCCCAGAACCCCAGAGTTCTGAACTGCATCCATGAGTACCTACCCCGGAACCTCGGAGTTCCAGATCCTATTTTAAAAAGGAAAAAACTCCCTACTCCGGAAACCCGAAGTCTTGAAGTGGATGAAATTTTTATGTTTTTGATAAAGAATTGATCCTCATTTTCTTCTTTAAAGTTCAGGTAGTTAGATGGACTCATCTTCTAGCAAAAGAAGCAAAGATGTTGATAAACTTCTAGCTACCATGAAATACCACTATTAAGGACAAGTCCACTCCTCAATGTTGGATGATCAAGTCAAATGGGTCATTGACATGGAAATTGGCCATATTGAAATTGAAGATATCAGAACCCAGCTAAATGAGCCCAGACTGGAGGCCCCTAAATAGGAGAATCAAAAGATCAGGCTTAGTGGAGATGACTATTTTCTCACAATCAGTGCAAGCACCATAATTTATAATGACAATTGCTCAGTTCTACAACTCAGATAGTAGAAAGTGCACTAACGCATAGGGAAGGATAGTTATAGACTTGTCTCCTGACATGTTGGGATTCGTGTTTGGTATCCCAACCAGAGAAGAGATATTCCTCTCAACTGAAGAGGAGGCCTTAAAGGTATGGAATGACAAAGTTGCAGCAAATAAAAGGCACATGAATGAAAACTGGTTGGAAGAAGAGAGGAAAACAGGACTCAAGGCAACAAAGATCTTGAGGGCAGATTTCAAGGAGCTCCAAAGAGACTTGATTATTATGCTGAGCAGGGCCTTTGGCAAGCCTGATTGTAAGCATTTCCATCCATGGACATTCCAGTTTATGACCATTATCTTAATTGGAAAACAATATTTTGATTGGCCACGGATCCTCTCTGATAACATTTACAAACAAATGAAGGAAGTCCACTAGACCCAAAAATTCTTTTTTACATCTTATGTCATCTGGGTGGCTGCCAGAGCTGGACAGTTTCTAGGACTACAAGTAGAGGGTCAGTTAGGGGATGAGGAAGGATAGAAGAAGGTATGGGAATATTATTCCCAACTCCCCTTAGTCAATGCAAAGGCTCATTTCAAAAAAATTAATGATGCCTTCATTTTTCTAGTAATAATTAAATTAACAGGAGACGCAAGATATCAGATTAGCTCGGAGGCCATGGCTATTATCTGAGAGTGGGCATGTTGGTTTATCCAAAACCCACACTCTACTTACATTAGGGTTAGTAGATTCACAGTGAACCCAATGTTGCTTCCCAGATACTACAATGATAGAGTAATTTTGTTGGGATACATAAGGCAACTATTGGGCCTCCAATCTCTCTTGTGTTCAAAACATAAAACAAGCATTGATTTTTCAGTATCTATTGGATACTTCTCATGTTCGAAGATATAGGTTGCAAAGATAGCAGAGCTAGAGCTTCAAGATTTGAACTTGAATGAGTATGATTATGCTAGGGAATTTTATGATCCCTATGGGAAGCTCAAACAAGCTATGCTCAAGGCATATGAGGGACACAGGCCGAGACTAGAGGATTTTTGGGCCAACCTCCAGTTTAGTTTTGATGTCAGAGAGAAAAACTATAATAGGTTAACTGTGCCACGAATAAGAGATTTCAAAATTGAGACCAATCTCCCTAAAGACCTCAAGGATGATGGAGATCTACTCGGTGCAGCTTATAAAGGGTTAGAAATTGATAAGAAGCCCCTCTCCCCAATAAGGTGGTCCATGAATGAGGATGTGAATATTGAAAAGGTTTCTCAAGTGGCCATTAATAGGACAAAGCAATGGCTAAACCAGAGGGTAAGTCCGAGTGCCTCAAAGGGGAAACAAAAGGAGTCCACTTTAGGGGTACCCCAATCAAGGGGTTATAAGGAGTATGCTTGGAAGACAAGATCAAGCTCAAGATAGAATACGTCCACCGATCCTGATGAGGGGGAGAAACCTCAAGAAAGCACCGAGGACTTATTGAAGAAACTCCAGGAGAAGATGAAGGAGTTTGAGTTGTTGAAGAAGGTAGCGGACCTTGGAGTGACCGATGGATTAGGAGCAGCACTACTGGCTAAAGTCCTCCCACCAAGGACAACTATAGGGCATACTACAGGAGAAGGTACCTAGGAGAAAGAGGAAGAAGTAGAAATTACTGAAGATATACCTACTCAACCGCCTTCAACAGCTGCCACACAAGATCCAGGTACCAACGACCCTGCACCACCACCAGTTAATATAGCTGTAGGGAAGCTTGGAGTGCAAGGATTTAGGTCTAGCACCAAAGGAATAAGAGTTAGGAACATTGAATTTGATTCAAATCAAGAAGAAGAGGATCTCAAGCAACACCGACCGCTAGGAGGTGAGAAAGAAGGGGATGAGGCAAATGACCTCCTCAAGGACATAGCAGTCAAGCAAGAAGAAACAGAGGAAGATGAGGAAAAGATTACATTCAATGAAGAGGTCAGTGGAAAATTGGGAGAGTTATATAAGCAACAGGCTCTCCAAACCAATCTAGCATGCCAAGATACCTCACCTCAATATTTCGGGCTAACAGAGGCAGCAGAAAGAGATGAAGTAGAGAAGTGGGCAGAGGTCCATAATATAACTGCATATATAGTGTCACATCAAGGTGACAAGTATGAAGATATAACACAATGGATTGAGTTCACTTATTAGAAGAAAAAGAGAAAAGCGGAGCTTCCTAAGGTCACTTTGCAACAAGTAATCACCGAGGAGCCACCAAAGACTAAGAAGCCAAAAACTGTACATCATTTATAAAAAATAGGCTCTAGTGAAGTGGTTACAGATGTGGTAGTTCCAATCCAAGTGGAGGGACAAGCTTCCCCTAAGTATCAAATATCCCAAGTAAATTTGGGTAAGTAAACAAAGTGGGGAGAGCTAATACTTTGGAGCTAGCCACAAGTGTTGCCAGGGGGCGTGTAGAAAAAGAACATATTTCCAACATAGAGCTCAAAGCACAACTAGGGAAATACAAGTAGCCACTGATTGAAATGAGCAAACCTCTAGACTCTTGTAGAGCTGATGACCTACCTTCGACCTCATCACTGCCAGAGGGAGAAGTGAAGGCACTAGTGGAGGTGAGACGGGTGGTCGATGCAGCTAAATCATGGACCCAAGTAAATGCAGCTAAGATTAGATTATTTCTGTAGGATACTTTGAGGATGTACCATAGGCCAGTATAGGTAGGCAAAGCTTTAGCTTCTTGTTTCACACAATGGGAATGTAAGCTAAGCATTTTTAATAAGCAGTTCCAAATTTTGAATAAAATATTGCGATTAGGGGCAGAGACAATAATGTAGGAAGACCTCTTAGGAGGGGACATTTGTGAAAACTTGTATTCCTATGTGTACATTTTGGAGCTGAAGATTGAGATGTTTCAACAGTATATGAAGGATATGGTAGAGATTCGGGTTCCTCTCCTTAGAGAAATTTTGAAATATTAGAATTTTGTAAAACATATGCTTGGAGTCTTCGGTTTAGGATTAACTAGTACGAGAATAATGGAGCGACAACAAATTTTGAATCAGTGGGATGCATACAAGGCTCAACATTTAGGACCTTCGGCCCAGTTTGATGTCACCCTCATGGACAGGTACACATACTTGATCACTTAGTGTTAAGAGGTAGCAAAGACAATAAGGGAGTTAGAGAAAGGAAAGAAGCATGTGGATGGAGTTTTGAAGAAGTATAAATTTAGAATTAAACACGTAGATGATCCTCCTGTCCAAGCAGTTGCATGCATAATGGATAATTATAGAGCTTTTATTAAAAATTGAAGGATGAACATACAATTACTAAAGATAGCAGGGTTTTTGCATGACCCCCAATTTTATATTTTCAGCTGCAGCTCCAACTCAGTTTCCAATTTTGAGAAAAATTCTGCATGACTACAAAAACGTGGCTCATCCAGCATGGTCTTCATAGTGCTCATGCAACCCCCATTTCGTAGTAGTTAATTGGAGTATCAAGGCAGAAACTTGCAAGTTAACTGCAACTTCTAGTTTCAGTTCTTAATTTAGGTTAGATTTATTTCCTAGATAATAGGGCAGAAAACTTCTATAAATTGAGAATTTGGATTCATTTGTAAGGGTCCTCAAATTGATGATTTGTGGCCCACTTAGAGATTTTTAGAATTTTTTTCCAGATTGTTAAGAATTTGAGTTATTTTGGTACACATTCATTGAGATTAATATAAGAAGAAGCTTGTAGATTGCTTGATCTACGTATATATTCTACTAAATTGTTCTGTGTAATTTGGTAATGTCTATTATTTGGAGTTAGCAACCTGGTTTGATCTTTTGTTTATCACTTTATGAATCATGTTACACACATTAGTGGTGTATGATAATTACTATGATAGGCCATATTGTTGATGATTTTATTTCCATAGGTATGTGAAATCGATGATTTTGCAGATTTACTAGAGGTCCGTTGTTGAATGCTAACTTGGATAATATTTGATAATTTCTTGGATTGGAGGGAACTAACTGAGTAGTTCATTAAGTTGTTATTGTATTGGTTTTATTGTTATTTTCTTGTTCCCTTTTACTCTTCACAGTTTATTTTCGAGAGAATCTTAAATCATAAAATACAAAAAAAAGGAAGTTCAGCCATTCACGATTAGCAAGATTTAGTTTCAACCAGTAGGACCCTTAATAGGTACAACCACATCAACCATTGGGATGCCCATCACCGTCATGACCCGACTATAGAGACCTTGGGGTAGTGAGTTTTCCCAAATTCATTGCTTTTCAGGAGAGGTGGTGAGTGTTCACATTGGCTACCTGATTGTTGATGGGTGTGTCAAAAACAATCATCAACAAGTCCTAAGATATATAATTCAAAATGACTACAACATAGGTGAAGAAACTCTGGTATGCTTGGCCCGCTCCTCTTGCCTATTTTATTGTTTACTTCGTTCAACATCATCTAAAAAATATTTATGCATTACACAATTAATCTAGTCATCACATGCATGAATTTTGCATGAATGAGACTTCTCACCACCCATGTGGAGATTACTCCTGGTAAGAATCTTAACATAAATAGTAAGCTTGTTCAACAACAAAAAGTAAATTTAATTTCTCCCCATAATGAATATAAAACAAATTTTGTATGGGACTATAGTGATATGAAGGAGCTTTATCCAAACCATTGTACTAATAGAATATACATAAAGGATGACTGCAAACTGATCAAGCAACCTCAAAGAAGGATGAATCTAGCTATCAAGGAAATAGTTAAAATAAAATTATAGAAACTGTTGAAATGTTGGACTCATATATTCTATTTTTGACAAATAGTGGGTTTCACCTCTAGTCATAATTCTTAAGAAGGGTGAAAAATTGAGAGTATATGTGGACTATAGAGATCTTAATTCAGCAACAAGGAAGGATCAGTTCTCTCATCCTTTTATCGATTGGGTCTTGGAATCTCTAGCCAACAAGAAGTATTTTTCATTCCCAGATGGTTTTAGTAGCTACAACCAAATAAAGATGTTGCAAATATGGTGTAAGTATTTTATCGTTGATGTCAACCTATGGTATTCTACATGCTTTTGTATGTTATCCTTGTTGCATAATTGCAATAATATCTTGGTACATAGTCGTACCTTATCTTCTGAAGTTCATGTTCAGATTGTGTATCCTCCTTGATGTGTTAGTGTTTTGTTGATGTCTTAGTAAGATGTAGGTGTGGGTACACGTGCCTTAATATGTTTTCAAGATTTATATAGTGACATCTTGTCAATTTTGTGTACTGCACATAGTAGTATGCTATAGAGGAGTTGAAAGGCATTAATAGTTTATCATTTGATACAGAGACATAGTATTTTGGTCTACATTCTTCTGAATGGCAAGATATTGTTTTTCAACTCTAAAGTTAAGTTTATAGATCTGAAAAGATGTTATAACCAAATTTTTTAGTCACAACTCCTTTCACAAAGAATGTTAGAGATGACCATGTATCGAACGGTACTAAGGCAGAGTAAATGGTCTCTAAGGAAAAGTTGGAATGCTTCACATTCTACCACATGGAACGATATGGTCACACAATTTTTAGGATATAGTTAGAGATGTCTATGGTATGTTCTTTTCAAGTTCTAGATAATTTGGTGTACTACAAGTTCAAATTTCAAAGTGTCCTGGTGATACAGTGAAACTGGTATACTTTGTCTTCAACTACACAAGTGGTTTTGTGTTCACACTAGTAGAAGGTTGTGCATTTTTGCTATATGATCCTATGTGAACTCTCCACATATCTCATAAGTGCTCAAGATTTGAAGTGCACAAATTTTCTCCATGATTTTGGTACTACAAGCAACTTAGTGTTGATTACCTTGTGTGGCTAATCACTAATAGGCCAATAGAACATGGTTTTCATGCTTGAGCCATATTTATTTGTGTTTGCATCACTTTGAGAGGTTATATTGAAATTTTTTTGGGCCTAGTTGAACCTTGTTTTGAATTGTAATGTGTTGTCTCTCTTGGCATATGTATTTTATTATCGACTGGTAAAACACTACATGTCACATTTACAATACACCTAATTTATGTTTGGAAACTTGCGGAGGGTATATCATGTGGGCAACTAGTAAAACCGTATGTGTCTCATCTACACATTATCTTCAAGCTAACCTAATTGATGTTTTGAAGCTTGTGGAGGATATATATAGATATAAGATCAATATTGTTATTAGAAGTAATAAAGAGAATGAAAAAAGTATGAATGTTGAAGGTAGTGAGATGGAAGCAACTAATAGTGGAATAGAGCCATCAAAATTAGTCATTTTTAGTGCTAAAAATTATAATTTATGGAGTTGTTGCTTCCTTGGGTTGGTGACCTAAAACAAAGTTACAATCTTATTTTAAATAATTTTGAGGCTAGATGTAGACTAAAGATCTAAGCATATTTCTTATTGTTCTTTTTTCCTTGTTGGGTTTTCCATGTACATATGGTGTTATGGTTGTGTGCTTTTGCGTTTCTCTTCTTGTAGTTAGATAATTAGATTTGATGAATTGTTGATCTATTTGAAGAAATTGTTTATGTAATGACTCATCCCTCCTCTTAGTTCTCATGTGTGTTCAAAAAAGGATAACACCTAAAGGCTGGGACAAGACAAAATTTACATATGCCTATGCTAGTTTTCTTTTGGCCTTAGCAATGCCCCTGCCACATTTCTAAAAGTGTTCCTTAGTATTTTCTCAATTCTTACACATGATTGCATGGAAGTATATATGGATGACCTCACCACATATGGTGATTCATATGATGAAGCCTTGACAAATCTAACTAAGGTAATTTAAAGATTAAAGATGATAATCTTTCATTGAGTAATGAGAAGTGTTATATGATGATGCAAGAGGGTGCAGTGTTTGGCTATCGTGTTTCTCAACAATGCATTCATGTCGATCCTATGAAAATTGAGATAATCAAAAGTCTACCTATTCCTTCTAAGAAAAAAGATATTAGAATTTTTCTAGGATATGTTGGTTACCATATAAGATTCATTAAGAATTTCAACAAAAATAGTTTCACCATAATATTTCCTTCTCATGGAAGATGCATAATTTGAATTGAATGATGCATGTTAGAAAGCTTTTTAAACATTGAAGGATGTATTATCTAAGGTACCTATTCTAAGAGGTCCAAACTGGAATCTTCCATTTCATATACATATAGATGCCTCAACACATGTTGTAGGAGAAATTGTAGGTCAGAAAGAAGGAATCATCGAGTATGCCATATACTACATCAATAAAAATCTACAACTAGAAGAATTTAATTATACAATAACAAAAAATGAGATGTTGGTAGTCATATATGCTATCAATAAGTTCATATATTACATAACAAGGTATCATTTTTTTGTGCATATAGACCATGTTGAAATAAGTTACTTAATGAGTAAATTTTTTATTACTTATAGGTTAGTTAGATGATTACTTTTACCACATGAATTTGATATTACAATAATAGATAATCCTGCAAAAGAAAATGTAGTTGCATAATTTTTGTCCAGCCTAACAAATGTTGATTCAGACCCTATCATAGATGATTGATTTCTTGATAAGAATCTCCTTGTTTCACAAGTTCATGACCCATGGTATGCAAACATTGAAAATTAGCTAGTTTTAGGTTAGATGCTTGCTTATTTTTGTCCAAAGAAAAAACGTCAACTTGTAGAAAAGAGTTTATCCAATTCATGGATACTAAGGTATCTTTTTTATAATAGACTAGACAATGGTATGAGAATATGTATAAGATAATATGAGATATATGACATCCTTGATGCATGTCATGATGAGCCGGATGGGGGCCATTTTGCAACAAAAAGAAAAACTATGAAAGTTCACTATATAGGTTATTATTGTTCATCCTAGCATAAAGACTTAGTTAATTACACAAGATATTGTGATAGGTGCTAGAGAATGGGAAAACCCACAAAAGTAAAGGAGATTCCTTGACATCCTCAATTGGGCCTGGTGCCATTTGATAAATGAAGACGGGACTTTGTTGGGCCAATCAACCCACCTTCAAACAACAAAGTGTACATTTTAGTTTGCATGAACTGCTTTACAAAATGGTTTAAGTTAGGGAAATGAAACATGCCAAAGATAGCAAGGTGGCATAATTTTCTTATGATGATATTTTCACAAGATTTGGGGTCCCACGTGAGATCATGACAAACCAGGGTTCCCAGTTCACACCTATATTTATTTAAGCACTAATGAATAAACAACAACTTAGGCATAAGAAGGAAACACCCTGCCACCCTCAAACCATTGGGTAGGTGTAGGTAACTAATATAGAACTATAAGTCATTGTCACAAAGACAATTTCCACTCATAAGAAAGATTGAGCTTCTAGGTTGCAAGAAGTAGTCTAGGCATACATGACTACATGGAAGACCACCACAACTTTTACACCACTTGAGTTGGTGCATTCAATCAGAGTTGTCCTCCCTATTGAATTTGACCATAGAACCTTATAGGGAATGGTGGAACTTGGCATAGACTCATCATGAGCCTAACATGAAGAAACTAAAACCTTGAACACTTTAGATGAATTTAGGAAAGAGGCCCTCCGACACATGAAAATAGTGCAGAATCAAATAATTAAATGACTTCTATCAATTAAATGAATATTTTTATTATTTAATTAATTCATTAGCCTCTTCCACTATTAACTAAAGAAATATTTTTATTTATTTAAGTAATTAATTAGCCATCTCCTCTATTAATTAAATAAATATTTTATTTATTTAATTAATTCACTAAGCATCTTCTTTTAGATTTAAATAAATATTTATTATTTATTTAATTGCACCTCCTCTCCTAAATTAAATAAATATTTATATTTATTTAATCTATCTAACCCTTTCCTCTATTAATTAAATAATTACTTTTATTTAATTAATTAATTCACTTACCTTTTTCTTGCTTTAACCCTAGCCCACCAACTTTTTACCATGGATCATAATCTAAATTTGTAGGCAGTGAAAAGTGTCAGTTCTCTCTTCATTCACTTTGTGTTTTATCCAAAGTCAACCCATTGCTTAATCTCACCCCTCCATTTAAAATTATCCTCTTAATCCTATTCAACCTTATCTTTTACCTTTCCACCTTTTAATCTCCTCCCTACAACTTTACCTACCCTCAATGCTATTGATTCTCTTTCATCTATGAGATCCTGGCCATTCTCAATTTAACCTTATAATCTAAACCCTCCATTTTTAGGATGATCCCTATAAAAGAGGCTTCCTCCTCTCATACTACATCACACATAGCTTGAGCATACCCGTACTCAACCAAAATCACTCTAGCAATACAACGTCACATCTTTAGCCACATATCATCACAACCACATCCATTCTTCCTTTAGCTCTTGTGCAAGTCCAACACAAATCTAAGAGCGACACTATGAAATACAAGATCATCAAGGATAGAAAAACAATGGAGACAAGCCTCTTTTGCATGTGGAGGTATAACTTTGTTTATTTCATGTTTATTTGCATGCATATGTAGTTTCTTTATTGGTTTTTTGTCGAATGATTTGGTAGATCTAGGGTTGGTGGTTGGATCTTTAGAGGTTACAAATAGGTTAAAATTTAACACACATTTAGTATTTCATATTGAGGGGCAAATAATTTTTTAGCATAGATAGATGGTAGGAATCCATAATAAAGTCCCCACTTTTTGAGGACATATCATGACTATATTCAATGTAATCTTCATCACTTTCCTAGTTAGATAAAATAATTACTATGTACAAGGGCCCTATTTCCTATAGCCAAGTAGTTAGTACCTACTAGCAAAGAGTTAGCTTGCACACTTCACTCAGTTTGCACACTGAAGCCAGTTTGACATCCACATCAGATTCAATACTCCTATCAACTCCAACTCACTTGCATATGTCATCAGCCAAATTCAAAATTAACGTTTTGCCAAGTCGTCATCTGATGCAAGGGCATCAAGTTGTGTAGTCTTATTTTAGCTTTAGTTTTGTAGACATAGATCCTATCACCACATTGGTAGGAAGTTGAACAAAATAAATTAGTTACCTTTGGAAAAAAGGAGTTGTTCGATCAATCAACGATGAAAATAATTAGTTACTATGGGTAATGAAATTCTTAGGAGAAGTCAAGTAGTTTGGGAGAAATTGAACTAAGAGTTAAATTGGGAAAATAAAGGCAAAAGAAGGGATTCAACAGATTAGTGTGTGCATCGAAGGGAAAAAGGTTGATAGGACAATTTGAAGGAAGCCGATTCAAAGGGAATACAAAGAGGCTAGAACAAAAGAGGCCCAAATTGGGTGAATAGTGAAGGAAGGAATAACAAAGGGAGTAGGTTGAGTTCGAGAGGTTGTATAGAGGAAAAAGGTTTTGAATGGGAAAGATAGCCGATTGGAATGTAGGGAAACCTAATCAAGATACTTAGGCTCATAAAGGGAGGGAAAATACAAGCAGTAATGTGTTGGTAAAAAGGTTAGCAATCAGAGTCGTAAAGGAGGTGTGTAGAGACTGACACAAAATGCAGATTGATGGTGATTTGCAGTGGTTTGGTAGAATGCAGAGAGGAAGCTAGGGGAACAAATTTATGGCCAAAAGTCTGATTGCAAACATCTATCCTTGCATGTAATCATCATAATATGTTGAGCAGTAATAAAGTTAAGGTTCTAGTGTTTAATGTTTGTCTTGCTATTTGTTAATGTTGTCTCCTGGTCCTTACGAAAACTTCGTGTTATTTGATCAATTCAGATATTCATATTCATTGCTCCTATGTTCAATACATTTCTATTATCGAATTTAGTTTCTCTCTATGTTGATCCTGTCACAGTTCTAATAGGAAGCTTGTAGATACTGGTTGTCTTCTTGAACTTCCTATCGTTATTGCTTGAGTGTTGAATGAGTGTTTGGAGTTTAGGCTAGGCATCCCCATCATTGGTATGTGTGCTTGGGGACTAGCTTGCATTGCCCCATCATCATCACACGACACAATGAGCTGATTTTTGCTTACATCATTGATTGACAAGCGCAGCTGAAGTCACATTGAGAGAACCCACCAACGATCTGGTAATCATTACTTTATATGCACTACATCACATGATCTAATGATTTTCTAATTTGACACACTACATAATTATAATAGTATTTGTAGTCACATAAATCTGTCCATTTTAATTAAATGAATATTTCGTATTTATTTGATTAAAAATCGACTAGCCACCAGTTAATTAAATTAATATTTAATTAATTTATCCCCAAACATTCTTCTATTAATTAAATAAATTATTCAATTTATTTTAATTAATTCATTAAACCAAATACAAATCAATTAAATAAATAAAATCTATTTATTTAATTAAATCCCCCTTTTCCTCTTTTAAATAAATTAAATAAAACATTTATTTAAATCATTATCTCCACCCCACTTGCATTTTCCTACAAATGCAACTAGCACACATTTATTGAAATAAATGAATTTTTATTTTAAATAAAATCCTATTTTCCCTCACCCACCAAATCCACTTGCAAAATCTAATCCCCTTCTAGATTCTTCTAACCCCTTCCTAATTAGCCTAATCCATCCCCTAATTATTGTCACATTCCTAAGCAAAGGGAAGTCACTTCTCAAATCCTCAAAGTCTTGGATAACCATTAAAGGTTTTCAACCTTCAACCACTAAATGGCTCAAAGTCTTTGATAGCCATTAAAGGCTTCCAACTTTCAACCACTTAATCCCCAAAGTCTCCAATAACCATTAATGGTTAACTCAAACCCTCCCACATGGTTAAAACATTTGTTTTGACTCAACCTCTATCCAACCCAAGGGTCTCATCAAGCATTTAATGCTTTGACCATGATTATCTCTTAATCATTTGCACAAAGGTTTATCCTTGCATTAACTCCTAATCCAGTGGGTAATCCTAATTTAGACTTGACCCTTAGCCTTTAGATAACCATGAGGTCTTCTCAGGCCTTTAATGCCTCCAACCTGTTCTCTCAACCCAACCCTATGTTGACACTTGTCACTATTTTATTGGTGTCAATTGTGCACATGGATTCCCAACTTTCAAGCTTGACCCTTGATTAAACCTTTCAATCTCAACCATCCATTGCTCCATTTTTCCTATAAATAGAGCCCATTCCTTCATAATCCAGATCCTGAAAACTTGTATGCATTTAGGCTATAGACATTTTTAGAGAGCATTTAGCATAAGCAATCTAACATCTTATCATTTTTGGTTAAAATATATCATTTTAGCATCAATAGCATAGTATTTAGCTTTTCATTTCATATTTGAAGCTTAATATTAAATCTCAATCCTCCATAAGCATCCATAGTGCAAAAAGCTGCTGAGAGCTACACTATTTTGGAACTTGGAGAGGAGAGGAACAAGGGAGAAGAAGCTAAAGCCATGCTAAGAGGCAGTTGGAGATGCCTCATAATCTGTGTTTTGTTTATTAGATAAATTAGCATGTCTTTTAGTGTCTCTCTTGATATGCCTTTTTAGATTAGTTTTTGATTGACTAACACTAATGTTTTGTGTGTTTTGTGTTCTTTGATCTTAGACTAACCTTGTGCCATTTAGGAGGGCATCAGTATTTATTAAATTTTCTTAAATTCATTTATGCATATTTTTGTTCTCATAATGAATTTAATTCCTCTACCCTATTGTTTCATATGTAAGGACACCTTGCTCATCTTAAGTTGGGGGGATTATTATTCCATTGTTTTTGAAAAGATAGTTTTTATAGTTATGAACTTGTAGTGTGTTGATTGAATCTTTTTGGAATCAGTATTGCTCGTCATTAATGCGACAAAGTACTCTCCAAATTTGATAACTATTATTGTTTAAATGTAGGATGGATGGAGTATTTTTATAAGTTGGGAGAATATGACAATGAAATAGCATTATAGTTTACATGGAATTTGCAATACAATGTGACAATTGTAAAGGGGATACATATATATGCTACCATGATGGCGACTATGAAAGTTAGTAACCCTTCAATAAAAGGAGATGACTACTTGAAACACCATGACATTGTCTCAAATATAGTAGAATTCACAAGATCTAAGGACCCACCTCTAGAAGTTTATACCCAAGGGACTAGAAGGGTCTCTCTTGCACCTAAATGGGTAGTAGTAGCTGAAATTATTATTAGATGTTTTTTATATGAAGGGAGAATGTCACTATTGTATTCACATCATTTCAAAATTCTTAGCCATTTACATCATGGGAGACTAGTGAATGTAATTGATTATCTCGAACACTTTCTCACAAGAATGGCAACAAAAGTGTAGAAAGGTAAGGACATATCCTTGTCCCACCATTGTCCAATTGCTCTTCTCATTAAAATAAGTTTTAATATATATTTTTTGCATGTGAGTTGGAATGATTTATTGAAATTAAATAAAGTTAAGAGTCTAAATTTAGACCCCAGGGGTAAAAAACTAAGGCTTAAAAGAATGGAAAGGTGAGAAAGTAGTAAAACATTGAGAGATACAAAGTAAGAAAAATATAGCTCTCCTAAGGAGGAAGAGACTTCTGACTCCTCCAAAAACCTCAAGTCTAAACCATTTGAAGATGAAGTAGAGGATCCTTGAATGACTCCTCCTACAACCATAACCAAAGGTTAGAAATTATCTCAAAAATCCATGCCTATTGTAGACTAAACATTTTCAATGCTAAGATTGTCCTAGGATAACCATCGAACCCTCAAATCTAAGCTATCAACTAATCTAACCTGATTTTTGCTTTAGATCATGAATTTGGTCGAGGAGGTGTTGTTACTCTTCTCTTGCCACATTGGCATTCTTCTATAGTTGATCATGGGTTGGATCCCACTCAGCAGTCGGTGTGGGTCCTCATGTCAGTCGACAATCATTCTTTTGGGATCATTAATGTTTATGCTCCCAATGATGTTGTTGAGTGATCTTGTTTGTAGTGGTGGATCACTGACTCCTTGCCACCTGCCACTTAGGTGAGGTGTGGGGATTTTAATATGGTTGAAGTGGCCTCCGATAAAGATGGCATTTTACCTTTTTGATAGACAACTGGTGAACGGAAGGTGAGGTTTCACATGCATAATAAATTGTCTTTTCGATCCCACAACTAATCTTTGTCCTTCTCGGGGTGTATGGCACACTTGGTGTAATTATAGAGTTGGCTCTGAAAGGATTTTTAAATGCCTTTATTATGTCATGATCTCGACTCAATATTTTTTTTCTTTTGGGGAAAATCAAACCCTTCTAGTTTTACCCCTTGCTGAAGTCACCTTGTTAGATCATTTTCCCATCAAGTTTAGTATTGAATGGCAATCAGGGCATATGAATCCTTCTAAAATGCAATTTTTTTCTCAATAGTTCTTTTCTTAGTCATCTACCCATGCTAGCCCACATCCAATGGGTTTGGAATCTTGAAAGTTGTCCCACTTAGCTTGTTGGTTGGATTACATGGTGGAATGATGCTATCCACAACACAACTCATTTTCTTCACATCTATGGCAAACAACTGGCTATGTATCGTAGGCGGTCCTATGAGGCTACCACCGAGGATTTGAAATCTATCATTGAAGCTTTGATGTTTAACCCCTTCAAAACTAGATAGAAAAAAAACATGCTACTAGAGGGGCCCAAATTAAAGCCAGGTTGCACTGACTCAAGGTTGTTGATCGTCTATCTAAAGAGTTCTTCTTGGCTCTCGGAGCTCGTGATTCCTCTTCTGGGATCAAAAGGATTAAGGACGGTCAATTGGTTCTCTCTAAGCTACCAGATATTCTTCAAGCTTTTGTCAGACATCATGAGAACGTGTTCACAATGCAAGAAAATTCCCCTAAGCGTGATCGACCCTTGCAGGAATGACTTGCATTCATTTCTTCTCGGCTCTTTGTTGCTCAGAGAGTATTTTGTGACCAATTTCTCACTCTTGAGGATCTTAGAGAGGTTGTTTTTTCTATGGAAGACGACAAAGCTCCTAGTTGTGATAACTTTCCTTGTTAATTTTACAAAACATTGTGGCCTTGTGTTGGTTTTGACTTGCATAAGGTCTATTTGGAGGCTTTTCACTCCCAATATTTGGGGTAGCTTATTAATAAGGAAAATATAAAGTTTATCCCTAAAGCTGGTGATCCAAAGGATATTTGTAATTGGCGACCCATCACATTGTTGAATGTTTCCTACAAGATCATCGCCAAGGCTTTGGCTCTTAAATTCAAACATCTCCTTTTGTAGATTGTTCACCCTGAATAGACTAGTTTCATCAAAGCTAGGTTTATCTTGGACAACATTATTGTGGTTTGAGAAGGCATGGAGTGGGCTCGATGTTCTTCACAGAGAGCCATTTTCCTTTAAAATTTATTTTGCCAAAGCTTATGATTGCATTGAATGGCCTTTTATCCTTGCGATGCTAAAAGTGTTAGAGTTTGGTCCCCACTTTATCCAATCTGTGCAAATGCTCTTTGGGGATGCCTCAGCTTGCATCACCAGTAATGGATGCCAATCTTTAGCCTTTGACCTTTTCAGATCTATCCACCAGGATTGTCCTCTTGCCCCCTCTTTGTATGTTCTTATTGTTGAAGGCTTTGGGTATCTACTTGCTTCTGTCATTTCGACTAGACGTGTCAAGGGGATTTCCCTACCCGAGTCACCTTCTCATCTTGTCAATGATCATTTTGTAGATGATTCCTTTCTCACTCTCATTGAAGAGGAGAATAATGTCAAGGAGACACTTCATTTCTTGGATACTTTTTGTTTGGCATATGGGATGTCCATTCAATGGCACAAAACCTAATGTTACAAGCAGTCTTTCCTTACTTTGCCTTGGATTCTTCAATATGGCTAGAAATGGATCCAACATGGGGAGATTTTTTAATTTTTGGGCATTCCCTTTGCTTTCCAAGGTTCTGTTGTTGCCATTTGGAATATTGTATTAGCCAGAACTAAGAAGAAGCTTGCTTACTAGATTACCAAACCTCTCTCTTTTGCTGGTAAATTCAAAATTTTCTCCAAGGTGCTTGTGGCCACACATGTTTATTAGTCTTCTTGTTGGGATCCTTCCAAAGCCTCTTACAACAAGCTTGAGAAGATTCTACAAGATTTTCTATGGGCTAATGGAGTTGACCATCATGGTTTCACAGTCACCTGGCATTTTTGTTGTCTCCCACGTGAGTTTGGAGGTCTTGGGCTTTTATCTTCCCAAAAACAAGGTGTTGCCTTGTGTGCCAAATGGGTCCTTAGAGTTATTTTTAGAAATGAAACATAGAAAATCAAGCTTTGAAACTGTATTTCCTCAAGGCATCTAGTCAATAGACCAGCCTGGAAGGGGATTGGCTTTCAAACCCTTCTTATTATGATAGATTTTGTGCATATTCAAGGCACTTTTGTTGCCAAAAGCATCTAGCAATCCTGGGAATCTGTTAAGCCTTGGCTTCACTAGGATGGTTCAGGTTTTTGTGATGGTCTTTCTTTCAACCAACACAAGATTTGGTGGTTGCCTCTCATACAGGTCCAGGGGCTTCCTCTTGCCCATGTTCTTGGAATTCATGCCCTGTGTTTTCACAAACACAACATTCGTACTCCTCAAGATTTTTTTTGTCATGTCACTATGAATCTCCATTCTTGGGAAGATTTGCAGACCCAATTTTGTGTCACACGACCAGATCAACACACATTTGAGCTTGTGATTTTTTCTCTGCCTCTGAATATGCTACACAAACTTGGTATTCATTCTATGAGGTCTTGGTGGAAAGACTAGAATTAGTTTCCCAACAGTACTTTTTATAATTATAAACCCAAGATGGGTTATCATTAGCTTGTGTCTCACTTGCCTATGGTTTCCACTTTGAATCTTAGATGGCACTTGCAGTCTTCGCAGAGCACATGGAATCACGGATTTATTACTCTCTGGTCTTCTATTTCAGAGCCTAAAGTGGCTCATTTTTCTTGGTGTATTCTTTTCCAGGCTTGCCTTTGGGTTCTTGTCTCAGGCATCTGGGTGTGGCAGACCCTTGTTGTCCCTTTTGTGGGTTGCTTGAGACCTTGATGCATCTCTTCTAGTTTTGCAGAAGAGCTCAATAGTTGTGGACATGGATACATGAATTTTTAAGGCCTTTTTGACCTAAGCCCTTCTCTTGGCATATGGTTTTGCTAGGAGATTCCCCTCAGCTCCCCTTCAAATTCACATAGGTATGGCATGCTTTCAGGATGGAAATCCTCTTCGATTTATGGAAAGACGAAAATGTTGTTTTATTTTCTCACAACTCTCTTGATATTCATGTTTCTTTGTATGTTAAAGCTTGTATATGCAATAATGTGATGTTACAGATTCAAGTACAAGAGAATAAAGTGGCCCACTTGCAAGTGCTACTTGATCATTGGGGTAATGCCCCTTGTATGGTTTCCAAGATTCCGTCGAACCCTTTTGCCTTCGGTGAACGTTCTTTAGTCCATGGTTGACAACATGGTCGCAACTCTTTTATCGGCAGCTCTTGCACACCTCACTCTTAGGCCCCTTGCTATCATTCTTATGAAGGGAGAGACTTTTCATGTCACCGTTCAACCTCTCCACCTCAAGGCGACTCTACCTTCGGGTGGCCTGTGGATGACGGTGGTTCTACTTGGCCAAATTTTGGGTGGCCCAATTCTTCTAAAGGGTTCGTCCGGCTTGCTCTGACTATTTCTCCAGCAAGGAAAGATAAAGATGAAGAAGAAGAGGTTGTTGAGGATGGGTGGTCTCTTCTAGACCTCCATGACCCCGTTGATGTATGGGGTAATAAAAATCGCATGGATCTGCCTCCTCCTTCTGCTACTATTTCTCTAGTCACTTAGGATTTCTTGTGTTGTTTCTATATTTTTGGGTTGTGCTTGTGTTTTGAGTAGCTTTATTTGGTTGTTTTGAGGCTCTTCCAGAGTAACTCCAGGGGAGTGATTTATTCCTCCCACCCTTTTATTGTGAATAGTGTACTCTCTTATACTTAATTTAATGGAAATGCCTATTCATCAAAAAAATTATCCTAAGAAAACCCTTTCAAAAAAAACTATTACACAAAGGTGTTACTATATTTTATGTTATTCAATAACATTAATATATAATACAATCTAAGAACATCCAACCTAATGAATTGTCAGTTGTGTTTAAATATGTTTTGATAGCATAACAATATCTACAAGTACACTATGAAACCTCCATCCCAAGCACTAAATAAATAGGATAAACAATATATGAGCCCACCAAGTATTAAATAGAAAACCATGAGACAAAACCATCCAAAATATGCAACCCAAATTCCATGTTATAATCCAAAACTCAAAGCCCAAAGTGAGTTTCATGAATTAGAATAAGTATATTCCTTGTACTTGCCATAAGTTGTCATAACTTTGGCATAATCCACTCACCAACATTAATGTTCTATTTTCACTCCAATGTCTAAGACACTATATTATATTTAATAACATGTGTAATAAGTTGTTCAATAAGTCAAACCAACAACATAGCTCTCCTCTTCCACTTGTACGTATGCCATAGAATCTCTTACACATGCTTGCACTAGTATAGATTCTTGAATACACATCTTACATAATAAGATATTTTCTTACATGCCATATTAATGCATCCATATGGTAAAATGCTTTCCATAGTGGGATCCCTTTTCTACAAGGGCTCACAAAAAATTAATAATTTTAACATTAGAATTAAAACCTGTATATGATACACTTATGTCTTGTACAATTTCAATATCAATAGGTAAGTTTTACCAATTCAATTACTCCACTTTACCTCTTTAATTAACAATAACATTTATGTCCATATATATTAAGAGTTGATATTCCACTAGCACTTTATTGGAACAATAGTTATCAAGAGAAAACGGGAAACCTTAAATAGCACTTACAAAAATATGTGTATCCTTTGTAACTAAATACTTAATCATAAACTATAGAACCATGGGGGGGATAATCAACAAGCTCGTACCTCCATACACATGGTCATTGTTCAAATGACTTATCAAGGTGGACAAGTATATTCTCTTTATCAAAAATTTATACATGAGCATATCCATAGAATATTTTATACACATATAAAATATGATGAATATTTGTACTCATTCATCCACTCATTGACCTAGTTCATTAAATGACCCAATCATCAATGTGAATTAAAAAGGACCCATATCATAGTTTTTGTATCTTTTGGACTATTTTATATCAGCCCATTTCAATGAGATTATATTGAAAAAAAGAAGTTCATATCACACTATAGATAAGCATAAATCAAGCTCTCCCTATATGTCCAAAATTGTCCTAGTGCCTAAAATGACTTGGTCCTAAGCATATATCATTGGTTTCATAGAAGTGTTTTTTTTTATTCTTTGATCCATAGGATTATGGGATCCTAATCCAATAAGGCATACAATCGGATTATGACTATTTTTATTTTTTGAGTGCTACTATTTAAGTCCCTTGTGAAAGGAACACTTGCCACATGATGACACTTGTTTAGATTATGATCCTTGTGAATGGATCTAATGGCTAGGATTAAATGGAAAATATTTATAGATGGAGGTGAATTTTGATAAAGGACGTATAAATTAGTTAAATAACTAATGAAAATTTATTTAATTAATATCTTAGGATAGGTTAAAATTAGGTTTGGTTAGGTATGAACAATTTTAAGTGTCAATTATGGGATAACCATGCTAAGTAGTATAGCTTTGAGAACACATTTCAATACATTGATTTAAATTTCAAAAGAATGAGATATTTTCAATAGGACTAACACTAGAATAGAACCAAGAAATACTCATTTATTGTCAAAGACACATAAAATATTACTTTGACTCATAATTTAATTAAGGAGTCCACTAGAATATCACTTTGACACATAATTTAATTAAGGGGCCAAATAACATATGAGAACCTAAGGATGTATCTTAGGTAGATATTTCTATGTAGGGTCCCTCCCCAATCAAGCTTTGATTATCATAGTGACCATGGTTGATCCTATTAATAAATGCTATAATTCAATAGGAGGGGCTAGGTTAGATAGATAGATTGGTGAGAAAAATAATTGAACCAAGTTATAGAATCATTTCATCTTGAGGAGTACGTTTTGATGTGTTATGAATTCGAAAACCTATATGATTCCATGATTTGGATCACATTGACATATGTTGATGCTTTATTTTATGCTTGCTGATTATGAAACTTTATATGTTGCTAGAATAGAATTACTTGGAAATGGTGAATGTCATTATTGGAATTGCAGGACTTCAGTTTGATGATAGAAAAATGATGCTTATTTTATGAATGGTTCAATTTTGAGAATTACGATAATTGCTATATGGAATCGAAATTGAATGGATGAGATATTGAATTATTAGTGTCAAATGTATGAGTGTTTGATGTGCAATGAAATCTATGTATCTGATTATGTATAATTGTGATTACTTGGAATTACTAATGCAATAATTGAGATGTGCAGGAAAATTATCCATGTGACCATGGAATAAATACGGAGAACCAAACCTAGACCAATATACGTTTGTTAAGCCAAGGGTTGTCTATTTGGAGAGACAACACCCCGTTTGTAATGTATTTTATTCGTGAAGTAAATTATGCATGTGTGTTAATTTGATTTTATTTAAATGTGTAAACCTACAAGAGACAAATTCCATGTGTGATTTTTATATTGTATTTTATTGTGTCACTTGACACATGTGATGATTAGTGTCATTGATTTTGACTTGTCTCTTGGAGGGAGTTTTGCTTCTACCAAAGCCATTCAAACAAATGAGTGTGGTCCCAAATTTGCCTTGGGTAGGGAGTCTTGGAGTGGTCAACTTAGGTTTGACCCGTAGGTTAACTTCAGTTGGGTTTCTAAGGGGTTAAATGGACTCCTAGGGTCAGTTTTAGGGTTTTTCCAAAGGTCCAAAGGGTATACCTATGGGTTAGGGGTATTTTGAAACAGGTGACTTCTCCCATGTGACTGTTTAGTCACCCCAAAAAGTGGTTTTTCCAAGGTGAGCGAAAATTCAACTTAGAAGGTCCCTCCTAGGATAGACAACCTTCCCTTTTGATGTCAAACTCTCTTCCCCATCTTCTCTCACCTTTTCCCTTTCCAGATTTAGTAATGTGTAAGAGTTTGGGAAGAGCAACCTATGAGAAACTCTCGCTTCACCCAAGGGGTTGGGAAGTGTGTGAGAGGCCTTCTTAGGCAAGAATTGGAGACTTAGTGAGTAATCACCCACTCTCCATTTTTGGAGATTATGCTTTTGCTTTGAAAATTAGTAGGAGAATAGAAATTTTGGAAAGAGTTTGGAGGAAAGTTTGTGTGGAATTGGGCAGCTCACCCCCAACTAATTTTAGCATACCTATTGGCAGAATAAGGTTGGTTTTTTTTATCTCCTCTTGTTTATGTTGTTTATGTTAGTTTATGTTGTTTTGTTAAAGGAAAGAGATGCTTGTAAAGAAAGTGTTTTATGAAGTTTTTGTTGAAGTAAAGAATGTGTAGTTTCAATTCTATGTGTTTTGTTTTGTGTTCTTGTTGTTTTTGGGAGTGTCCAAGATCTCCTACTCTTGGGAGAGTAGGATGATCTTGGGGTGGAAGGAGTATGACAGCCTTGGGTGAGAGGCTCTCCTTATGGAGAGTGATCTCAAGGGTGTCCTTTGTGACCCTTGTTGCATAGCCTTGTGTATGCATTTGGGGGTCATAAGGGGAGTAAATATGGCCTTGAGCCTTTTGGGGGGCATAAGGTATGTGGAAGTATATTTTGTTGCATTTGTATTGCCATGAGGTGGCTTGTGTTGTATTTGGCTTGCAATCTCCCCATTGGTACTTGGTCCACTTCCACCCGTGGAAGAATCATCACGAATGTGGTGAAAATGTAGCTTGGGATGGGAAATTGTATGTTGAGTGTCTTCCTATGTTTGTTGTGGAGTTTTCTTGTTTGTAACCCGTCTAGTGCTTGGTTCTCCAAGCTCGGGGGTGGCTTCTAGTAAGCCTAGGCTGGGAGGTGAGCTCTCCATGGTCAAAGTTGTATTTTTATTGCAGGTTGCTTGGGATGGAAAAGAAAAGAAAAGGGATTAGTTGCTGTCCTATGTTGCAGAAATAGTTCAAAAGAATGTATTTATTTATAGTAAGGAAAAAAAAAAAAAAAGAGTGTTATGTTGTATTCATTTCAAAAAGAAGAAGAAAGAAGTATATTTATTTTTGGTTGGGTATCACACCCTTATGTAATATTGACTACTTTGTATTCTATATGCTTTTAAAAGAAATGTATCTCCTATTAAGTTATTTTTGCAAAAAAAGGGGGTCTAACCTTTCTACAATGCATAATGGGAATAGTGTAGATAATTAAAGTAGCAATAACATGTGCGTCAAAAATCTGAGGATGACTTCTTAGTCATATTAGTTTAGTCCCAAAATGCATACATAGTTACATTCTCTTAATATGAACACTATATTGTAGTTAACTTAACAAAAAAAAGGGGGGTTTTTAAATGATATGCTAGTTTTATTAATGCTGTTGTAACTTAACTAATTCTGTCATTTCTTCTATTATTACTGCAGAAAGTAAAATTTAAAGTTAATAGCTTGCTTCTTAAGTTAGCATCTGATCTTAGTATATGAGAGAAACCCTTTGGAGCTTAAGAGAAAAAAACAAAAAAAAACAATAATAATATTAAACAGATTAGTGGAAAGCAAATAAATCTGATTATTGTTGCTCTTCAAAAAAAAGAAACTAAATGTAATAAAAGAAATACTAAGCTACTGTATTCTTCTAAGTAAATTAATACATTAAGTTTGTGCATGCGTTTGAAATCTTGTTTAATCAGATTAAATAAATTAGTCTTAGAATTAACCTTTAAATCAGGTTGAATAAATGTATTGAATGTTATATTATTTGTTCTATTAATTGCAGGCTGCCATATTCACACACATATAAAGTATATATATTAGCAGGCCATATAAAAATATATATTTGTGTATAAATATAAATATATATATAAAATGCATTTAACCTTGTTTGTTTTTTTTTTTTTAAAAAAAGAAAACGAAATAATAAAAATTAATAAATAAATTAAAAAAAAAAAAGATACAGCAGCAAGGGCTCGGCCCTGTGGCGGATTGCGGGGGCTACGGCCGCCCACAGCCGCAGGCTTATCCCTGCAACTGTGAGGGGCCGCCCACAGTCATGGAGCCTTGGCTCCGTGGACTGTGGGTAGCCATCCCCACAGCCACAGGGATATCCCTGGGGTTTGCGGGCGTGGCCGTTCTTCTACAACCCGCAGCGCCGCCGAAGCCCTGAGCGCCGCCCTGCCACTCGCCGCCACTCGTCGCCCTCCCTTTCGGCGTCGCCGTCCCCTTCGGTGCCGCCCTCCCTTTCGGCGCCGCCGCAACCTTGGGCCGCCATCTCCACTTCCCCGCTCTCTCCTTCGAACATTAATCTCGTCCCAACCTGCAACACAAACACAAAAAAAAAACATCCGCCATGATAAAAAAAAGAGGAAAATATGCATGTATGTTAAAAAAAAAAGAAAAAACACATGCCCTAACCCTAATTTCGGGTTAGGGCAAATTCATTTGGCTATGTTTTTAAAAAAAAGAATTATGTGTGGGATTGTTAAAAGGGGGTTAATATCAAAAGTAAAATAAAATTCCCCCCCCCCTTATCTTTAGATTATAATCATAAGCAAATGTCTAAATGCATATATATATATATAAAAGAAGTTTAATCTCTAAATTCATTTGGGTTGGTCTCTAATGTTTGTAATCAAATTATCCCCTAACATAGTAAAATATAGTGAAAGGCGAATTAAAGGGAATAGTTTAATTAGAAGATTGATTGAATTAAAAATAAAAATAAGAATAATATTTTAGATGACTATATTTAATAGATTTGGAGATTAACTATCTTTAGAGAAATAATGTACTTCCCTTGAGTAAATTTATTAAGAGAGTTATTTAATGGAAATTTTATAAGGTTGATCGATTAGGTATAAAACCTAAAAGAAATTTAAATATCGTGTATTAAATATCTAATACCTAATGTTCGGAGGAGTATTATACTGCAGCTTGTATTAAGTTAATCATATACTTTTGTTGGAAATTTTCAAGGTTTAGGAGGGGTATTTAATGAACATTATCGATTTAAGTGATTGGGTAAGTTATTGTAAAAGAAGTCGATGGGCTGGATCTTTAGAGTGAATTTATCCCTAGTGTGATTTCTCATTTAAAAATCTAACTATTATAATGACGTTTGGCACTCCAAATTTATTAATTAATGTTAATTCTTGGAAATCGTGTTAATATTGAATTAAAAGATATAAGGATTAAATAAGTTACAATAAAGAGGCTATAAGTTTTATGTATTGGGGAATACTTAACATACCTTGACTTAGAGGACTAACTATTGAATCAAATAATTATGCTAACGTCTATGTAGTGGAGGTTGATCTGATTAAGTAATATAGTTCGCATCTGTAAAGAAAGGGACATTTGTGAGAATTTATTATTGATCCTTATGATATTAAATCGTTCTGCTTGACAACAAGAGTTATCGTGATTGTTACGCCTAGGGGTTATATCGAATTCCAAGGCTCCTAGCTAAGTTTTAATTCATCGCTCGCTTAGAAAATCCAAGTTGATATCATTTAAGATTACGTATGGAGCAACTTGTTTAGTTGTCACAATTGTTTAAACATAGGGTGCATGTAAATTAAGTGTTTTAAAAAAAATTTGTTGTTTGTGTTCTTGCCCAAAAGTTTGGGCATGACATTCTAAGTCTAGGGAAGCTATGCAATTCTATAAGATTTCATGGAACTATATAGTCTAGAATCACCTTGATATTTTATAAACTAACAAGGATGCCTAGGTAATCAATAACATAGCCAATATATAGAATCTAAGTGATGCTAAAAGTGCACTTACAAAGGTTGGCTTCTAACATGTGCTAACATAGAGTTTCTTGCACTTGCAAAATATTTTGCATGTGCTCCTCTGAAGTATTGCTAAGGATGAGAATGTTATCTAATATTAAATAAAAAATCAATTGGTGAATGCATGCAAGATGTCTTTCATATAAGTTTTGTAGGTTATTTGAACTATGATAAAATGCATAATCATCCATTTATATATTCCTTGTATTTTTTAGTATTGTCTTCTAGATGTCTCCTAATAGCATTAAAACCTAATGATAACCTAACTTAGGATGAATTTTGGTTAGTGGTGACTTTGAGAAGTTATTCCAAGTGGTTTCGAATGTTAAATAGGAGATGTCTATTTCAACTAATATCCTATTGATGTTGGCATTATAACAGACAAGAAGAAGGTTGGCATTCCAATTACAAATGAGAGATTATTGGCATTTCAATAAGGATATTGAGAAGGTTGTTGATAACTATGGATATAACTGATTAAGGATGATTACTATCTTAATATTATTATTTTGTCATTGATGTCAAGAAATTGATTTTCTAATTCAGTATGATGTTGCCATATCTTAAGAAGTATGATTTGATGAGTATAAAGATGTCGGTAAAAGACATAGAAAGAATATGATGAATAAGGGGATAAGTTATTCAATGGGTAACTATTACCGATTTAGACAATGATGAGATCATGATGATTGTTTTGATATCCTACATATGCTATTGTTTGAAAGGTTAATACTATACTATGTTACTGAGCAAAGAACCTAGTCGGTAAACCCTAAGGAACCTAGTCGGTAAACCCTAAGGTTATCGCTATCAGTTAATGAAGGCAGAATGTCTACCGAGTGAAGTTTAGTATTTACCGAGTTACAACTGAGCTATAACAGAATGCATTAAATGTTTACATGTGATATTTAATGAAGGAAGCTGATGAGATAGAGTGAATTAAATTATTGTTAAGCCGTGTATGAAGATTGTTAAAGAATCTATGGTAAAGAAAGATCGGCAGGAAGATCTATAGCTTAGATTGAACTGCAATACCCTAACACAAGTTCCAAGGTAAAAATGCAAGTTCCAAGGCGGGGTAAAACATTTTCAGATCGAAGGATACATTGAACCTGGACAAGATTGAAGATCTGATGGCTATGATTGATCATGGGAAATGTGATCAAGGAGATTAAGCAGTTGGAAGATTGTTTATAAATAGGAAACTATTGATAAACAATGCATGCAGGCAAGTATATGCACAGGGATGCTACATAGTGATTACCGAGCACAAAAGCTTGAAGACCTATTTTGATAACAGAGTATAGAGCCTAGCAGAGGGACAAGATAAGTCCTATTAATTTATTGTATTGAGCAAATAAGAATCTACTTTAGCATTTTTAGATGTGAAGTTGCAGACATATTTTTATTACTGTTATTTTGAGAAGTAACAGAAAATCTTTTAACCGAGTGGACTTAACAGTATTATTTGTAAATCCTCTAGCAAGGTGACATTCTGATTGAGTGTTTGAAATCCTTTAACAAGGTCACTTCTAACAAAGTGAAGATCCTAACAGATCTGAGGGAAATCCCTTAACCGAGTCACATCTAGCAATGTGTTTGTAATCTTTAACAGGATTTGCTTTTAACCGAGCATACTCTAGAAGAGTATATTTCTTAGTGGGTTCGAAATCCCACAGTGGTTTTTCCCTATTTGGGTTTCCACGTTAAATCTGGTGTTATGAGGTTTATATTGTTCATATGCTTTTGAGTTTGCATGTTTGACAGTTTTGGTTATATGACTGATATATATGTTACCAAGGTTGAATCTGATGTTTTTATGGATGATTAAGTTTGTATGATTCACCCCCCCCTCTCATCTTGTTGGCTATTGGATCTATACTTATATTAAGTATCAAAACTATCAATTGGTATCAGAGCTTTGGACTCCAGAAGAAAAGTTTAAAGGCACTTGAGTTAAAGATCCAAAGATGTATAAGAGGGACGCACCAAAGCTGAATAAGTCAAGTTTCTCTACATGGTAGAAAAGGATGAAGCTACATCTATCAAGAATTGGAGAATATGTTGTCTACTATTTGGAGAATGATTTTGTTGCACCGAGCACCTATCCATTGACTATGGAAGAAATAAGGGCAAAGCAAGAACATATCAAGCAATGATTGAAATAACATATGTATTTACCAACTCAGAGTTTAATGATCTAGAAGGATGTACTGATGCAAAGGCAATGTGGACTAAGCTCATATCTATATATGGAGGAGATGAACATGTTCAAAGAGAAAAAGTAGATAGTTTAAGAGGACAACTTGAATCTATGAGGATGAATGAAGGTGAGAACATAACTCAGTACAGTACAAGACTAAAGGAGATTGTAAATCAAATCAAAGGAGCAGGAGGAGCTATTGAAGAAAAGGATGTAACAAGTAAGTTGTTAAGAACCCTTTTACCTACCTATGCAATCCGAGTCTCTGCAATCAATGAATTGAGGTCTGTACCCAATATGCCAGTTTCTTTAGATGCCACTATTGGTAAGCTACATGCATTTGAGTTAAGTAACTTTGATAATAGTGGGTCATCGGTAAATAAAGTTGAATATGCATTCAGTTCTTTTCATATTGATGAAACTGATGATTACAATGATAGAAAGTATAAGTACTCTGAAGGGAATCACAGTGGAGCAAGTGAAAGATTTCACAAAAACATGGAGGAGGTACACAAATTGTATGAGGAAATCAGAAAGCAAGAAGAGTTTGAAGCACTATTAGCCATAAGGCTACTGAGAGGAAAAGGTAAGTATAAAGGAAAGCTACCTTTAAAATGTTTCAATTGTGATAAGATAGGACATATGGCTTCTAACTGTCCTAATAAAGAATCTAGTGAAAAGAGAGATTACCGAGATGACAGATAGATAGATAATCATTACAGAGGACACCAAGACTTCAGGAGAAGATATAAAAGGACATGCCTAATAGCTGATGAGGAATCTAATGATGATAAATCAAATGAAACTGATACAGAGGAAGTTGTTTATGTGGCTATTAAAGATGGATCAGATGAAGAAAGGTATGAAGAAAAAGCTTTAATATCTCGTATAAATACTAATGATTCTTGGATGATAGATAGTGGTTGCTCACATCACATGACAGGTGATAAACACAAGTTTATTAAATTAGATGATTATGATGGAGGCTATGTAAGATTTGGTAATGATGCACCATGTTCGGTAAGAGGTAAAGGATCCATAACACTTCTTGACAATGCTAAATGTAATGATGTTTATTGGGTTGAAGGTTTAAAATACAATTTGTTGAGTGTAGCACATCTAAACAACACATGTTACCGAATAGAGTTTGAAAAAGGAATTGTCAAAGTTCATGACAAGCATGGAAAGTTAGCTGCTATCGGGACACAAACAAGAGGTAATACATTTCATCTTGACTCAACTCAGAATAAATGTCTATATGCAAGAATAGATGATACCTGGTTATGGCATAAAAGGTTTTGTCATGTTAATTTTTATAATCTGATCAAAATAAGTAAGAAGCGTCGAGTAAGAGGTCTACCGAGTCTTGAAAAACCTAAGAATGCTATGTGTTGAGGATGCCAGATGGGTAAGATGACAAGATCAAGCTTTACAAGTAAGCCCTACACTTCTAAGGGAATTTTAGATCTTGTGCATGCTGATCTTTGTCGTCCTATGAAAGTTCAGAGTTATTATGGTGATAAATATTTCATATTATTTGTGGATGATTACTCAAGGATGATGTCAATAATGTTTTTAAAAGAAAAATTAGAATCTTTTCAAATGTTTAAATGGTACAAGGCTAGAGTTGAAAATGAAACAGGAAGACAACTGAAATGTCTCAGATCAGATAGAAGAGGAGAGTTTACATCTAATGAGTTCAACTTATTTTACAATGATCATGGTATAAAAAGACGTCTCTGCACTGAGAACTCCATAATAGAATGGGATAGCTGAGAGAAGGAACATATCTATTGTGGATTGTGCCAAAACCTTGATGATTGAAAAGAAAGTTCCACAAACATTTTGGAGAGAAGCAATAAGCACAACTGTTTACACCTTGAACTGAGTTCAATTGAAGAAAGGTACTTTGAAGACACCTTATGAAATCTGGTATGACAAGAAACCTAATGTAAGTTATTTTAAAATCTTTGGGAGTAGATGCTATGTTCATAAAGATGATAGAAATGGCAAGTTTGATCAGAAAAGTGAAGAAGGAATGTTTCTAGGTTATTCTTCTAGAAGCAAAGAATTTAAATGTCTGATCAAATCATCTAACAAAATAGTAGAAAGTGCAAATGTGAAAATTGATGAATTTGCAGAAAGAAATGATTAAGGAAACTCCAAAGAACTAGAAGATTATGAAGGATTTGTCTATGTGCAACCGAGAAGTCCTACCGAGATAACTGTTGAAGAAAATGAAGAAAATATCCAGTTACTGAGTGATGAAGAAGATCATACAGAGCCTACCGAGCCTATACTAGCCAAGTATGTAAGAAGACATCATGCACCAAGTCAGATTATAGGGGTTAAGGATGAACCAGTGATGACAAGGAACAAACTGAGACATAACACATGTTTGATATCTGAATTTGAATCGAGAATAGTGAAAGAGGCATTTAACAGTGAAGATTGGATAAATGCTATGACAGAAGAGATTGATCAAATCAAGAAAAATGACACATGGACACTGGTCCCAAGACTGAAGGACAAAAATGTAATCAGTACAAAGTGGATCTTCAGAAACAAGCTAAATGAAAAGGGTGAGGTCATTCAGAATAAAGCAAGACTAGTTTGCAAAGGTTATGCCCAAGAAGAAGGAATTGATTATGGTGAGACTTTTGCACCTGTGGCAAGACTTGAAGGAGTAAGAACATTGTTGGCATATGCTGCTTACAAGAATTTCAAGGTATATCAAATGGATGTCAAATCTGCATTTCTAAATGGTATATTAGAAGAAGAAGTTTTCATTGAACAACCTGAAGGATTTGTTGAAGGAGAAAATAATGATCAGGTATGTAAATTGAACAAAGCTTTATATGGTTTGAAACAAGCACCTAGAGCATGGTATGAGAGATTGCACTCATATTTGATCAAAATTGGCTTTATAAGAACAAGTGAAAACAACAATATGTACATGAAGAATGATAAAAATGGAATACTGATCTCAGCCATATTTGTTGATGATATTATTGTTGGCAATATTACATTATAACAGACAATGAAAGATTGTTGACATTTCAATAAGGATATTGAGAAGGTTGTTGATGATTATGGACATAACTGATTAAAGATGTTTTACTATCTTGATATTATTATTTTGTCATTGATGTCAGGAAATTGATTTTCTAATTCAGTATGATGTTGCCATATCTTGAGAAGTATGATTTGAAGATTATAAAGAAGTCGGTAAAAGACACAAGAAAGAATATGATGAATAAGGGGATAAGTTATTCAATGGGCAAATACTACCGAGTCAGACAATGATGAGATCATGATGTTTTAGATTGTTTTAACATCATACATATGTTGTAATCTGTAAAGGTTAATACTATACTATGTTATCAGGCAAAGAACCTAGTTGGTAAACCCTAAGGAACCTAGTCGGTAAACCCCAAGGTTATCGCTATCGGTTAATGAAGGTAGAATGTCTACCGAGTGAAGTTTAGTATTCACCGAGTTATAACCGCGCTATAACAGAATGCATTAAATGTTTACATGTGATATTTAATGAAAGAAGCTGATGAGCTGGAGCGGATCAATGATTGGTAAGCCGTGGAAGAATTTTGTTAACGAATCTAAGGCAATGGAAAATTGGCATGAAGATCTACAGCTCAGATTGAACCACAATACCCTAACACAAGTTCCAAGGTGACAATGAAAGTTCCAAGGTGGGGTAAAATGTTTTCAGATCGAAAGATACATTGAACTTGGACAAGATTGAAGATCTGATGGCTATGATTGATCATGGGAAATATGATCAATGAGATTGAGCGGTTAGAAGATTGTTTATAAATAGGAAACTGTTGATAAACAATGTATGCAGGCAAGTGTATGCACAGGGATGCTACATAGTGATTATCGAGCACAAAAGCTTGAAGACCTGTTAGAATAATAGAGTGTAGATGCCTACCAGATAGACAAGATTAGTTCTATGTCTAAATTGTATTGAACAAATAGGAATCTACTTTGGCATTTTTAGATGTGAAGTTGCAGACATATCTTTATTACTGTTATTTTGTGAAAGTGACAGGAAATCTCTTAACCGAGTTGACTTAACAGTCTTATATGTAAATCCTCTAGTAAGGTGACATTCTGATTGAGTGTTTGAAATCCTTTGACAAGGTCACTTCTAACAAAGTGAAGATCGTAACAGATCTGAGGGAAATCTCTTAACCCGGTCACATCTAGCAATGTGTTTGTAATCTTTAACAGGATTTGCTTTTAATTGAGCATACTCTAGAAGAGTATATTTCTTAGTGGGTCTGAAATCCCACAGTGGTTTTTCCCTATTTGGGTTTCCACACTAAATCTGGTGTTATGAGGTTTATATTGTTCGTATGCTTTTGAGTTTGCATGTTTGATAGTTTTTGGTTATATGACTAATATATATGTTACTGAGGTTGAATCTGATGTTTTTATGGATGATTAAGTTTGTATGATTCACCCCTCCCCTCTCATCTTGTTGGCTATTGGATATGTACTTATATTTAGTATCAAAACTATCAATTGGTATCAGAGCCTTGGACTCCGAAAGGAAAGTTTAAAGGCACTTGAGTTAAAGATCCAAAGATGTATAAGAGGGATGCACCGAAGCTGAACAGGTCAAGTTTCTCTACATGGTAGAAAAGGATGAAGCTACATCTATTAGGAGTTGGAGAATATGCTATTTACTATCTGGAGAATGAATTTGTTGAACCGAGCACCTATCCATTGACAATGGAAGAGATAAAGGCGAAGCAAGAACATATTCAAGCAATGATTGAAATAACATTTGCATTGACCGATTCAGAGTTTAATGATCTAGAAGGATGTACTGATGCAAAGGCAATGTGGACTAAGCTCATATCTGTATATGGAGGAGATGAACATGTTCAAAGAGCAAAAGTAGATAGTTTAAGAGGACAACTTGAATATATGAGGATGAATGAAGGTGAGAACATAACCCAGTACAATACAAGACTAAAGGAGATTATAAATCAAATCAAAGGAGTAGGAGGAACTATTGAAGAAAAGGATGTAACAAGTAAGTTGTTAAGAACCCTTCTACCTGCCTATGCAATCTGAGCCTCTGCAATCAATGAATTGAGGTCTCTACCCAATATGCCAGTTTCTTTGGATGCTACTATTGGTAAGCTACATGCATTTGAGTTAAGTAATTTTGATAATAGTGGGTCATCAGTAAACAAAGTTGAATCTGCATTTAGTTCTTTTCATCTAAATGAATCTAATGATTACAATGAAAGAAAGTATAAGTACTCCGAAGGATATCATAGTGGAGCAAGTGAAAGATTTCAAAAGAACATGGAAGAAGTACACAAAATGTATGAAGAAATCAGAAAGCAAGAAGAGTTTGAAGCACTATTGGCCAAAAGGTTACCAAGAGGCAAAGGTAAGTATAAAGGAAAACTACCTTTGAAATGTTTCAATTGTGATAAGATTGGACATATGGCTTCTAACTGTCCTGACAAAGATTTTACTGAAAAGAGAGATTACCTGAGATGACAGACAAAAAGATAATCATTACAGAGGACACCGAGACTTTAGAAGAAGAGATAGAAAGACATGCTTAATAGCTGATGAGGAATCTAACGATGATAAATCAGATGAGACTGATACAGAGGAAGTTGTTTATGTGGCTATCAAGGATGGATCGGATGAAGAAAGGTATGAAGAAAAAGCCCTAATATCTCACATAAACACTAATGATTCTTGGATTATAGATAGTGGATGCTCACATCATATGACATGAGGTAAACACAAGTTTGTTATGTTAGAAGATTATGATGGAGGCAATGTTAGATTTGGTAATAATGCACCATTTCCGGTAAGAGGTAAAGGGTCTATAATACTTCTTGATAATGCAAGATGCAATGATGTTTATTGGGTTGAAGGTTTGAAATACAATTTGTTGAGTGTATCACAGCTAAATAACACAGGTTACCGAATAGAATTTCAGAAAGGAATTGTCAAAGTTCATGACAAGAATGGAAAGTTAGCTGCTATCGGGACACAAACAAAAGGTAATACATTTCACCTTGATTCAACTTACAATAAGTGTTTGTATGTAAGATTGATGATACCTGGATATGGCATAAAAGGTTTTGTCATGTTAATTTTGATAATCTGATCAAAATAAGTAAGAAGCACCGAGTAAGAGGTCTACCGAGTCTTGAAAAACCTAAGAATGCTATGTGCCGAGGATGCCAGATGGGTAAGATGACAAGATCAAGCTTTACAAGTAAGTCCTACACTTCTAAGGGAATTTTAGATCTTGTGCACACTGATCTTTGTGGTCCTATGAAAGTTCAAAGTTATTATGGTGATAAGTATTTCATATTATTTGTGGATGATTATTCAAGGATGATGTCAATAATGTTTTTAAAAGAAAAATTAGAAGCCTTTCAAATGTTTAAATGGTACAAGGTTAGAGTTGAAAATGAAATAGGAAGGCAACTGAAATGTCTTAGATCAGATAGAGGAGGAGAGTTCACATCTGATCAGTTCAACCTATTTTGCAATGATCATGGTATAAAAAGACAAGTCTCTGCATTGAGAACTCCACAACATAATGGAATAGCTGAGAGAAGAAACAGATCTATTGTGGATTGTGCTAGAACATTGATGATTGAGAAGAAGGTTCCACAAACATTTTGGAGAGAAGCAATAAGGACAACTGTTTACACCTTGAACCGAGTTCAATTGAAGAAAGGTATTTTGAAGACACCTTATGAAATCTGTTATGGCAAGAAACCTAATGTAAGTTATTTTAAAATCTTTGGAAGTAAATGCTATGTTCATAAAGATGATAGAAATGGCAAGTTTGATCAGAAAAGTGAAGAAGGAACATTTATAGGTTATTCTTCTAGAAGCAAAGCATTTAAATGTCTGATCAAATCATCTAACAAAATAGTAGAAAGTGTAAATGTGAAAATTGATGAATTTGCAGAAAGAAATGATGAAGGAAATTCCAAAGAACCAGAAGACTATGATGGATTTGTCTATGTGCAATCGAGAAGTCCTACCGAGAAAACTGTTGAAGCAAATAAAGAAAATATCCAGTTACCGAGTGATGAAGAAGATCATACAGAGCCTACCGAGCCTGTATTAGCCAAGTATGTCAGAAGACATCATGCACCAATTCAGATTATATGAGATAAGGATGAACCAGTGATGACAAGGAACAAACTGAGACAAAACACATACTTGATATCTGAATTTGAACTGAGTGTAGTGAAAGAGGCATTTAATAGTGAAGATTGGATAAATGCTATGAAAGAAGAGATTGATCAAATCAAGAAGAATGACACATGGAAACTGGTCCCAAGACCGAAGGACAAAAATGTAATTGGTACAAAGTGGATCTTCAGAAACAAGCTAAATGAAAGAGGGGAAGTCATTCGAAATAAAGCAAGACTAGTTTGCAAAGGTTATGCCCAAGAAGAAAGAATTGATTATGGTGAGACTTTTGCACCTATTGCTATACTTGAAGGAGTAAGAAAATTGTTGGCATATGCTACTTTCAACAACTTCAAGGTATATCAAATGGATGTCAAATCTGCATTTCGAAATAGAATATTAGAAGAAGAAGTTTTCATTGAACAACTTGAAGGATTTGTTGAAGACAATAATAAAGATCAGGTATGTAAAATGAATAAAGATTTATATGGTCTAAAACAAGCACCTAGAGCATGGTATGAAAGATTGCACTCTTATTTGATTAAGATTGGTTTTATAAGGACAAGTGAGAACAACAAAATGTACATGAAGAATGATGAAAATGGAATACTGATCTCAACCATATTTGTTGATGATATTATATTTTGTGGAAATGACTCTTTATGCAAGAACTTTGGAAATGAAAAGAACAAAGAATTTGAGATGTCATTAATTGGTGAGATAAAGTATTTTATAGGTTTAGAGATACTGCAAATGAAAAATGAGATTTTCATTACTCAATCCAAGTACATAAAGGAAATCTTGAAGAAATTTGGAATGGAGGATTCAAAACCAGTAAGTACTCCTATGACTACCAACTGTAAACTATCAAAGAATGGTGAATCTATATCTATTGATGAGACACTTTACCGATCTATGATTGGAAAGTTGCAATATGTTGTTCACAGCAGACCAGACATAGCACATGCAGTAGGTATTGTTGCAAGTTTTTCTGCAGATCCTAAGGAAACACACATGACAACAATCAAAAGAATTTTCAGATACTTAAAAGGCACTGAAGATTATGGCTTAGTATATCAGAAAGGAAATGATTTTGATTTAAAATATTATATTGATGATAATTGGGCAGACAACATTGATGATAGGAAAAGCACAAGTGGAGGAGCTTTCTTCTTAGGAGAAAGACTAGTGAGTTGGCTTAGCAAGAAACAAGTATGTGTTTCTCAGTCAACAACAGAAGCTGAATACGTTGCTGTAGCACTGAATTGCACCAACATTGCATGGATCAAACGACTGTTGGAAGGTATAAATGAGAAATTTACCCAGCCAGTAATTATATTCTATGACAATACTAGTGCCATTAATATTTCAAAGAATCCTGTTATGCACTCTAAGACAAAGCACATTTCTATCAAATATCATTATCTTAGAGAAGAAGCTCAAGAGAAGAAAGTGGTGTTGGAATATGTTAGCACAAAGGAGAAAATAGCAGATATCTTCACCAAGACACTACCAAAGGACACTTTTGAATATCTCAGAAGTAAGTTAGGGGTCCTACCCCTGTCTTCCATTCATTGATCGAGTTTGGTGAAAGCATCAATTCGATGACTCTATTGAATATCTTTTGGAGTTGATGCTGGAGTTATACACTTTAGAATGTTTTCTAAAAGTGTACTGGACTAATACAGAGAATGATACAGGGAACAAGAATTGAAGACAAATGCTCTGACCGAGACTCAGTTGATACACAATAGCAGGAAATAACTTCTTACAGAAAGAAATTATGTTTTAGTTCTTTTCTTTTTTGGCATTGTTGTCAAAGGGGGAGAAGACCTACCAAAAGGGGAGAAGACCTACCAAAGGAGGAGAAGACTACCAAAAGGGGAGAAGACCTACCAAAGGGGGAGAAGACTAATATATGGGAGAAGACTGAGAGAAGACTATAGATTGAAATAAAGATTGAAAACAAAAGAGAAGTCTAATGTATGGGGGAGAGCATTTCAAGCATTTCAGAATCATAGCAATTCGAATCTTTTAAAGGTCAAATCAATTGGTTTTTCCATCAATGCCAAAGGGGGAGATTGTTGGCAATATTATATTATAACAGACAATGAAAGATTGTTGACATTTCAATAAGGATATTGAGAAGGTTGTTGAAGATTATGGACATAACTGATTAAAGATGTTTTACTATCTTGATAGTATTATTTTGTCATTGATGTCAAGAAATTGATTTTCTAATTCAGTATGATGTTGCCATATCTTGAAAAGTATGATATGAAGATTATAAAGAAGTCGGTAAATGACACAGGAAAGAATATGATGAATAAAGGGATAAGTTATTCAATGGGCAACTACTACTGAGTCAGACAATGATGAGATCATGATGTTTTAGATTGTTTTAACATCATACATATGTTGTAAAATGTAAAGGTTAATACTATACTATGTTATCAGGCAAATAACCTAGTCAGTAAACCCTAAGGAACCTAGTCAGTAAACCCTACGGTTATCGCTATCGGTTAATGAAGGCAAAATGTCTACCGAGTGAAGTTTAGTATTCACCGAGTTACAACTGCGCTATAACAGAATGCATTAAATGTTTACATGTGATATTTAATGAAAGAAGCTGATGAGATGGAGGAGATCAATGATTGGTGGGCCATGGAAGAAGTTTGTTAACGAATCTAAGGCAATGGAAAGTCGACATGAAGATCTACAACTCAGATTGAACCACAATACCCTAACACAAGTTCCAAGGTGACAATGCAAGTTCCAAGGTGGAGTAAAACATTTTCAGATCGAAAGATACATTGAACCTGGACAAGATTGAAGATCTGATGGCTATGATTGATGATGGGAAATGTGATCAATGAGATTGAGCGGTTAGAAGAATGTTTATAAATAGGAAACTGTTGATAAATAATGTATGCGGGTAAGTGTATGCACATGGATGCTACATAGTGATTACCGAGCACAGAAGCTTGAAGACCTGTTAGAATAATAGAGTGTAGATGCCTAGCAGATAGACAATATTAGTTCTATGTCTAAATTGTATTGAACAAATAGGAATCTGCTTTAGCATTTTTAGATGTGAAGTTGGAGACATATCTTTATTACTGTTATTTTGTGAAAGTGACAAAAATCTCTTAATCGAGTGGATTTAACAGTCTTATATGTAAATCCTCTAGGAAGGTGACATTATGATTGAGTGTTTGAAATCCTTTGACAAGGTCACTTCTAACAAAGTGAAGATCCTAACAGATCTGAGGGAAATCCCTTAACCGAGTCACATCTAGTAATGTGTTTGTAATCTTTAACAAGATTTTCTTTTAACCAAGCATACTCTAGAAGAGTATATTTCTTAGTGGGTCCGAAATCCCATAGTGGTTTTTCCCTATTTGGGTTTCCACGTTAAATCTGGTGTTATGAGGTTTATATTGTTCATATGCTTTTGAGTTTGCATGTTTGACAGTTTTTGGTTATATGACTGATATATATGTTACCGAGGTTGAATCTGATGTTTTTATGGATGATTAAGTTTGTATGATTCACCCCCCCCTCTCATCTTGCTGGCTATTAGATCTGTACTTATATTTAGTATCAGAACTATCAATTATCTTTAGTGGAAATGACTCTCTATGTAAGAACTTTGGAAATGAAATGAGTAAAGAATTTGAGATGTCATTAATCGGTGAGATAAAATATTTTATAGGTCTGCAGATACTGCAAATGAAAGATGAGATTTTCATTACCCAATCCAAGTACATAAAGGAAATCTTGAAGAAATTTGGAATGGAGGATTCAAAACCAGTAAGTACTCCTATGACTACCAACTGTAAACTATCGAAGAATGATGAATCTGCATCTATTGATGAGACACTTTACCGATCTATGATTGCAAAGTTGCAATATGTTGTTCACAACAGGCTAGATATAGCACATGCAATAGGTATTGTTGCAAGATTTTCTACAGATCATAAGGAAACACACATGACGACAATCAAAAGAATTTTCAGATACTTAAAAGGCACTGAAGATTATGGTTTGGTATATCAGAAAGGAAATGAGTTTGATTTAAAAGTTTGTACTGATGCTGATTGGGCAGACAACATTGATGACAGGAAAAACATAAGTGGAGGAGCTTTCTTTTTAGGAGAAAGACTAGTGAGTTGGCTTAGTAAGAAACAAGGATGTGTTTCTTAGTCAACAACAGAAGTTGAATATGTTGTTGCAACACTGAATTGCACCAATATAGCATGGATTAAACAAATGTTGGAAGGTATAAATGAGCAAGTTATCGAGCCAGTAACTATATTCTGTGATAACACTAGTGCCATTAACATTTCAAAGAATCCTATTATGCACTCTAAGACAAAGCCCATCTCTATCAAATATCATTATCTTAGAGAAGAAGTTCAAGAGAAGAAAGTGGTGTTGGAATATGTTAGTACAAAGGAGAAAATAGCAGATATCTTCACCAAGCCACTGCCAAAGGACACTTTTGAATATCTCAGAAGTCAGTTAGGGGTCGTACCTCTATCTTCCATTCACTGACCGAGTTCGGTGAAAGCATCAATTCGATGACTCTACATAATATCTTTAGGAGTTGATGCTGATTTACACACTTTAGGAGGTTTTCTAAAGGTGTGCAGGAAATAATACAGAGAATAAATAGGGAACAGGAATTGAAGACAAATGCTTTGACCGAGACTCAGTTGATACACAACAACAGGAAATAACTTCTTATAGAAAGAAACTATGTTTTAGCTCTTTACTTTTTGGCATTGTTGTCAAAGGAGGAGAAGACAAATATAAGGGAGAAGACCTATCAGACCAATATAGGGGAGAAGACCTATTAGGGGAGAAGACTAAGAGAAAACTGAGCAGACTACAGATTGGGAAGAAGACTGAATGAGGAGAAGTCTAATGTATGTGGGAGAGCATTTCAGCATTTCAGAATTTCACAGCAATCTGAATCCGACTCAATAAAGTCAAATCAATTGGTTTTTCCATCAATGCCAAAGGGGGAGATTGTTGGCATTATAATAGATTAGAAGAAGGTTGGCATTCCAATTACAAATGAGAGATTGTTGGCATTTCAATAAGGATATTGAGAAGGTTGTTGATGACTATGGATATAACTGATTAAGGATGATTACTGTCTTAATATTATTATTTTGTCATTGATGTCAAGAAATTGATTTTCTAATTCAGTATGATGTTGCCATATCTTAAGAAGTATGATTTGATGAGTATAAAGATGTCGGTAAAAGACACAGAAATAATATGATGAATAAGGGGATAAGTTATTCAATGGGCAACTATTACCGAGTTAGACAATGATGAGATCATGATGTTTAGATTGTTTTGATATCCTACATATGCTATTGTTTGAAAGGTTAATACTATACTATGTTACCGAGCAAAGAACCTAGTCGGTAAACCCTAAGGTTATTGCTATCGGTTAATGAAGGCAGAATGTCTACTGAGTGAAGTTTAGTATTTACCGAGTTACAACTGAGCTATAACAGAATGCATTAAATGTTTACATGTGATATTTAATGAAGGAAGCTGATGAGCTGGAGCGAATTAAATGATTGGTAAGCCATGTATGAAGATTGTTAAAGAATATATGGTAAAGAAAGATCGACAGGAAGATCTACATCTCAAATTAAACTGCAATACCCTAACACAAGTTCCAAGGTGAAAATGCAAGTTCTAAGGCAGGGTAAAACATTTTCAGATCGAAGGATACATTGAACCTGGACAAGATTGAAGATCTGATGGCTATGATTGATCATGGGAAATGTGATCAAGGAGATTAAGCGGTTGGAAGATTGTTTATAAATAGGAAACTGTTGATAACCAATGCATGCGGGAAAGTATATGCATAGGGATGCTACATAGTGATAACCGAGGACAGAAGCTTGAAGACCTATTTTGATAATAGAGTATAGAGCCCAGCAGAGGGACAAGATAAGTCATATGAATTGATTGTATTGAGTAAATAAGAATCTGCTTTAGCATTTTTAGATGTGAAGTTGCAGACATATTTTTATTACTGTTATTTTGAGAAGTAGCAGAAAATCTCTTAACCGAGTGGACTTAACAGTCTTATTTGTAAATCCTCTAGCAAGGTGACATTCTGATTGAGTGTTTGAAATCCTTTAACAAGGTCACTTCTAACAAAGTGAAGATCCTAACAGATCTGAGGGAAATCCCTTAACCGGGTCACATCTAGCAATGTGTTTGTAATCTTTAACAGGATTTGCTTTTAACCGAGCATACTCTAGAAGAGTATATTTCTTAGTGGGTCCGAAATCCCATAGTGGTTTTTCCCTATTTGGGTTTCCATGTTAAATCTGGTGTTATGAGGTTTATATTGTTCACATGCTTTTGAGTTTGCATGTTTGACAGTTTTGGTTATATGACTAATATATATGTTACCGAGGTTGAATCTTATGTTTTTATGGATGATTAAGTTTGTATGCTTCACCCCCCCTTCTCATCTTGTTGGCTATTGGATCTGTACTTATATTAAGTATCAAAACTATCAATTCATTACGTCATAGTCAATGCAAATGAATCAAGTATCATCCTTCTTTGGTGACGACATGATTGGAATATCAAAAGGTGAGACAATTAGTCTAATATTTCATTTATTGACCAGTTCATTTGTTTGGTGTCAAAGTTAATAAAATTCCCAAATGGAACTATGATACATGAAATTGTTTAGAAAGGGGGATCTAAGGAAAAATCAATTCTATGTTGTGTTAGACATATGTTTTCATTGATGTCAAAAGAATGCTTTCCTTGATGTCAAATGGGTGTCAGGCATGTTGCCTACTTGACATATGGAAGAATGAAGAAAACATATTACTACATCATTGTCATATTAGATAATTTGAGTTGCAGTTGTACAAAGGGTTACTATGAAGTTGGAATAACTTGTAATATATCTACAATATAATGTTGCATATTTCTATGTTAGTGAAAGTTCCATAAATCTAATCCAAAGTGTTTGAGACAAGTTACCTAGATTGTGAGCTTAATTTCATAATCCATTTTAATCCACATTGCTTCACTATAGAGATTCATGTCCTATAGTTTGTAAGGAGAGTATGTCTACACATAATTCATCATTATCCATAGTTTATAAAGTTAGTGTGTAGTAGTCTAAATGTTTAAAGTGGTAGAAGTTTCATTGTGCCAATAATTTCGCCAATTACCAATTTAGGCTTAATGCGGCAATGTGCCCTCTAGAGGTAGTATGTAGATGATTGTTGGGACCAAATGAGGCTAAATTTAGATTTGGATGGCATTTTATTTCTTCTAGCGTGATGTGTGGGCTATTAGACCTAGCCTATTACTTGTTTGGACACATTTTTCTTAACAAAATTATAATGGTAACTTTCAAATTTTATTTCTATGTTTTGGGTTGACATATGAATGTAATTATAATTGTAACACATATATATAGGTTTCATAGATTAATTTCTAGGATTACTTTTGAGGATACAAGTTCATATCATGAAAAAAATTTGGAAGATGTTTTGTGTAGCATCTTAATCTATGTGCACACAAGAGATGTTTGAAGAGCTCCTTCTAACCCTATCAGGTATTCATCCTTTAATGGTAACTATTTTTTATGTAATGGCTTTGGACATAGAGCTAGTGTATGCAAAAGTCAAAACAAAAATCAATCTATTAGTGTAAGATGCTACTCTTATAATAAGTTTCGGCATAAGGCTACTGAATGCAGAAGTAGGATGATGAGAAATGGATATAGGAATTTAAGTTATGTTAATTTTTTCAATGGAGTATGTTATTCTTGCAATACATATGGACACAAATCTTTTGAATGCAGAACAAATAGAAGACTCACAAATAACAAAATGAGGTCTGGTATGTCATAATTGTAACAAGATAGGTCACATTGCGAGACATTACAAAAGCATAATGGAAAATTCTAATGGTCTGGAAAGGAAGATTGGTATCAATAAAGAAAAGGAGAAGATGAAGATGAAGTGGGTGAAGAAATCTGATGATAAGACTGAAGAAAATATTGAGGATGTATTTGCACCTTCTATGGGTGTAGACCCTTCTTCTGATAATTAACTCAGACAACTGTGTTTGAGGGGGATATTTTAAAAGCATATCTTTCATCCCTCTTGGCTTGGTGTTGGGTTGTTGTTGGCTTGGTGCAGATGTACAAAAGTGATTTTTGATGTATTCTGAGCAAGTTTGATGGTTCAGATCTTCTTTGGTGACCCCAGGTATACAGTATTGTAAAGTGGAAAATTTGGGACTTAGTAAATTCACCACATAGAAGGGAGAAATCACTAAGCCAATTTTCACTTTGGGGACTTTACATTCAAAAGAGGGGATGAATCTAATAGATCCAATCCTAAATGATACAAGGATTGAATACTAAGTAGATTGATTGTGTTTAGAATGTGATTGACCCTCTTTTGTAAGTTGACCAATTGAATTAAGACTAAGTGCTGGAAATGAAGACAAATATGAGAAAAAACAATGAGCTATAAGGTTGGGATTTCATTGTGCACTTGGATTTGAGTAATATGAGTTGATTCGGAGATGCCCTTCAAAAACTGCCAAAAGTTGCAGGGATCGTGTGTCCGAACCAGGTTGCCCTCCTATCAGTCCTCCAAACTTTCCGCGCATTGAAAAGGGTTTTTCTATCTCTGTAAAAAAAACTTAACTCCAGAAGAATAGTTGCACATCTACTTCCTGCACATAGATAGAAGAAGAAAGGGGTTGGGAATAGGGTTTTGCCTAAGTCAAACCCATTTTGGAATCAACCTTGAATAAAATATTGCAAATGCTTGAAATAAATGATGGAAAGGCATACCTTTAGATTTGCAATAGATGATGATGATGCTTTGCTTCTTAGATGTAATCACAAGGTGAAAGTATAGTGTTGTGGCACACTTTAGACTAAGTGTGAGGGAAAAAAAAATCCTACTCGGTCAAGTAGGACTCGGCCGAGTCTGCATGGTGCCACATGACGCCTAAGTGGAGGACATGTGGCGGGGTACACTCAGTCGAGTAGGACTCGACCCTACATATACCTACCGACTGCACTTAGCCGCCCATTTTTACAGTCCGAAATAGCTAGAGTAGGAGGGGGGCTAAGAAGTCCTTCAGTTGAGCACGGTAGGGCCGAAAGGTTTTTTTTCTTTTAATTTTTTTTTTTTTTTTTGTTTTAATAATATATGTATACATTTTTTATTTTTTAATTGTTTTTATAATAATATAAGTATGTATGTTATTTTAATTTTTTAAAATTAAGGTTGGATGGATTTCAAAAGCATCTTTCAACAATAGTAAATATAATCAATGATTTTAAATGGCTCAATCAATGTATCCTCAAATGGAAAATACAACCAAAAAAACATATTTGATCTATAACTCCTTGACAACTCATAGATCCTCAAGTACAATGCTTGGTTTTGGAGTATCGAATCATGTAAGCCTCATCCTTTATGACAACATTCTCCATTTTCTTTTCTACTAGCCAAAATTGAGAATATATCTTTTGTGGGTCCAAAGTTAAATATAAACACCACTATAGTGAGATCCATCTCCCTTATGGATGCAATTACCACTAATATAAGAGAATATAATTTACAAATAATCTTTGTAATTGCATTCAAGCATCCATGTATACCTTCTAAGAGTGTTGGAGATACATAACATATACATAAAGATTTGTATAGTCAATGGTGCCTTAATCCTAACAAAATTATTTCAAGAACCTTAAGTACTTTGTTGGTTTGAAATGGTGGTTTGTTTAGGAGATCTTTTAGTTTCATGGAGTACCAAAATATCATATTTAATAAAGGTAAGTTTGATAAGATCATATTTGAGACACTTGGATAATGTCAAGGTTTTGGAAAACCTTACATAGAATTGGGAAGTAAATTGGACAATAGATCAACCAATCACCTTAAGATTGATCAACAAAAAGAGAGTGAACCAAATTCTTGAGGACTTGTTATTGATGTAGAATCGAGGATTCAATAATAAAGATGGGAACTTAATTACCATTAATTGAGTTTGCATATTATAACACTAACCATAAATACACTTCTCATTTCTTCATTGGAGGTTTGTAAGCAAGTATTGTATGCTTAATAAATAGGAGGACATTGTAGTTGTGGATCCAAATAAACTAGAAAAAATGAAAGACCAAACTTAGATTGATTAGCAATTGGGAAATGTAGTGGATTTTTAGAAAATTTATAAATGACAAAAAAATATGTCAAAATAGTCATGTATTGGAGAGAGTGTTTCTAATAAATTATCCATTAAAAAGCTTGATTATTTTTTGTCTCCCAAACGTGCATCTCACTTTGTGGAACCTTTTGAGATCCTAGAACCCTTTGGTGCAATAACTACTATATAGTTAGATATGAAATCATCATGTCTAGAAGTTACTTTGCTTGTCACCTGTAGGTTAACATCGCCACTAACCCTAATTTGAATTTATAATATATTTCATGTATTTCTCTTCAAGAAACATGATGTTCATGAGTTCTATGTTCTTGAATAACATGATTTTCAAATTTAAGATCCAAAAATTATTTTTTTTGTAAAAATATTGAGCATGCTTGAGATGCATCAATTCCATTGTGCAATAGTGAGATCTCCTAGTATAAGGTATAATAGGACTAGTATGTTGAGTGAAGTGCAACATGAGTAGATGTAGCTAATACTTTGGTAATGTTTCCTTTATTTGGTTACCAAGCATCATGAGGACGCAACCTCTATGTGGGAGGTTGTCATGACAACCCCTATTTGAATGTTGGAGTTGATATTGAGCCTCACAACTCCCAAGAATCACTTACAATAAAAACACCAATCACATCTAGAGAGAAAAAGATATGATTGCAGGCTATCCAACTTTGAGATTTGATATAGAAAAACATTTGATATTGAAATGAATATGAATTAAACTAGATTAACTAGATTACATTATACACTAATGAATGCTTATAAATGCAAAATGAAAACCCTAGATAAAGTAAAAGGAGACCTAATTAATGATTTATTAATAAATTAGGTGATTGTCTATTTTACTCCAACATTATATACCTATTATAAAATTTAATATTTGAAGTACAATTATGCTAGAATGATTATTATTATTGATATTTGTGTAACTTTCTAGTTTATTGAAATGATCATAATCATTATCTATAATGGTGTAGTCACATATGCATATTATAATTTTTATGTTAAATAAGTCCATGTATATGTTCATGTAATTTGTTTTTCAATGTAATCTTTAAGTTTTAATGTCTATAGGTCACTGTTCATTTTTTTTGTTTTGTTTAAAATGTTTAAAGCATATTTGTACAATGTTTCATCTTGTTTGTGGCATACATTGTATATGAACTTGTTTTTAATTCAATTTAATGTATACATGTAGATTCACTCACACACACACACACACACACACACACACACACACACACACACACACACACACACACACACACACACACACACACACACACACACACACACACACACACACACACACACACACACACACACACATTCATAGATTTCACATCACATATAGATATGGATTTCATAGCATTTTTATTCTGAGCAGTGTGTGCATCTTGATCCTCAGTAGACCTCACGTAGGTCTGAGACTCCTGAGAGTACTCCTGAGAATTTAGAGACTGCTCATACTCAGGCTATTTTGAGAATGTAGTCCTCTCTAGTGCAGTTACAACAAACTTTAAATAATACTCATGTGTGGCAAATAGGGATAAATTAGAACGTATTAGAGATGAGCTGATACGTATGATTGAGCTTGCTCAACCATACAACCCATATGACGACCCTCACATTGAGCATTTTTATAGGACCTTATCTCACACTGTCTATGGCATGGTTAAATGAAAAATAATAGATAGAGATGTTTCTGCAGTGAATGTGAAATCAATGTTCCCATTTTACATGGAAATGGTTGTGGTTAGAGGATATCGAGTCACTAATTGTGAGGATCCTATTGTCGCACCATTCATATATCCTAGATGGTTGGTGCCACATCATAGGTGGTCGTAGAAGGATGAGCTGCCATAGTATTTCTGTAAACAATTGTATGCAAAATTTCATCTAGGATATGATGTTGATTACACAAACTTTCCACAACATGTTGGGCAGGGTAGGGGAAAATTTACAGATAGATTTAGACACCGCGATACACAACCCCCTAGTAAGAGGGCAATGGTGGGTAAGAACCTTTTAGTTTTTCTGAAAGGTTTGGATTTGGTCACAGGTGGGGTTGGTGATATGGACGTTGGGGAGGCACACGTTGGCACGTATTCTAGCATTGCCAACATTGCTACTCAGGTTGATCAGATGACTTTTGATCACGTGGGGAGATATATGTTGCATTCTCGTATTTCTCCTATTGTTGATGAGATGGATCCATTTTATGACCCATATATTTGTTATGAGCTACCATCGCCTACAGAGAACACACGATTTCTAGAGGATCATTTGCGCCAGATGAGCTCCTATTTAGTGAGTGATCTTGTGGATGCTTATCAAGCTCTCTCTACATTATATGGGATCACTCCTCAGTAGCTATCTGAGTTCATTGGATGAGTACTTCATAGATCCTCGACTAGTACCAACCATGGTGGAGGAGATTTAGAGCCTAGTAGTTCCAGGAAGGAGGATATTTTGATACCTCCTACAACTCTTGAGACTACAGTGCATCCTACACCACAGACTCTAGGAGTTAAGTGATGAGGTTTTTCATCTCTTCTTATGGATGACTTTATTGATCTAGATGTTGTGTCATTACACTCTTCAGAGATATCTGGCATCGAGTGTGCATTCGAGGAGAGGAATAAGATAAGAAACCAAAATTTGATTTTAACTTAGTTGTATATATAAATTTTATATGTATTCACTACCACTGACATATTTTTTAATTTTAAATATATATTACAGGAGATTATGATGGCCGTGATATATGGAGATTTGCAAGCACCCAGTGATCCTACTCATCGGGATACACAGGTAAATTTATATTTAAATTGAAATTGAAATTGATGTGTTATTTTTTTCCTATTCATTAGGATCCACTATATATATATATTAACATGGAAATTGTGTACACAATGTAGGCCCCTGGAGCAGGTGATGGATCAAATTAGGGATTAGGACAGGGCACGACATAGCTCATTATTGTTATATACATGCTTGCTTCTTTTATTCTGGATATATCTGACATTTCTATTTGTATATGTTGTGGACATTTCTATTATCTAGATATATCTGACATTTATACATGTTGTGGACATTTCTATTATACATGTTGTGAACATTATATTTCTATTATGCACTCAATTTCTATTATACATGTTGTGGACATTTAGATATTATACATGAACTATGGACATTACATTTGTAGCCTTATTTTATACATTATACCTAGACATTTCATACATGTTACATGTTTATCTAGACATTTCATGTGTTACATGTTTATAGACATTTCATGTATTGTACATGTTTATTTTATGTGTTACAATGTGCTCACTCTGAATTAGGTGCACTCTCACTCTCCTAATTCATCAACACCTTTCCTTAATATGTATATCTCCAATCCTAGTTCAAATTAAACATGAGTTCAAACTCTAGTTCAAATATAAAAGTATGAGCTACAAAAACAAGTTACATAGCCTAAGTTAGCTCCTGATACATATAGTTTGGATCCTCTCTATCTTTTATTATCTCTAGAAAAATTCATGTTCTTCAAAAGCTAACCTCCACTTTTGGTTGTCACATCCCTTTTTTGGAAATGTCTCAAATTGCATCATTGTCGCTATAACCAAGTGACTGTAATGTAGAACTATTTTTCCAAGCATGTATTTAATAAATTGAACACCATTTTTGTCTATCTTAGTTTGTTGATAATAGGTGCCTTTATAACAATTGAACCAGTTGGATATGACTGTACATCACCATCTGCAGTTACTTCTGGCAATTTAAATTTTGTTTTCGTGCATCTTAGTAGATAATAATCTACACCTTCCACATTGTTAGGATCTGAAACCACAACAAAAATATCACCTATGTATGTACATCCAGATGACGCCATATAAATTTAAAACAAAAGTAAGATGTAGATAAAATTTGAACATCACTACATGGTCTAAATTAAAACTAAATAAAAGAACATGTATGCACACACACACTTGTAACGACTGAATCGCAAACACGTTCATAATTAGCTAAATATATAAGATCATGAATGTCTATGCCATTTTCATCATCTTCATAAGGAGGCATTTTGATTAACTATTTCATATCCCATTGTCATACATATCCATTTGCAATATTCTCGCATTGACTCATTGGATTGTCCTCAACACAGTCAACATAAAAACATGATTTTTCTCTTACTTGAATCAATGGAGGCTTGTGATGTCCTGTAGTCATCACTTGGTGTAAACTTCTAATACCAACTAGAAAAATGACTTTGACACCATTCAACAATTTTGTTTGAATTCTCTATGTTATTACCTACATAAAAGAACTTAGAGATGTTGTTATGTGCACTTCTTTTTAAATAAATTATATTAAGAAATAGATACAAACAAATTGAAAACAAAACTAACAGTACCTGCAAGTTCATGTTGGCAAAGTGCACGCTTCACACATGCTCCTACTCCATTATGCTCTCCTTTTCCATGTCCACTTTCAAAGAAGTTCCATAGAAACTTAACATTGTGTCTAACATGTTGCATGGATAGCCAATTATAGGGTTTTGCATATTTAAATTGTCCTACTCCATGTAAAGTTGTATGTCATGTACATGTACAATTGAACGTTTAAAATAAAATTTATCAAATTGAAATCAAATAAAAATTTACATATAAATGAAAATGAATTTAAACTTATGTACTCACCTGCACAATCATCTAACCAAATCCAATGTTGTGAAACATTTATCCCGTGATTTACAAGATCTTCAAAAAACATTGCAAAACAATGAAGTACATAGCTCCTATCCTGAACCTTATCATCGCTGATATAGAAATGAACCTCCTTGATGATAATGCGTTCATTTGGATCAATACAATTTTTAACCCCATCCACATCAAATTGTGCGTGTCTATAGGTCACTTGCACAAATATTGCAACTTGATCAGAATGATAATATTGAGCTTGAACCTGCAATTGAGGGGAAAATATATAGTTATCGGAGAAATATACAATTGAAAGAATACAACCAGGTGGAAAATCACCTCCAAAAAAATCGCCTCCTTCCTTGAAAAAAATCAACTTCCTAGAAATTTTTTTGAAGATTTCATGAATTGTTTTTTGTTTTTTGTTTTTAAAAATTTTAAAAATCACCTCATTAATAAATGAGGGAAAGGGTGGGGAAGTGAGCGGTCACTTCCCCATGCGACCGCTCCCAGAGGGTCCTACCGCTTGGGGGAATCGGCCGAGGCTACCTATGTGGCATCCTACATGGCAGCCTACTCAGCAAAATCCTCCCAATTTGCAAAACTTTCAAGTTTTGCTAAGAATTAGAACATCAATTTTTATTTTTATTTTAAACTAAAAATACACTTTTCTAGAGCTTGGACTGAGGAACATTTACATATAATTTTTATAGAATTTCAATTAGAATTAGTATATTAAAATTATAAAATACTATAGGTAGGTATATTAACATTCGAGAAGAATTTGATTTGGAAAAACAAAAAAAAATAGTATATCATATCAGAATTTTTTTAAAATTTTATATAACACTAGAGGAGAGAGTCCTCTTCAAGAATATATAATTTTTGGGAGGATTGCTATAGTTTTGATAGGGGAAATTTGGTGGGAGACAAAAACTGTCGATTTCAGGAAACTTCGACTTTGAATTGTTATAACGGTGAAAATATACATTAAAATCAGATTTTTTTTTCTGCACTGGCTATTGATGTCATCTAAAACATATTTCAAAATCAGAGGAAAACAAGATTATTTACATATAGTTTTGTGGTGGGATGTGAAACCCCTGATTTGCAGTATTTTTCAATAATTGAAAAATTGACTTTAATAATTAAAAAAACATATCAATTCTTGTTCCATTTTTTTTATAAATAATAGGCATAAACTTCATTTAGTTTTACACATTTCATTAGTTTACATCATCTTAAAATACCAAATAGATATATCACTTGTGTGTCATTGAAGTCAAATTATTTTGCTGTTGTTAGACTTTTCCTTTATAAAAGTGAGACACAAGTTTGTACTTTTACCCCACATTTGTTGTATTAAATGGCATGAACATGAAAAAACCCTAACACACACACATGCTTGCAAATTAATGATGTAATAATGCTCCAATGAATAGATGAAGAATATGCAGCCTTAAGGAATGCTTGATGATGAATGCTTGAGTGCATGAATGTAGTCTCCTTTCCTTCTCCACCTTGTCATTATCTCACCTTATTGCCTTATGTTATCCCAAATGAGAGGGGAATTCCTCCTTATATACTTGACTGCTGTTAATTATTTAATTTTTTGACTAGGCCAACATAGGGGATTTATTTCCCGCTCAAATTTGAGATAGGGCCTAGGGTCCAGAATAGATCCTGATTAGGGAGGACAAGGGCGTGGTGCTCTAGTCTTGGTGGGGACCAAGGCGTGGCTCTCTAGTCCTAGTGGGGACCAGGGCATGGAGCCCTAGTCCTACCCTAATTTAAGCCAGGAACAAGGGGCTATGCAAGGTGCAAAGTGAAAAGATGAAGCTTGGTTGCATAGGGGAGGCATAAACAGGTCTTGATCAAGCATGGGGATGAGACCAATAAGGTGAAGGCCCAAAATATGGTCAAAATTACAAGGGCTAAAATTTTAGGATGCTACATTTATCCCCCACTTTAGTGGGAGTATGAGCTTACACAAATACTCATGGTAAAGTAGAAGAAAGAGAGAAGAGGAATGTAGAGAAAAATCACAGAGTGTAAGATATCACTAACTTCGAGGAACTAAGCCCCCAATATTAGGATCTTAACTCACTCAAACATATACAAGGGCACACAAAACAAGACAAATAAAGACAAAAAGACAAACAAAGGCAAAGACACAAAGGCACACAAGACCCAAAAGCTAAAGACCAAAAAAGAGACCTCGAGTCAACTAGCCGAAGAGACCTCAATATCAAAATGTCTCAACAACTAATATCATTCTTGCAAATTTCATCTCATGAACACAAATTATTACATAAAATACCAAAGCAAGCATCATCCATGAGCTATCAATAGAAAAGCTATGAGTTCATGAGAGGAAGAAGAGAGAGCATGAATACACACTAGATGTGTTTATCCAGGTGATCCATGAGAAGAATGATGAGAAAGGGCATGGAATACTCACCCTTAGATGTTTTTATCTAGGTGATCTATGTGGGGAGGAGAGTAAGAATAGTCTAGTTGTTTTTAGCTAGTTCCACCCATCCTCATGCATGTGTGCAAGTGATGTCTGGTTTCAAGTGTATAGCACCCATGTAAGAGTCTTTGTTTTGTTTTTTAGTGTGCTTCAAACCTGTTTAAGACATGTAATGATGCAAAAAAATGAGGATGAAGCATGAGGATGCAACAATCCCATGTTGATAAATGAAATGATGATTATGCATGAGGATGCAATAATCCCATATAGATGAAATGAGGATTATGCATAGGGATGCATAATCCCATATAGATGAAATGAGGATTATGCATGAGGATGCAATAATCCCATATAGATGAAATGATAATTATGTATGAGGATGCAATAACCCCATGTATGATGGAAAAAATAGGGATGAAACATGAGTATACAACAATCTCATATTGATAAATGATAGTAAAAAATGCAACAATGAGGTCTCATATATGCCCCCCTCCTTCAGATGTCAATATAGTTATATGTTGATGTCTTAAGGAAGATAGAAACAAGGATATCCACCTTCAACACCAAGGAGGTATCTGCTAATCAATAATTCATGCATTCTAAGCTAGAAAGAAAGACTCCTGAGTAGGTTTTGTTTCTTTAAGAAAGGAAGACATAATTGTAAAAGATATATCTTGCAACTAGTGAAAAGTGATCCTTTTGAGGGATGTATTATTAACAAAGAATGAAGATATCTTTGCATAAAGATATCTACCTCCAAGAGTAGAGGATATCCTTAATAAAGATGACATCTTGGAAGGATAAGAGGAATAAGAATACACACGTTCTCCAAAGTGGATTCTTAGGATTGCACAACTTCACTAAGGAGAGATTGTTCATAAAATATGCACCATTTCAAACAAGGAATGTATATACGCTTATAAGAAATGACATCAAATTATGATAGATGTAGCTCAACAAAGGAAAAAGTAAATCTTTAGAGAGAGAGAGAGAGAGAGAGAGAGAGAGAGAGAGAGAGAATTGAAACATTATTCTTGCCCCCCTAATAATGGAGACAAGGACATGAAAGAGAGATCATGTATAAAAGACACACTCTTCTAAAATAAGAAAAATATCCTCAACAGGAATGCATATCACAATATAGAAGGGTTCATTATAATAGATACCACTCAATAAAGAGAAAAAAATGATGAATGATTATAGACTTTCAACACTAAGGAAGAGATCCAATTAAGATATGCACTTATAAGGAAAGGATAAGATCCTTTTTAGGGATACACATTCCAATAAGAGGAAGGTGGTCTTGAATAGGGATATACACCTTCACAATCAATAAGAGATCCTTAATAAAGGTCCTACTTCACAAAGGGAAAGTGAGAAAGGATGGTTGAAATGCCATTCTTTCCCCCCAAGCATGGAGACATGAATAAAAATACTATTATGTTGCTACCAAATTATGATTGCACTTGAAATTGTACCATCATGAGTGACAATGAGCCCCCAATAGGTAAGCTACCAATGTAACATAATGATGAATAACATAATAGGAACTTTAATGTTATGTCTAGATGAGGAGTTGTAAGAAGACATATGTATTAGACAATGGAGGAGGGGATGTGAACAAAGGAGGAATTTGGAAACATAGATCTTCTTGGGAAAAGTGAGGTGTAGATTTCTCATGATCATCAAATCTTTGTTGCACACATCCTATACCCTATCCATTATGTCCATGCATAGATGTTGAAATGTCTAGAGGAGAGGGTTCATTCCTAGTATCAAAATCTAAAGATCTTGTTGGAAATTGACACTTATTGGAATCATATGTTGTCATTGATGGCAACAAGATTATATTGAAGGCATATACCGACATTTGGAGGCATACATTGGTGGATACCGACATTGAGTGTTTAGGGTCATCACAGGCACCGACATCTAGCACTTCAGTGAAGCCGACATCAGTATGATCCAAAAGGTTTTATTGTAAAATTATTTTGTAATTATTGTATTGGGCCGACATTGAATTTCTTTTTTATTGTAAGCCGACATAAGGCATATTGCTTGTAAGGGTATATAAGTCAGTCTGTTAGTTCATTTTTAAGATAATGTGATATAGGAGAATATAGAAAAACTGTGTGATGCGAAGGATATGTATGAAGGTCATTTTGTATGCGAATTTAATATCATGCTATGATCAGTAGATAGTTTGTAAAGCATTCTTGGAGGAAGAAGAGATACCGGTAGAGGGTTAAGGGTTTATGAACCGGTATAGAACAAAGCTTTAATCAGAATGCTTTTAGGCATTGCAGATGCATTTTGTGAGTTCACCAGTACTGTTTTATATCAGCAGAAGCTTGTAGTCAGTGAGACTCTTTTGTGTTGAGTAGTGTGCTCTAGGCTGTTGGCATTTGCATGGAGATTGCATTAATGATATGTTATGTTGTCATTGATGTCAATTGAACCAGCAATGGTATTTATAATATTGTTGATATTGTTGTTGTTATTGATATTGGCTTGTAACTGACAGGAAGATCTTTGTGGAAGATGTTGTAACCAGTATGTTAAGTTTGTGAGTTGAACTAGTAAACTGATGTATAAGGTTAAAGCCTTTTCTATGCAATGTAACCGGTAAACCCCACCAGTTGTTTTTTGTTAAACCCTAACCGATCAAATTTGTTGGTTTAAGATCTAATGATGAGTGGTAATGATGGAGACACATGTGATCATTGAATGAGGATTACTTCAAATTGTTTTGACGTATTTTTTTGTTGTCTAGGGAATGAACAAAGTGGATTGCATCTAATGCATAGGGTGTGAGGAGTTAAAAAGTCCGATGAAGTGGTGATCATGGAGTGGTTGGAATTTTCTTGAAGAATGTGAAGAGATTGTTATGATTTCTAATGGTCAAGATTGAACCGACTTGTTTGTAATCTCTATGAGAGAATTAGGTTTTTGTTGTGTTACCGACCTAATTGATCTATATTTAAGGTCGATGAAGTTGTTTGTAAAAGTGTTTGCAAAGTGTTGGCTAAAAAATAGTTGAGTGTGTGGTTTCCTAACTAGGGAATGGATTTGCAGTTTGAGTGAAAGCAGATTGAAGCTTAAAAGGATCTGATCAAGCAAATGTAGTGCTATTAAGATAGATCAAGAAAACCTATTGTTTTCTAACAATTATAGCAGAATTGAAATCCCCTAACCAGGTAAGCTATAACAAGCTTGGTTACTTCTTAAATCCTCTAACAAGGTGGTCCGTTAGTTTGGATTCTCAAACCCTCTACCGAGGTTACTCCTAATAGGGTATTTTTCTTTTCATCAAGGCATTTTTGTAAATCCCTTATCCGGGTGATTCCTAACAGAATTAGTTCTTAACAAGACTTATTATAAAAGTTTTAACAAGATTGGCTCCTAATAGGATGAACTTCAAAAGAGTTTAGATAGCTATCCTTGTGAGTCTCATCTCACCGTGGTTTTTAGCTATTTGGGTTTTCCACATATAAACATTTGTGTCAAGTGGTGAATGTTTTTGTGGTTATGATCTTATTTGTTGATTTGATTAACTTATGGTAAGGCATGATAACTGGAAGCATTGAGAGATTGAATATGTTGAGATATGATTAAGAATTTTGATGTTTACAAGATTGAAGTTGTTTACTGTTAAGTTGTTATAATAGTTAACTGATTGATGTCGAGTATTGATCTTGATTAGTGAAAGTTTACTTTGTGAGTTTGATTTTGAGATTGGGAAGTTTGTATCAGTTTTTTAGTATACTGATTCACCCCCCCTCTCAGTATTCTATCGAATACTTATTCTTTCATCATACCATCATAGGTAGTGTGCCTTCTTGCATGTGCATGCCCCCATGCTATGTAATATCTTTCATATGGCCAATGAATTGATATTGTGGGTCACAAATCCTACCGTGTTTTTTCCTCTTTGAGGTTTTCCACATATAAATTATGTGTGTTATGGTGTTCATTCATGTGGCTGGTTTATTTGGTTCATGTTATATGTTTCTTCATTTACTGGTTTACATGTGTATGTTATAAGAGGTTAAAATTGTGTGTTATCAGTAGAACACTGATTCACCCCCCTCCCCTCTCAGTGTTCTTGAGTTCATTATATTCCAACAATTGGTATCAAATCTTGGTACCTTGAAGGAAGTTTAACAACTTGAGGGAGATCTTGAAACTAGAATCATTGAACATGGCTATGGAGAAGCAACTTGAGATGGCACTTGAGGATTATGATGCTGAAAGAATGAAGAACCTAAAACTACAAGATGAATTGAATTCTGCTAATGAATTCATTCTTATTCTACAAGAAAGGTTATCATCTACTCAAGCTAAGAGAAAGGAACTTTTTCAAAGCCAGGATGATGAAGAGAAAAATACACTTAAGGAACAATGTCAGAAGCTGAGTCAAGATAACATACTAATGAAGAATGAAATGCAAGACCTGACTATGAGGTTATCAAAAGATATTGAGGACAGAAAGAAGAAGGAAGAAAATCATGTTATATCTCTAAAGAACAAATTTGATGAATGTGGCAGATTGACTCATAAGAATAATCTATTGAGAACTGATTTGGTACACTCTTGGAATAATGAACAAGGGCTTGAAAGACAAATAACAACTCTGAGAGATGATCTGACTATTGCAAGTAAGTATAAAGAAAAATTCAGGATTAGTGTTGCACAGTTGGATGATTTATTGAAAAGACAAAGGCAGAGTGAAGATTATAGAGGACTTGTATTTGTACAAGGTGAAAGCTCTGGTACTGCAAATGAAGATCAGACAATCGATATGCAGAACTCATCAGATCAGAGGAAATCAGTAAGGCAATCTAAAGCTTACAAATTCAATGCTAGATGTTTTGTTTGTAATAAATTTGGGCATATGGCTAGACGATGTAGAAATAGAACAAATCAAAACTACAATTCAGTTTCCAGTCAATGCATAATTTGCAAGAAATGTGGTCATCAGTCAAAAGATTGCAGAATGAATGTTAAATGTCATCCATGTGGAAAGTTTGGTCATTTGGCTAATCAATGTAGGTCAAGGAATGACACTAGATATGTCAAAGCAATTCAAAAGAATAATGTTACATGTTATGCATGCAAAAAAATAGGTCATATTGCTAAGTACTGGAGAAGCAAGTCTATATCGGTTAGCAATGATAAAGCAAATGAGAAAGGAAAGAAGAAGGTAGATGAAATACAACAAGATCACATCAAGAGATGGGTTAGAAAATTTGAAGAACCATGTGGAGATGAAAGTATACCGGTAACTGCACCTGTAACTCCACCAGTAGACCAGAGCATTCCTGCACCGACAGAAAATTCAAATAGTAACTGAGGCATATGCCTTAGGGGTTGGAAAATTCATTACAAATCTTGCATATACCCCGAAAAAGATCTGGAAGATATCTAAAGAGTGGTATTGATCATTGATAGAGGTTTATCTGGCATAAAACTGTGAAACCGACATCCGGTAGGTCACATCGCTAAGTATTTATGACAGTGATGAATTAGGGTTTACTCGTTGATAAAAGGGGAAAATGGACTCATTTTCACTCACCTAGCACTCGAGCAAACTAGAGCAAAGCAAAGACGACTCATAGGTGATCAAGAGCTAGAAAAGGCATTCCAAAGAATTTCCAGTAGTCATCTGAGAAGTAATCAAAACCCTTCAACCAGTGACTATTATCCAGGTATTTCTTTGAAATGGCATCCAGATGGTCATCTGCTCCTACTTTTATTGCAAATCCCATTGTTGTTGAGGTCAAGGATAGGATTAGGCCTATTTTCAAGGAAGTTCCCCAAATTTCTATGAAGGAAGATTCTACTGGCATGTTTTCGATGGTTCTTGATGGGTTGGTTTATGTAGAAGATGTAAGGGCATATATTCACTGCACCTTGGAGGACTTAGGCATCAAGGAAATCAAGGTGATTTATAAATCTATGATATTAGGCAGCTTCAGAACAATCAAACTGGAATATCCAATTATTGAGGATCTAAGGTTAATAGAAATTTTATACATTCTGGAATTCAAGGATGAAGTGATCAGATATGTTCTGAGCAGGGTCCATAATGAATTTATTTGGATGGACCAGACCCACATGATTACCAAAGAAGCTATCCAAGCAGTCACCAACTTACCTAAAGTTGGACAAGAACAAAGTTAGAAGATTTCCACCACTGCGGTTGAGAAGCTCATCGATGCAACTCATGACGAAAGATCCATGAGGTTAGCACCATCAAAGACACTGATTTGAAATTTGCTAGCGTGATCATTGGCTACAAGGTAACTCAATCAAGTCGATTGAACTCTGTTGATAGTTCCTGCATCCATGTTGCTTATCAAATGATAAAGAATAATGAGAAGTATGATTTGTATGGATGGCTGAGAAGTGAGTTAATGATTAATCTTGGCAAAATTAAAGGGGTTAAGAAAGGAACATTAAGGTTTGGCAATCTTATTGTCTACTTGATGTTATACTTCATGAATGAGCTACCAGGTTTGGAAAAGAAGCGTTGGGGTCATGACACACCGTTAGGCATGTAGATCAAAGAAGCAATCACCAATCTTGGCAGTAATAGGGATGAGAAGCTATGGGGCTATTTCAAAACTTTTTAGGAAAATATGAGACTAAGAGAGAATTTCCAAGCCAATTGTCAAGAAATACTCCACTGATATCTGCTTTATGGTCAAAATAGATGAGACACTGATGGAAGCAGTGGAACCTAGAACTATATGGATCACTAAATTAGGTTATGAGGTAAATGACAACATTTTGGAGTTACATGCTAAAATGTTGATTGATGCTCCTTTGGATGATAAGGTTGAATACTTTGGCACTGCACATGAAAAAGCTTTTGAAGTTAAGGCTAGTTTCAATAGGAAAAGAAGAGAAAAGAAGATAGACAAAATGTCTGCATTTTTTCAAGATGTAATGCATAGGATGGATACAGAACTAGGTTATGGATCTAAAATGGTACATCAACCGGTAGTAGCAATTTCTCCTGAGGTGAAGAAGCCTAAGACTTTCATTTCTTCTATCACTTCTGATTCCGATCCAGAGGATAATCAACCTCTTGCATTCAGAAGGGTACAGAGGAAGAAAGTTGACAAGCCTCCGGTAGAGGAGAAGAAGGTGGAACCTAGGAGGAAGATAGTTAGAAAGGTAACAACTACACCCCCACCTCTGAAAAAGAAGAGGCATCCTACTCCATCCGCTCCTGCAACCCCAAAAAGAAGAAAAAGAGTGCAATTGATGAAGCAATTGAATTTGGTAATGTTACCATCATAACCCCAATGACTTGTGCAGAATTGATTGATGAAATATCTAAAGATGGAATGTTGAAGAATGTGTCAAATTTCTATGAAGATTTAGAAGATAATGAGCACGATGAAATAGAAGTAGTTTTTGTTATATCTAGGCATATATAAGAAGGCTTTGGTAGAGATTTTGAAGGAAATTCCTTTATCATTGTACAATAAGTTAGATGTAAGAAGATTAGATGCAATTAGGAGGGATAAAGAAATCAAAGAAGTTGAACTTTTGAATATGTGTGGCTCTATAAATAATGAGGAAATGAAAAAATGTATAGATATTGCTAATAGAACAGTCTTTAGCAGCAAAACCTGACAAATAGGTCTAATGATGGGTAGAGTAAATGAGATAGTAAATGAGACTAGAGATGGTTGGACTAAATTCTTCCAAAAGAATCCTAATTTTCTCACCTCTCAAGAAGAATTTGCTAAGGCAACTTCTCCCACCATTCTGAATAAATCTAAAGGGAAGGGAATTTTGGAAAGTTCAGTTCAAATTTTGAGTGAATCAACAGTTAAACCCCAAAATGATGAGAGTGTATAGACTAAACTAACAGAGACTACATTTGTACAGTCTGGATAAGATACTGGCAGTAACTGATATTGCACCAAGTGGCAAAGCCACTGGTGCATTAGAGGAGGAGAAAAGAGATTCACCAGCAGAGGATAAGGAAGATAAGGAAAAGGATATTGAACCAGCAGTAGTTTCCCCTACAAAATCTTTGGCAATTGACACTTCTCAAGTTGAGAAGAAGTCAATTACAGAGATGAGTCCCACAAAGCTAATGATGATGACTACTCAAAAGATAATGAAGGAGGGATCTGCAGACAAAGGAATAATAGATCAATCAATAAAAATTTTGCATAGATTGATTCCTAATTGTATGATTGAAAATGAAGCATGCCCTTCCGACAAGCGTAAGGCATTAATAGAGAATATATCTAAAAACTTTCAATCACTGCGGCAAATTTCAGACAAGAAGGCACTTGAAAGGTTTACTCTGGCCAAGAAAGCAGCTTTTGACCAGATTATTGAGACAGAGAAGAGGAAGGTTGAAGAGCAACTTGTACTCATTGAAAATTCTTTGAAACAATGTACTAACATCTACAAGGTCTGTTGTAATATACAAATTCTTACATCTAATGTAGATCAAAGGTTAAGGGAATTACATAAAAAGATAGATAATATTGTTAATTCTTTTGATGGACTAACTTTGTTGAACATAGAGTACCACTAAGAGCGGGGTGAATCACTGGTTCCTAAACTTTTTAACCTTTCAAAGCAACTTCAGAATACTAGTTATTAACTTAAGCACTAAAAAATAAAACCGGTGAAGCATAAATAAAAACCAAAGAGAACAATCACACACATACAACCCACAACACCAGATGTACAAGGAAAACCCAATATGGTAAAAACCTCGGTGAGAAAAGTTGTTAAAGACTACTGCTCCAATCCAGCCTCAAAAGTAAAATACTAGATCTAAAAGATTTAGGGCACCAACCCCTGCACCAAGCTCCAACTTGTTGATGTATATTGAAATACAATTTAGATACAATTAAGGCTTCTTGTTACAAATTAATTCTGCAACTCTTGATCAAATATCCTACTGTTGGTTGAGTGTCTTTTCTCCTCCACTAAATCTCACACTACCGGTTGTGAGATTACTCTCTCTAATTCTTGGCCTCTATTATCTCTCTTTCTCACAGTCTCACAACACACTTTGTCACACTTAGAAGTTGTCTTTCTCTACCACACCTCACCGGTTTTCTTAACTATTGGACTATAATTATACCAATACTCGATTACTGTCGATTAAACCCTCTCATCGGTTTGCTTTCTTACTTACTCTGCAACTTTCTTAAAATAAATTCTAGGGCCAAAATTCTTCTTTGTACTTAATCTCTCTTCTCTCTTTTTCTTCTCTGCAACATCATATTGCTCTGTCTCAAGCTCATATATTTAACATCATGATTTCCCACCAAGAATGCATTCAAATATTGAGCAGTTAGGGTTTCCTTTACCCAACACAATCTTCATGAGATCTGATCCAGTCTATCTTGGGTCAATCACCTGTACTCTAGGGATGCATCTGTACACGTTTGCCATTATCCAATGCATTCTTGCTAAAGATAGCAATCATGTACAAGACTTCCTACCTTGAAATTTGTCCTCATAAAATGCTCAGCTATTTCCTTTTTGAGGTCTTCTTGCAATTGGATTTCCTTTGCATTGATCTAGGCACCAGCTATTCCCTCATCTTGCTCTATCATTCTTTCTTCCTTGAGACACATTAGTTAGTTACAATCCCATGATTTGTGGTTGTTTCATTAATATCAACTAGTTGTTTCAACAACCATGTTGATGGAGGCTTCACTGACCTCTACATGTTTGCCACCTTAGCTCCACATGGCATCATAGTGGTGAATCACTTAGCTCACTGACACATAGTCAGTTCATATTTGATCATTTAGAAAACTCATACCAGTACATCCTTTTACTGGTGAGACCTTCTTCTTTAGCTAACCGACAATGAACACTACACCGGTAACACATCTTCACCTCTAGTGGTTTGTGATAACTTTAAAAAGTTAATATACACACAGTATTCATCCCAGTTTATGCCTTATCGGTAAGCCTTCATTTTGTCTTCTCACTCTCATGTGAATTGCCATCATACTAGTCACTCCTTTCTTACCAGTGACCTTGCCAAACTAGTTGACATCAATGACAACTTAATGCCAAAATGCAAACAAAATTCACTTACAGCTTCCATTGATGGATAAATTTTGACTTTGGAGAACCAAGTTTTTGCTTTTGAAAAGGAAAGAGACAAAATCATTCGGAGAGCAAGGAGTCTTAAAGGATTGGTGAGTCCAAGATTGGATTCACTTGGTGTACATAAGAGGGAATATATGGATATGCTTGCAAAGCCCACACCGGCAAAAGTCTCTAAGAAAGAAACACTAGCACATTTATTGAGTGGACTTGTATCCATATTTGAGACATTCAAAACCAGTTGGGATACCTATGTATAGTTGCTAGAGAAATTTTACCCGAAAATTTTGAGATTGGTCAAGCTCCACTAATATGTAATTATTCTTTAATTCTTTCACCAGTCTTTGGCATTGATGCCAAAGGGGGAGTATATGTATGTGAAAAATGTGTATGTAATCCTAAGGGGAGGATAGGTAGAGTATATTGTTGACAGGGTCAATCAGCTCAGGGGGAGCATAATTCATTTTTCACATGAGTGTTGCCATCAATGCCAAAGGGGGATATTGTTGTAAATTGACACTTATTGGAATTATATGTTGTCATTGATGGCAACAAGATTATATTGAAGGCATATACCAACATATATCAGCATTTGGAGGCATACACCGATGGATACCGATGTTGAGTATTCAGGGTCATCACCGACACCGACATCCAATACTTTAGTGAAGCTGGCATCATTTTGATCTGAAAGGTTTTATTGTAAAATCATTTGGTAATTACTATATTGGGCCGAGATTGAATATCTTTTGTATTGTAAGCCGACATAAGGCATATTGTTTGTAAGGGTATATAAGTCAGTTTGTTAGGTCATTTTGAAGATAATGTGATATAGGAGAATATAGTAGAGTTGTGTGATGTGAAGGATAATTATGAAGGGCATTTTGTATGTGAATGTAATATCATGCTATGATTAGTAGATATTTTGTAAAACATTCTTGGAGGAAGAGGAGATATCGGTAGAAGGTTCAAGGTTTATGAACCGGTATAGAATAGAGATTTAACCAGAACTCTTTTAGGCATTGTAGATGCATTTTGTGAGTTCACCAGTACTGTTTTATTTCAGAAGAAGCTTGTAGTCAGTGAGACTCTTTTGTGTTGAGCAATGTGCTCTAGGCAGTGTGCCTTCCTACATGTGCAAGCCCCCATGCTATGTAATATCTTTCATATGGCCAGTAAAATTGATATTGTGGGTCACAAATCCCATGGTGGTTTTTTCTCTTTGAGGTTTTCCACGTATAAATTCCGTGTTATGGTGTTCATTCATGTGGCTGGTTTATTTGGTTTATGTTATATGTTTATTGATTTAATGGTTTACATGTGTATGTTATATGAGGTTAAAATTGTTTGTTACCAGCAGAACACTGATTAACCCCCCTCTCAACATTCTTGGGTTCATTCCAATAGATCCTTCATCATCATCAAGACATGTGTTGGAAGTAGAGGTGGGGATTAATTTAGAATAGTTTTGGATAAGTGACACACAAGGATCCTTCAAGGCTTCCTTCTTAGATTGAGGGATATATACCCATTGATGGAAGGCATAAAGTCTAACATACCCCAATTCTTTGCTAAAGAGGCATCACTAATAGGAGATTGTGTAATTGAAAGAATCATAGTTTTAAAGGGAGAGATGCATCCTACTTCATCATGAACTACATCACGAGGATTAGGATCATCCTTGATTGTGTGAAGTTCATTATAATATACAAATTTGATTGTGCAATGAAGAGTAGAAGGGACTGCTTTCATAGCATGGATCCATGGTCTACCTAGAAGAAGGTTATAATTAAGATGGTTGGGCATGACATGAATAGGAGTAGGTAAAGTCACAAGTCCTACTTTGATAGGTAATATGACTATACCAAGTATCTCTCTAGGGACATTATCAAAGCAACAAACACAAAGAGGATCAGGTTGAATAGAAGAATGATCCCAATTTATCTTGTCTAATAAGTCAACACGAAAAATGTTAAGTGGTGAACCATTATCAATTAAGGTACCTTTTATATTTTTATTATAACTACGAGAAGTAATCATAAGGGGATCATATCTATTTCTAACCTCTATATAAGGCAATTCATCTTGTGAGAATGTGATATCATTTGGTTCAGAAGAAAGATGAGGAACCATTTTATCAAGGCTTCTTGGATCAAACTATTGTATGAAGGGGAATTTTGAATCAAGTGCCAAAGGGAGATCTTTGCTAATATACCATGGAGTTTCTCAACAAGATCGTTTATCAATGTCCTTCTTAGGCTGAGAGGGGGAAGAAAGAGTAGTGAGAAGAATATTAGGATCTCTCTTTTTTACATAAGCATTAAATGTTTGATGTATTTTAGAGCCATATTTTGTTCCAACTGTCTTTCCATAGAATATCTTTCACATATGTACTGTGTAACTTTTACAATATTGGGAGGTTCCTTGGGTTTAAGCTTCTCATAACTAGAAACATGAATGGTATTGACTTGATTAGGCACTTTGTTCTCCAATGATACATCTTTAGAAGGGAGAGCATTAAGGAAATTGCTGATGATTTCATCCTCTTGCATCAAATTATCCTCATGGGGGAGTTACATTTTAGGATAAAAACCATTCTTCAAAGATTCATCTTTCGGAGGGAGATCTTTGAAAGAAGTGCTCGTAACCTTTTCTTGCACCAATGTGCCCTCATTGGAAGGACCAAATTTGGGAGAGGGTAAATTAATGTTCATCAACACTTCTTCTCTAGGATAGATATCATGTATGGAGGGTAAGGTGACATTAAGGAAGGTGTTTATGATATCATCCTCTTACTCTAAGATATTCTTATGGGAGAGGCACTTTTTAGGAGAAAGATTAATATCAATTTTCAAAACTTCATCCTTAAGATGAAGAGTTGTAAAAGGAGTGTTAATAATATTTTCTTTCATCAAAGTATCTGTTGGCATATGTGCCAAGTATGTTGACATGATGATATTGTGTTATCATTGATGTCAATATGTTGAAGAGTGAACCGGTAATATGCTGAAGAGTGAACCGGTATATTGAAGTTAAGCAACTGGCAAAGTGAACCGGTAATATGCTGTGAACTGGTAGATGTGCAAAATGCAAAGTGGTACACTTGTCCAAGTGAACCGGTATATTGAAAGGTGAACTGGTATATGAAATTTTTTCTATCAAGATTTAATATGGTATGACTATTGGTTGGTAGTCTCAGCTTTAGGGTTTCCGGTTGAAGTGTTTTGAGCCTGTGTAATTCAACTGATGGCAATTATGTGATGAGTTAGCAGTATAATGGAGATCAAATCATGTTGCCACGTCAGCCTCATGCACGTGAAGGATCTTACATGAAGGAGATTGACCCTATCTACCTCGGGAATGTGCGAAGTCCCTGCAAATGGTGAATGTATGATGGGTTATCATCTCCAAGAAGCGGTGAAGAATGAAGGATGGAGAATGTCTTGAGATTTGTTCAAGATTGTTATATTCAAATGCAAAGTGTTCAATGGTTAGGATTGAATCGACTGAATTGCTCAACCTAAATGTTTAGGGTTTAGGGTTTATGCTATCGACCTATCTGTTTCCTATAAGGTCAATATTGTGTTTCATGTTGAAGTTGTTGGAAAATGTTGTGTGTGTATCTAAGTGCAGAGATACATGATTCTTGCCAGACCAAATAAGAGAATTGATACCTGTAGAGTGTGTGTGCAGAAGGAAGGAAATAAAGCGGATCTGAATTGGCATTGAGTGCTATTACCAAATCATTGTAATACCTGTTGATCTCTAACCACTTCAACAGTTCGAAAATCCCTTAACAGGGTGACTCAAAGCCATTGAGTTCATAAAATCCTCTAACAAGGTAACCTCTAATAGGGTTTAACCCTTAACTGGGTATTCTAGCCATCCCTTAACTGGGTGATCCCTAATAGGATCGGTTCCTAACAGAACCTGTTGTAGCAGTCTTTAACCAAACTAGGCTCCTAATAGAGCGAACTTCTAAAGAGTTCAAAAATAGCTTGTGGGTATTCATCCCCACTGTGGTTTTTCCCAGTTGGGTTTCCACGTGAAAAATATGTGTGTCATATGTGACGCCTCTTTCACGTGATGTTTTGTTATTTCATGTTTTGTGGTGAATCATGTTGATCTAGCAAGTTATTATATTTTTGCTGGTAGATTACTTGTTTATGCACAAGGATAAAGTGGAAATGAGGATGCAGGTTGTGTGGAAAGATAAGTGTTTCCAGTTTATATCTTTCATAGTCTCATTGTGCTTAACCGGTAGTAATCTGGTTTAAGATCGGTGTTAGTGATTTCCAGTCAAGTTCACTGTTTGCAGTCAAACCGGTTTAGGAAAAGTTTTGCGTCTGTACTGATTCACCCCCCCTCTCAGTACCGGTTTGGTACTCACTATTCATCATTGAGTTATCAGTATCCTCATGAACAAGAGAAGATTTAGGAGATGAATTATCATGGTTCATTAGGGTATCATCTCTAAAAGGTAAAACTTGATAAAGAGGATTTTTCACCACATCAACTTCTTTTATCACAAAATCTTCTTCATAAATAAGATTGATAGAAGGTAAAGGTTCATAAAGTAGATTGTCATGCATGACAATATCCTTGCAAATTGTTGGAGATTTAGAGGATGATTTAGAGGGAAGGATGAAGTCATCAAGATTTTCATCCATCACATCACTACTAAATGGCTTACGCATTATGTTGATTAACCTTTGGCAAAAGGAACCGTTTAGAAGGCTTAGGATAAAGGAAACCCTCAAGAGCCTCTTCAAGTTCTTCTCTACTATATACTTCTTCAAAAGGATAACCATTATAAACAAATGGATTGTCAAAGGCATGATAATCTTGCAAAGAGTAATTTGACATTTTGAAAAGAAATGTTAACTAAAGCATGCAAACATACAAAATGCATAAAACAAGATTTTTTGTATTTTTCTTATATATATATATATTATTATTTTTTGTATTTTTATTATTTTTTTGAAAAATATGAAATGAAATTTGAAATTTGGAACTTGCAAAATAATTGAATAATGCAAAATTTGAGAAAAATGATTATTCAATTGAATAAGCAAATTGATTGAAATAATAATGAGCAATAATTTAACCTCTTAGAAAATTTAAAATTAAAATTAGGATTACGCAAAAATAATCTCTTAATTTAAATTTAAAATTATCCAAAATAGATTTTAAATTTTAAATTAGGGCCTTGCGAAAATAACCTCTTTATTTTAAAATTTAAAATGTTGAAATTTGAGAATTGAAAGAATCAATTTAAATTTAAAAATTAGGGCTCTTTTAATTAACCACTTAATTTTAAAATTTAAATTTGAAAGTATCCACAAGAAATTTAAAATTAGGGCCTTGTAAAAAGAACCTCTTAATTTTAAAATTGAAAATTGCAATGTTTGAATTTGATAATTAATTTAAATTTAAAAATTTGGGATCGTTTAATTAACCTCTTAATTTTAAAATTTAAATTTGAAAACATGCACAAGAAATTTAAAATTACAGCTTTGTAAAAAAAACCTCTTAATTGTAAAATTGAAAATTGCAATGTTGGAATTTGAGAATTAATTTAAATTTTAAAATTAGGGGTCTTTTAATTTACCTCTTAATTTTAAAATTTAAATTAGAAATTGTCCACAAGAAATTTATATTTAAAATTAGGGTCTTGTAAAAAGAACCTCTTAATTGTAAAATTTAAATTTAAAATTAGATCTAAGATTGAAATTTGGAAATTGAAAAATTGGGAAATCCACAAGGTTAATTAAAAATTAAAAATTAGAGTCTTTTTAATTAACCACTTAATTTAAAAATTTAAATTTGAAATTGAAATTTGATGCAAGATTGTAAATTTGAATTGGAATTGAAATTAACAAACAAATTGAAGTGTGAAATTCAAAATTTAAAAAACCCAAAAGCTCAATTTTAAAATTTTTTAAAATTAGGGTTTTTGAAATTAACCACTAAATTTAAAAAATTAATTTAGAAATTTGGCTTGTAGATGAAAATTTGAATTTTGAAATTGAAAAAGTACTCATATCTCAAATAATTTATCCAAATTAAACAAATCACAAGCTTAATTTTGAATTTAAAAATTAGTGTTTTAGTGAAATTAACCTCTAAATTTTAAAAATTTGCAAGGAAATAAAACTTGTAAATGAAAATTTGAATTTTAAAATGCATACACTTAGATCTAAAAACAAAAATCAGAATTAAGGGTGTAAAGAGTCGGGTTCACCAAAATGTAAAGTGGAAAATTTGGGGCTTAGTAAATTCACCACATGGAAGGGAGAAATCACTAAGCCAATTTTCACTAGGGGAACTTTACATTCAAAAGAGGAGATGAATCTACTCGATCCAATCATAAATGATACAAGGACTGAATACTAAGTAGATTGATTGTGTTTGGAATGTGATTGACCCTCTTTTGTAAGTTGACCAATTGAATTAAGACTAAGTGCTAGAAATGAAGATAAATATGAGGAAAGAGTGAGATATAAGTTCGAGATTTCATCATGCACCTGGATCTCAGTAATATGAGCTGATTCAGAGCTTCCCTATGAAAAATGCTAAAAGTTGCAGGGACCGTGTGTCCAGACTAGGTCACCCTCCTATCGGTCCTTTGAACTTTCTGCGTGTCGAAAAAGGTTTTTTTGTCTCTACAAATAAAGCTTAACTCTAGAAGAACAGTTGCACACCTACTTTCTACACACAGAAAAATGAAGAAAGGGGTTGGAAATAGGGGTTTTCCTAAGTCAAACCTTGATTTGGAACCAACCTTGAATAAAATACTACAAATGCTTGAAATAAATGATGGAAAGGTATACCTTTAGATCTATGATAGATGATGATGGTGCTTTGCTTCTTAGATGTAATCACATATGTTGTATGAAATGGCATGAACATGACAAAACCCCAACACACACACATGCTTGCAAATGAATGATGTAATAATGCTCCAATGGATAGATGAAGAATATGCAGTCTTAAGGAATGCTTGATGATGAATTCTTGAATCCTTGAATGTAGTCTCCTTGCCTTCTCCACCTTGTCATGCTCTCACCTTATTGCCTTATCTTATGCCAAATGAGAGGGGAATGTCTCCTTATATACTTTTCTATTGTCAATTATTTAATTTTCTAACATAGGCCGACATGGGGAATTTATTTCTTGCTCAAATTTGAGATAGGGCTTAGGGGCCAAAATAGGTCTTGACTAGGAAGCACTAGGGTGTGGTGCCTTGGTCCTATCCTAATTTAGGCTAGGAACAAGGGGCTATGCAAGGTGAAAAGTGAAAATATGAAACTTGGTTGCATAGGGGAGGCATAAATAGGTCCCGATCAAGCATGGGGATGTGACTGATAAGGTGAGGGCCCAAAACATGGTCAAAATTATAAGGGATGCAATTTTAGGATGCTACAAGTATCAACTTTTTGAGGAAACCCTAATTGACGACTATATATTGCTTATTCGAAATTGATTTGTGCAATTATGGTCAAAGAGCATCATAGCGTAAAGAGAAGTGAAGAAGAATTATTCAAAGGTATGTTTCTTGCTTGAAATATTTTCTGATGGCAAAACCTAATATTATAAGTGGTAATAGTGAGGCATGACCTATTTCTGAATTTAGTCCATTTACTTCGGCATCGAGCGATCCATTTATTGCATTTTATATTGTTCCCAGCAAAGTGGTATGTAAAAAAGATATTTTCAGTTATATTCATGCTTCTTTGGAAGATATGATCACAACAAAGTTAATTATTTCAAGAGAATTCAACTAGTAGATGGTGCAGAGATTTAGGGGAAAGTATGCTAGTTTAGGGCATACGGTTTTGGATGCTTGGAGTGATTTTCCTATGTTTCATGATGAAGAGATAATTAAAATAGTATTAAGAAAAATTCATGGAGATTTTTTATGGTTGGATCAACCATACCAAATTTCAAAAGACGTCCTAAGGGATATGACCAGTTTATGCTCGATTGGAACCATGCCTGCATTGAAATCTATGAAGAATGATGAAGTAAACAAACTAACTAGTGGTGTGTCTGATAAGAGAGCCTTACAAATTGATACCATTATTGACTTGGTAGTCATGTTACCTATAAAAATTTAAACTTTGAAAAGTCGCTCCCGTTCGCTTTTTCTCTTTTTAGCTCTTATCATGGCCCTTCCAAATTCCTTAACTTCTGTCACGAAGTTATCAACTTTAAGAATCGCCTGATCGGCCAACCAACTTAGGGAAGTTTACATAACGCCACACATTTAGGAGTTCAGGCTTGCAGATAATTTTGAAAGGAGTTTGATGCTTATGAAGTTGCCTGATCTCCTAACTCTCTGACACTCCTCATGTTGTGGTGAATGTCTAGCTCTCCCGAGAATTTTAAGGACAATGTTGGTTCTAAGAAAGGACATTTGGTGTAATTAATACTAGTGGTTTCGGTACCTTGTATGGCAACACAAGTAATGGTACAAATAGATTTCTCTTGGGCACTGATGGAATTAAATAGGGATGTTAGAATGATAAGAATAATGGCTTCTTGTCGTCCCTCCTCCCACCTCATTGATTGCCTTTACAAAGCTTTCTGGTTAAAAGCTCTTTCCTTATTTGCTTTCATGTTAAAATCATATGAGTTGTTGTTTTATTCATTGAAAATCATTAGAAGGTAGTTGTCACCTTGTAAAATAAGCAGAGAATCAGTCAATTCATATTTGGTTAGACTGTCTCAAATGTGGTTACATTTGTCACCTCCATGGGTGTGAGAATATAGAGTTAGGTGGCAAACCCATTAACTAATAGATTTTTGGCGACTCTGCTAAGGAAAGATTTTAGTGTGTCTTGGAAAATATTTTAAATGTGTTTTGATAAGAAGTTTGGAAACTCTGTTGATTTCCTATCTAGAGAAAGGTTTTCAGTTTAACGCATGGTCCATCTTTGAAAAGAGAGAATAGTTGTTAAACTGTGCTGCATGAAATGGCCATGTTATGGAACTGACAAAGGCAACCTTGGAGGAAAATGTATTTGTTGTGCCTCTAAAGTGTACATGTACCTGCAAACACAAAACACTCAATAAATCATTACAAGCAATGGTTAGAAAATTAATCAACAAAAGATAAAACCGTAGCTAATTGATCTATTGCCTCCTAGTAAATGCGAGTATGAATTTTGCTCTCAGATCTAGTTATGGAAATCCAGTGACTTGACTACACTTAAATGGAGGATTTAAATGATGAAGATGCATGATCTAGATGAGATAACATGATTAAGCTACATGATAAGCATATTAAGCTAGAAATTAAGCTAGAATGAAGATGCAATTAAGCTAAAATTGAACATGATAACAATGCTAAAATGATTTGCTAAGAGCTATATGCCTATAGTAACAACGTTTGAATGCAAATGAGATGGGATTGGCTGGGATCCTTTGAACTCCAAAATGGGGTCTATTTATAAGATTTCCAAGGCTAGGGGTGATGTGGCAGGAATCAACAATCAAGATTAAGTTTGAAGATATCAATGGTTAAATTGGAGGAGGTTGGGAAAGAGGTTGGATTAAACGGGACAATTGGAGGTTGGTAGGAGAAGGGGTTGGATGAAAGGGAACATTTTCATGTCCATGGTGACAAGTGTCAAGAGGCTTCTAGAAGAGATTGGATGAAAGGGAACATTGCCATCTCCATGGTGACAAGTGTCAAGAGGCTTCTAGAAGAGGTTGGATGAAAGGGAACACTTAGTGAGAAGTGTCACAAAGCTTTACTCATGAGAGGGCAAAGTGTTCAAGGAAAGGGGGCATGGTGGTAAGGATGTGCAAGCTAGGATGGTTAATTAAAACTTGAGGTTAGACGGAATGAGTTAGGTTTAGAAGGGGTTAGGTTAGGTGGTTAGAAGTTAGGAGAATTTGAATTTAAAAATTTCAATAATAGGAAAAGGATAATTAATCTTAACAACTCATAAATTGATTTGTTTTAATTAATTAGGGGATTTAGAAGAAATGAATTTGATGGGGGGAATTAATTAATTTGAATAAATTAATTAAAGGGGGTTATGAAATGAACCTATTAAATAAATCCTTAGATTTATTAATAAGTAGATGAAAAGGGAGGATTTAATCAAATTGCTTAGTGAATTCAATTAAATTGGAAAGGGGGATTAATTAAATAATTGCTTATTCAATTAATTATCTTTAGACCATTTTAGGTGTATACATTTTTCCCCTCTTTGAAGCGAGGTGTGATGACGCGTTGATTCAAAGAATAATCTCATTTTTATGATGATATTAGTTTTGATAGGATTCACCATCTCTTGATTGATAAATTACGATACGATGATGCCCCTCGGGAGATTAATTGAGATTTGCAAGATTGATGTCCCGATTAGAACTGATTTGATTTCTGCAACTGTGGATGATGAAAATGTGAGTTCTTTGAGTCCGATGATGTGGTTCTTGATGATTAAGATTGATAAGATCTAGACTTAGTCTGATTTCAGGAATGACACCTCCTGTATAAGACAAAGCTGATTAGAAATGTCTAGTTTCAGGAACGATATATCCTATATAAGACTTGATCAAAAGCGTCTAGTTTCAGGAAAGATACATCTTGTATAAGACATGATAGAATTGATTTAGATGTGATTGGTTGATAAAATTGATAAGATTGATAGGATAAAGGACTAACAGCTTGTTGATATCAAGTTGTAGAAAGATTCGGATATGCTGATGTTGGTTCTGTATAAGATTTTTGCTGGGTCGATAATATCTGGAGAGATATGAGTCATCATTCAGATTGTGTACACTTGTGATGATACCTTGATGATTCCTATGATAGATTTAACCTTGGATAAAAGGAGCATGCAGGATCCCATGCAAGAATGAAATGCAAGCTAAAATGCAAATGCTAATGCAATGCTACAATCAGACCAGTCACTGGATTATTGCATTTTTGTCATCATTGAGCTTTTGAAATGTGGGAAGTGAGTGAAAACATTGATGATATAATTAAACCATGATGACCTAAGAACTTCTTTCCTGGATTTTGATATGGAAAGTTAGCACAAGCATCGAGGTATAATTGAATTGAGATGACCTGAGTGTTGCTTGCATAAAACAGGCAGTATTAATCATTTCAATACACAAACCAGAAATATCTTCAATGATACTTTAGTGATCATGTCCTGAGACAAATTTGCACATATTAATAAATCAATTTTAAGACAATGGACAAGAAAAATATCATGTTTCTTCCTTGTTCCTCTAGCCAAAGACATCCTGGAGTCACTCAGAAATTATGATAGCGAAAATCAATATAGAAAAGTTGAATAATCATATTAAAATTATTATCTAGAAGATATCATCCATTGAAAAGTGTGTGATGTGCTTAGACTGACTTTGTGATAGTTCGATGGTTGATAATTTGATCTCATGTTCAATGTTGGATATGTCTCAGTTTTCGCTTGATAAGAGTTGTCTAACTATTTTTTCTACCTGTTTGATTAAGCTCAAAATGGATCCAAAGTTTGCCCCTAGCTAAGTGCGGGATTTTGCCCCAAGCCTAGAAACAAATTTGTTGTGATATACTCAATGATCCAAACCATGGTGAGAGAGAAGTTGCGATGCTTGCATATGTACAAAGCTTGATGATGCATATGAATATCACTGATGGAAAAGAATGAATGCAAGCAAAAATATCAATTCTAACTCTTGCATTCTAGATACTTGTTCTTCTTCATCTGGGATGAGACCTTTTAGTGATACACATAGAGACGGTATCTCTACTTTGATTGGCAATATTGCTTCTGATCTGTATACAAGAGAGAAAGGTGTAGCACCTATTGGTGTGCGGATACTGGTACAGTAGGTCCATAGAGCAGGGTTTATTGGATATGCCAATCTCATCCAGCATCATTCACTATCTTTTTGAGGATTTTCAGAATAGTTCTGTTTGATGCTTCTTCTTGCCCATTTCCCTGTGGATAATAGGGTGTGGAAAATCTGTGCTAGATTTTGAATTTCTCACATAGCTCTTGTACATCTTGATTCTTGAATGGTCGCCCATTATCAGTGATAATGGTCATTGGTATTCCATAGCGACAGATGATGTAATTCAAGATAAATGCAGCAATTGTTTTCCTGTGATATTTGTGAGAGGTACTGCCTCAATCCATTTTGTGAAATATTCAGTAGCTACAAGTATGAATTTGTGACCATTAGATGAAAAAAGATTTATTTTTCTTACTAGATCAAGACCCCATTGATAGAAAGGCCAAGATGTTGCTAAAGCATGAAGTTCTTGTGTTGGTGCATGGATCAAATTCCCATGGATTTGACATTGTTTGTATGTTCTAGCTATCTGAAAAGAATCATGTTCCATGGTCAGCCAATAATAGCCCAGGCGTATGAGTTTTTTCGAAAGGGTAAGACTACTTGAATGAGTTCCACAAATGTTGTTATGGACTTCATGTAAGGCCTTCTCAGATTCTTCTTATTCGAGACATCTTAAAAGAGTACCATCCAGACCTTGTTTAAATAGGGTATCTTCCATAAGAGTAAAATGGGAGGATTGGCAAATAAAGTTTCTCTTTTGGTTCTTCGATAAGTTGGGAGGTAAGATGTTATCTTTCAAGTATGTGTAAGTTTGGCCATAGCGGGAGGAATTATGTCCAATAAGTTGATAGATGGTTTAGGAATCAGGATAATTATGAGCAGGGTGAAATAACTCTTCTACTAGGAATTCATAATGCTGTTGATTTTCCTGTGTCTGAAGGAGAGAAGCAAGTGTAGCCATGGCATCTGCTGCTTTGTTGTCATTTCTTGGAATTTATTCAAAAGTTATTTCTACAATGTATTTCTTGAAATCATCTACCATCTTTTTATAAGGCATCAACTTTTCGTCTTTTGTTTAATAGTCATCATTGGTTTGATTGATGACAAGCTGAGAGTCTCCAAAGACATGAAGTTGAGTAACATTCCATTTTATAGCCATTTTGATACCTGTAACCAAAGCTTCATACTTTGTGGTATTGTTGGTGCATGGAAGCTTAGCTTGTATGCTTTTGGGATTGTATGACCTTGTAGTGTAATGAATAGAATACCTGCTCCTGATCCGTGTTGTGTATATGAACGGTCAAAGTATAATTGGCATGCTTTTGTTGTGATTTTTAGGATATCAACATCAGGAAATTCAATGTGTAAAGGATGATCATCTTGGAGTGGTGCCTCTGCTAGTTGATCTGCAATGACTTGTCCTTTGATAGCTTTTCTGTCAACATACTCAATATCAAACTTGCTCAAAATCATGATCCATTTTGCTAGTCTTCCTATTAATGTTGCTTTGCTAAGTAAATACTTTAGAGGATCAATTTTAGCAATTAACTTGATGGAGTGAGATAGTAGATAGTGTCATAATTTTTGAGAAGCAAAAACTACTGCCAAGCATGCTTTTTCTGTTGGTGAATAGTTGATCTCATATCCCACTAGTGTTCTGTTGATGTAGTAGATGGCACGTTCTTTTCCTTCATTATCCTGCTATGCAAGCAAAACTCCTAATGATGCTTCAGTGGTTGATACATAGAGTAATAATGGTTTTCCTGGAATTAGTGACATTAGGACAGGTGGTTGCATGAGATATGCCTTGATCTTGTTGAATGCATCTTCACATTGGCGGTCCCACTTGAAATGAACATTTTTGTGCAATAGATGAGTAAATGGTTGACATTAATCTGCTAGTTGAGCAACAAATCTTCTGATTGATTGGAGTCTTCCTTGGATTGATCTTAGTTGACTGATATTCTTGGGAGATGTCATTTCCATGATTGCTTTTACCTTAGTTGGATCCACTTCAATACCTCTAGCTGAAATAATGTATCCCAATAGATTTCCTGAAGTTACACCAAAGGCACATTTCTTAGGGTTTAGCCGTAGCTTGTATTGTTGTAACCGGTCAAAGATCTTTTCTAGTATCTCTATATGTTCTTCTCTGTTGTATGATTTAGCCAATATGTCATCCACATAGTCTTCCATGAATGTATGCATCATGTCATGAAATATAGTTGTCATAGCTCTTTGATATGTAGCATATGCGTTCTTTAGTCCAAAAGGCATGATGTTCTAGCAGAAAGTACCCCATGGACATGTGAAAGTTGTCTTTTCTTGATCTTCGGGTGCTATTTTGATCTGATTGTATCCAAAGAAACCATCCATTAGAGAAAACATGGAGTGTCCAACAGTTAAATCTACAATGATGTCGATGTTAGGCAAAGAAAAATCATCCTTTGGACATGCGTTATTAAGATCTCTGAAGTCTGTGCATATTCTGATGCTTTTATCTAGTTTTGAAAAAGGAACGATGTTAGACACCCATTGAGGATAAGCTACAGGTCTGATGAATCCTACATCCAGTAATTTCTTTAGCTCTGCTTTGACTAGAAGAGCAATATGAGGATGCATTTTCCGTAACTTTTGTTTGACTGGTTTGGTTCCTGGACTAACATTTAAGTGATGCATAATAAGCTCTGGATCTAACCTTGACATGTCTGCATAGGACCGATGAAATTGATTTTCCTTCATTTGAAGAATTCCACATATTGTTGCATTTTTTTCTTAGATTGAGAAGTTGTTGGATGGAGAATCTTTGGTTGTTCTGTTGTGCCCATGTTAACTGCCTCTGTTGGTTCGATCAAAATGGATGACCTTTCTTGATAGTGCTTAGGTAAAGTGTCAAATCTCCCATCTTCTGGTGCCTCAAGGAGTTTTTCACCATTAGATGCGTCCTTTCTTTTTACTATTTCTTAATCTAATGTTGCCAATAAATGGTTTTCAGCATTAGGCCTAATATTGTTTTCTTTATTTTCACTTTTGTGACTAGGAGATTTGGCACCCACTTGACTAGAAGATGCGTTGTTTAAATTCCTAGTGGAAGTTGTTACAGGTTCGATTATGTTAAGATATACAGATATGGCATGGTCATTTGGAAAGGTATCAATGGCGGTATGTCCTTCATTTTCCCAATCAATAAGTTTAGGGTGCATTAGAGGTATGGGGTCTTCAGGTTGGGAGGTTTCAAAGGTTTCAAGGGTCATGATGGATGTATCAAAGTTTTCAATATGTATGTCGATGTCTAGAACGATACTCTCATCAGAATGACCTCGCGTAAGAAGTTCCTGATTGTCCTCAGTTAAGTCCAAGTTAGCCGAATGTGATTCTAATTCAAGTGAACTAGTTCTTGATGTTTGTCCTGCATACGCATGAACTACGTCGACTCCTACATCTCCTTCAAAGCATTTTTCTTCAGCTAATTCTTCAGAGTGATAGGAATCCCATTCCCATTCATTAAAATCTATATCACTTTCAGCTTGTAATCTACAGATTTGGTCAGATAGCATTTCTTCTTCTTTTCTGGCTATATCTTTCCTTCTTTCATATTCAACTTTTTTTGGACTGAGATTGAATTCTGTAAATCTTGCTATGAGCTCTCCTTGATTAGTATTAGGTTCATGTTTGTTTTGATTGAGATTTAATGTTTCTTGAGAGATGTTTTTAGTTTGTTTCTCTTGTTGGTTTGAAGCTTGTTTCTTTTCCCATTTCATGTTCGCTGGTGTTTTTTGCTTAGCTGATGTTTCTTCTTTTTCAATGGCCAGTTTCTCTTGTTTGTTGTCATATTCCTCTTGTTGTTGACTAAAAGATGCATCTTTTGGTAAAGTAACTTATCCATACCCTAAGCCTATTTTGTCTGTAGTCTACTGAGTATGAAGCTAAATAGGTTCTGAGACACCTTCTTTTCTTTTTCCTATAGGACCCATTCCGGTATATCCCATCCTTCTGAGAATGTTAAATCATTTTCCATACTTTTTTGTAGTTAATCTGACATTGTTGATCTTTTGTTGACATTCTTTATCTTTGTATAACCACTGTAGTATATCTTTGCCTTTTGTTTCCTCTGATAAGGTTCCAACACTAACAAATGCTCCATCAAATATTGGAAGATGTTTTACAATTGGTTGTTGTTTAGAGTTTGATGGTTTTCCAAAGGATTTAGGAGAAAGTGGTAATTGTGATATTGAATATTCTTCATTCCCTCGATCTCTTAGCTGCATTTGTTTTTCCATACTTGATAGAATTGAAGCAAACGATTGTTCTTTGGATTGTGTGCTTGAAGATGATACCTCCCTGTTATGTGGAACAATGACTTCTTGGGCCATTTTTAGATTGCTGCAGTATTGAAATGGGTTTGATTTTGCAGAGATTGTGATTTCCTACCCATTGTAGGGAAATTTTACACACTGGTATATGTTGATGGGACAACTTGTAAGTCATGTATCGATGGTCTCCCCAGGAGTACATTATATGATAAATCCAAGTCTAGAACTTGGCATGCTATGTCTTTTTTCAAAGGTCCCACTCTGATGGGTAGTATCACAATTCCCTTGGAGGAATGTTCTTCTTCATCATAGGCTTTTATGGTGATCCTTTTCTGGACATCAAATGCATCTTTTGAATATCCTAAGGCATGACAAGACTCAATGAATAGATATTTAGGCCAGCTCCACCGTCTATTAGAACACGCTTAACTCGTGTTTTGTGAATGAGGACTTCAATATGCAAAGGAGTGTTGTGGGGATGTTGTAAGGACATGTCATCTTCTTCAGTGAATGATAAGTAGTGAGGGGTTGTGAGGTGTCCCACCATAGTTTGGAATTGATCGATATCAAGATCTTTGGATACTGTTGTATCAATTAATGCTCATTCAAGAATTTCTTTGTGTGCAGGTGAAAGCTTTAACAGTTCTAAGATGGATATTTGTGCGGGTGTTTTTTGCAATTGCTCCTCTAGATTGTATTATTTTTCTGTAGTAGATGATGTGTTTGTTGTAGGACCCAACAAAACAACTTTGGCTTTGCTTCTTGTGATAGCATGAGTGTGTTCTTGACTTTGTTTTTCTTTAACTACAATCACATTTACCACATTGTCATATGTATGAGTGTAGTTTACCTTCTCTTTACCCTTACCATTGTTTGTTGTTGATGATTCACCTTTATCATAGTTTGGAAGCAGAGTTTTAAAAGTTGTATGAGATTCATTTGTTGTATGTCCATCCACAGTTATTACTCCATTATCAATCATATCTTATATGATGTGTTTCAACTTCTGACAATTATTTGTATGATGTCCCTTGTTTCGATGGAAATCACAATAATGATTATCATTCCACCAAAGTGGTTTGATTTGAGGTTCGTAGTTCCTTTCTTCTGGTAAAGTGATCAATTTATTAGCGAGAAGTGTCTTTAGTGCTGATCCAAGGGGTTCACCAATGTTTGTAAATTGTCTTCGAAAGAAAGTTTTGATAATTGCTTTTTGGTGATTATTGTTTTGTTGAGCCATTGATGAGTGAGTGGATAGGTTAAAAACTGGTTGCTTTGGTTTCACATTGTTGTTATCTCCTATTCTATCGTTGACAATATTTCAATTTCTATTTCAAAACTTTGGTTTATCATTGTGGTTGTTGTTATTGTTGTTGTTAGGTGGATGGACTCCTTCTTTGTATATTTTCAATTCACCTTTCTTTATCATGACTTCCTCCATTTTGATTCCATTATCGATCATTTTTCCAGAACTTTGATTTCCTTACATTTTTAAGTGATAACCCATTTGATCATTTAAGTTGTCAATGAATACGTCCATTTTTTCGTATTCTGGCACTGTACGAGGATACTGCGAAGCTAACCATCTCCATCGTTGTAAAAATGCCATTAAAGGTTCTCCACTCTTTTGTTTGGCATTACATAGGTCTAGCATTGTTACTTCACATTGTATGCTGTAAGAGTATTGTGAAACAAACTTATCCACCAACTCTGAAAATGATTTGATTCCGGGTGAAAGTTTGGAGAACCATTCCATAGCTAGTTCATTTAAGCTTTTCGGAAATAATCTCATCAAGTAGGTGTCCTCATGTGCAAACTCCATACTAATTGTGCAAAATTCTCGTATATGATCTTGAGGGTCAGTGCTTCCATCATATTTTTCGTATCTAGGAGTTTCAAAACCTAGAGGAAATGGTATCATGTTTAGGTTTCTGTCAAATGGATAAGGACCGATTTCTTCAAGTGAGTATCTTCTAACATTTCCTCTTTGCATATCTTGAATTTGTGTTTGCATTGCTTGTAGTTGTTGTGTGATATTTGTGATAGGATTATCGACATGATTTGTTCTTGCATGACCATGATTTTGCATTCTAGGAGGATCTGGATCTCTTCTTGTTTCATCTCTAGTCCTTCTTGTATCTTCATTGGATTGGATGTTATTTAGGATTTCTACTTCATCTCTTCTAGGTATGCAGGTTTCTTCATTAGTTCTGGTGTTATTGGGAATTGATGTGTCACTCATGTGGAGACCAAAAATATCTTCGTATTGTTCGTTATTGGGGGGAGGATCACTTTTCTTTTGTGTCAATTTGTTCACATCAAAATCTTGGGGAAGTGTAGCACCAGATTTGGTTAGCATTAGGAAATATTTTTCTTTTTCTCCCTCCAATAATTTCTACATAAATTTATCAAATTGAGGATCTTTCTTGATGTCTCTAATATTTTGTTCTTTTATTTCTTCTTCAAATTGTATTTCATCTTCATGTTCCATGGTTATATGCTCTTTGGTTATTTCCAATGTTTCAATTTTCATCCCTGTGATCCTTCGTCTCTGAGCTCTAGTTAGAATGGGCATACACGTGTGTTATTTTTCTAGGATTCGATTGTCCACAAGGTTGTTTTGATAAGTGATCAATTGTCAAGGTAAATGTGATAGCGCAATATGACACAAAAAGATGGTTCAAGTGTTTAAAGATTGGCAAGTTTTTTGATCTTTGGTTTAGGAGTGCAATGATGATGATTTGATAAGAACCAAGTCCAGTAGAAATGATATATCCTATGATGTGGGACAAGATTATCTTGACCAAATGTTTCAGTTTTGTGATAAAGGATGATTGATCCTGATGAGAAACTATGTTTGAGTGATCAGTTTATCAAATAGGGTGATAATGTATTTTTAGGTGTTTAGATCTTGAACTTGTTGAGGGTGAGCACTTGAAAATATTGAGGTGTTTATGTTCTTAGAGTTTGATTTTGATAGATGATAACTTGACCAAGCAAACCAAGGAGACAATCCAAGCACAAAGCAACAGATAACAGATGTTCATGATTACTGCAAATTGATCAAGTAGAATGACAGACCTGAAAAAGTCATGCAAAGTAGCAACTCTGGACTGATAAAAACAGAGACTCGTGCGACAAAACTTCCTGAATCACATGACAAAATAGATTCCTAGTACAATAAATCACATGACTCATAAAACAGATAACATGACTCGTACGACATATAACATAGCAAAGATAAAAGATGTTTGTTTTGCCAAATTTTGATTAGTGAATTTTAATGTTATGCTTATGTTTTCTAGTTTTAGATGTCTGATTTTTCAATTTAGGGATGAATACATAGAAAAAACATGATTTGATAAGTGACTCCAAGCATGCTAAACCCTAAGGAAGTTGGCTGAGAATGAAAACCTTTGCTTGCAAGCTTAGGTACACACCCAATAGCTAATTAGAATACGACCGTTGAGTCTCAGGCAATGGATTCTCAACACCGTATTATCCAACTCCAAATGCTAATGGGGGAATGATATGGCAAGTATCTTGGGACAGTTACTATGTCTCTTGCACAAAGATTATCACCCTTTTGGAGGTGAATCAGGTAGCTTCTAATTTAACTGGCACTAGTAAGGGATCCGTTTAGCGCGTCGGGGTATAATACTCAATTAAGAGGTCTCCCAGCCTTAAAAACCAAGCTTTGATATACCCGAAGGTATGAAGGAGAGCTATTCCCGAGCACTGTCGTTGACTTGATTTTCATCAAATCACATTTATTTTATAGTGGGTTGGATTACTTGGCATTAGCCATTCTCACTTAGGTCGTTCCCCTCTCACCGACCTTAATGGCTAAGAGTTATTACTCCTCGGGAGGGGATGCATGCTAAAGAAATGCAATAATGAAAGTAAAAGATGAGTCTTGCTTTCTAATCACCTAAGAAAGGTGAGAGCATACTCACCTATCATCACAATCACATAAGACATGCTAGTTCATTTCCCTTAGCAAAATTGAAGTGTGCCTAGAAAACTTAAATGAATACACAAAGTTTAGTCGAATTCATAGGCAACCTGCAAAATAAATCCGTTAGTAGTCATTGATTGGTTTTTGAATTTAGTCTTTGACAAGTGTATCTTCAACAATGTCCTGCAAAACTTGTTAGGCTGCCAAAAATCTCACAAACAAGTCAGGATTAGCATTAGTAAATGATGAAATTTAACATGAAAACCCTAAAAAATGCAATTTGTTTGAAGACACTGATGTAGAGATTTGTATGACCTTATTTATGAGATACAACGACATGGATTTAAATTTCAGATAGAAGCCAAAATACACTCGTATGAAACATAATTCTCTAGCCAAAAATTTGTACGACATGCATTTAGAACTCGTACGACAAGGAAAATGAACTTGTACGACATAGGATTCACTTGATACGAGTCAAAGATTTACCAGCCAGAAATTCATACGACACAAAATTAGGTTTCATTATAGCCTAAAAGGAAGTTCGTATGAGTTGGAAAATCAACTCGTACGACATTCTGAATCAGATCCGGCAGGAAAGAAGTTTTGTTGAAGATTAAGAGGCCAAAAAGGATGATTCCGTCCCCACGGTGGGCACCAAAACTATCATGTCTGTGAAGTGTACCTGTACCTACAAACACAAAACACTCAATAAATCATTACAAGCAATGGTTAGAAAATTAATCAACAAAAGATAAAACCATAGCTAATCGATCTATTGCCTCCTAGTAAATGCGAGTATGAATTTTGCTCTCAGATCTTGTTATGCAAATTCTAGTGACTTGACTACACTTAAATGGAAGATTTAAATGATGAAGATGCATGATCTAGATGAGATAACATGATTAAGCTACATGATAAGCAAATTAAGCTAGAAAATAAGCTAGAATGAAGATGCAATTAAGCTAAAATTGAACATGATAACAATGCTAAAATGATTTGCTAAGATTTATATGCCTATAGTAACAATGCTTGAATGCAAATGAGATGGGATTGGATGGGATCATTTGAACTCCAAAATAGGGCCTATTTATAGGATTTCCAAGGCTAGGGGTGATGTGGCAGGAATCAACGATCAAGATTAAGTCTGAAGATATCAATGGTTAAATTGGAGGAGGTTGGGAAAGAGGTTGGATTAAAGGGGACAATTTGAGGTTGGTAGGAGAAGGGGTTGGATGAAAGGGAACATTGTCATCTCCATGGTGACAAGTGTCAAGAGGCTTCTAGAAGAGATTGGATGAAAGGGAATATTGTCATCTCCATGTTGACAAGTGTCAAGAGGCTTCTAGAAGAGGTTGGATGAAAGGGAACACTTAGTGAGAAGTGTCACAAAGCTTTACTCATGAGAGGACAAAGTGTTCAATTAAAGGGGACATGGTGATTAGGATATGCAAGCTAGGATGGTTAATTAAAAATTGAGGTTAGATGGAATGAGTTAGGTTTAGAAGGGGTTAGGTTAGGTGGTTAGAAGTTAGGAGAATTTGAATTTAAAAATTCAAATAATAGGAAAAGTCTAATTAATCTCAACAACTCATCAATTGATTTGTTTTAATTAATTAGGGGATTTAGAAGAAATGAATTTGATGGGGGGGAATTAATTAATTAAAGGGGATTATGAAATGAACCTATTAAACAAATCCTTAGATTTATTAATAAGTAGATGAAAAGGGAAGATTTAATCAAATTGCTTAGTGAATTCAATTAAATTGGAAAGGGGGATTAATTAAATAATTGCTTATTCAATTAATTATCTTCAGACCATTTTTAGGTGTATACAGTATCTAGAGGAAAATTTAAAGACAATCCTATGGAACTATTATCAGATTATTTTGAAGAGGAAGTGACATCAGGAGAATTTAAAAGGGCTCATGTTTTGAGTTGGCTTTGTCGAGGTTTCGATAGTGACTTCCAATGTGGTGTAGTTGATGATAAAGGTCACATCACTAAGATCGAAGTCAAAAAGTTCATAAGCATTTTTGGTGGGCTTGGAAAGAAGGAAATATTGCCTCAAGCTACTTTCCAAGATGGGCTCCTACATGTGAGAGAGGATGAAATCCTCTCGAAGTTTGACCTTGTGCTTTTGGAATATGATAATGGGATGTCATCATGTACTACTTATGTGAGTTATGTCCTTCTTGTTGATAGTCTAGGAAAGGATCCTCTATCTAAATGTTCTTCTATCAGCTTGGTCAACCCTATACATAATGTAGCATGCGAAGAAGATTTATGTTCTCTTTCAAGGGGGAAATTTCCTACACAAGGGATGAAGATTAAATGGAACCTTTTGAATCCCCTGTATTTCCCTGCAGAATCTTTTAAGAATGCCCAGACAAGAGATAATAATGTTTTTGACGTGATGAATTTTCATTTTAAATAACAATTGCCTTTCCTCCATATTTCAGAAGAACTTGAAAAATGTTTCCTTAAGGACAACGTTGATGGTGATGAATTTATTTCCTTATC